>NC_043703.1:149933616-150004420 GCF_006229205.1 Suricata suricatta
TGCAGTCCCCGGCGGTGCTCGTCACCTCCAGGTGAGCCAGACCCCCGTACCCACGCCGCAGCGTGGACACCGGGTGCGCGCGAACGAGCCCGATGCGCCCCAGTCGGCGGAGCAGGCGGAGGCGACCGACCCAGTTGGCCCGCGGCCCGGCCTTCTCTGCGCCCCTGCGGTTTCCCTGGGGTCAACCGCTCCACCGTCCTGCCGGAGCGGTGGGCGCATTGAGCACCCCCGTTTTACAGATGGGGAAAACTGAGGTCCTTAAAAGGGTGGCGAACTCGCCCAAGACCCAGTGGAAGGCCGGGATTGGCTAGTCCCGCAGGCGGGCACAGAGGGGGTCGCCTCTGCCCTTCTCCGCCGACGTGTGTTCATTTCGTTTTCGCCCGAAAATATAGTTTATACATCCTTTCAGTGCTCACGCTGTGCCAGGCCCGGTGCGCGGCCCCGGGGATGCGGGTGAACTAGAACAGGCCCGGCCCTGCGAGGAGGACGGAATGAACACCGAGCTGCGGGGGCCCGATGCGAAGCGGGACGAAGCGGGGACGCGAGCGCGGGTGTGGGTAGTAGGTGCAGGTTGCCATAGGAACACAGCGCAAGGGCTGAACCCAGACTTCTCGGGAGCGGGTACAGGAGGCCGCGTCCCGTCCCGCAGGCAGAGTAGGAGTTACGCAGGTGGAGGAGAGAGGAGGTGGCAGCTGCTCACGAGGTAGCTTGGGAGAAGAGCAAGTGACGGCAAAGGCCTCGGAGGCCCCCGTGCGGGCCCACCCTGACTCAGACCGGGAGGACCGGGAGGACGCAGTGCAGGGCGGATCCTGGAAGGCCTGGGACGGACATGCTTTTACTCTTCCGCAGAGTCACTCCCCTACACGCCAGGCTTGTTCCCCCTACACAAAATTTTGGTCTAAGATGCCACTTTACTGCATAAATAAACGTATTGCCCAACGCAGCTGTTATTTCTTCCAGCCGTAATCCGAACTTACCTGTGACTTCAGGTCTAGAAAAATGTAATTCTGTAAGTAAACCCTGAGGCCAGAGCCTGCTCGGTGTCCTGTGCATGACGCAGTGACGTCACAGGTGTGTCTTCCTAGGCAGACGAAGTTTACCTGATAACTGCGTTTAAGTCACCTCTCCCTGAGTCTTTCATTTTCTGCATAAAGGAGGTCTGAGATCAGCAGCTGTGAGTAGGGCCGCCCTGCTCTGCCACACGCTGATGGGCGTGACTTGGGTGCTGGGTGCCTGTCGGGGGGGGGGGGTGTTTGGCTTCCCTCCCTGCCCCAGCCTGGACAGGGCTTGCTCACAGCCCCGCCTGCTTGTGATGACGGCCAGGCGGGCAGTGCCCTCCGTCTGGCTGGCAGGTGCTGGCAAACCCCAGGGGCTGTATGCAGGTTAATTCCTAAGTCTCCAGACCAGTCCCCAGGCAGGCTCTTCACGGGTGGGCCCCAGCCCAGCTTTCCTGCGCAGCCCCCCACCGCTAGCCTGCACACCCACATTCATCCACCAGCGACTGTGCACTGTGCCAAGTACTGGTTCAGTTTCTAGGGTACAGCAGTCTCCCAAATAGAGCCCGTCTCATGGAGCTTTAGTGGGGCAGGAGCTCAATGGATGATGTGTCAGGGATGATAAATGGTACCAAGGAAAATACAACGGTGGGGGAAAGGGAGGAGGGAGTGTTTTGTTGGTGTGCCGTTGTGTCCCAGAGTGTTGTTCTGATAGAAGGGCAGTTGGGCAGATCCCGAGAAGCTCCGTGAGGGAGACAGCCATGATGCTTTCTTGAGCAAGACTACCAAGCAGAGAGGACAGCAGAGCTAATGTCCTGGGGCCGAGGGGTGCTTGGGTACCAGCGAGGAGGTCAGCATGGCTGGAGTGGGTCTGGGGGAATGTTGGGTAAGGCTCTAAGGCGCTATGGGCTTAGGAGCAAGTGGACAGTGTGCTCACAGGAGAGAGAGTGGGAGGAGGGGGAGGGGGAGGGGAGAAGGAAAAGGATGGAGATGAGGAAGACTTGCTGAAGCCTGTCTTGCGTAGGTGATGGGCTCAGGTAGGACCCAGCCAGTTTGTCCCATGGGACGCAGGCCGGTTGTGAGGGGAAGCTTGGGGTTCCTCTGATTGCAGCCCTTCTCAGTGAACTAAGAAGCAGGGGTTATTAGGGTGAACTAATAACTGGGGGTTATTGGGGGTTTGTTGAGAGAAGTGGCTTAGACCCTGTGTCTTCTCAGCGGGTCCCAGGAGCAGCGGAGCAGCTGCAGCATCACCGGGAGCTGGCTGGAAATGCAGACTCCCAGGTCCCACCCCAGACCCGATGTGCATACTGAGCGCTTCCTTAGGCGACTTGGATGCACGTGCGGTTTGAGAAGCTTGGGCTAAGGCACAGGGGGGCAGACTGTACCCGTGAGCCAAATCATGCCCACCTCTTGCCTTTGTAATAAAGTTTACGTGCTGTGTGGCTGCTGTCACACCGCATGGCTGAGTTGAGTAGTTGTGACAGAGATCATATGTCCTGCAAAGCCTAAAATGTTTACTATCTGGCCCTTTATGGCAAAAGTTTGCCTGGGGCCTGGGGGGCGGGAGAGAATGAGTCAGGCTCCCGGCGCCGAAGTTACCTGGAGGAGTTGTCAGCATGAAGATTGCAGGTACCCCCCGCCCCCACCAGAGCTTCGGATCCAGAGCCCTGATTTTCCAGGTGACGCAGATGTGGCAGGAACCACACTTTGAGAAGCCTAGGTCTAGACCAAGGGAGGGATGCCAGGCCCGGGCTGTGGCTTGGAGGTTGTGGCTGTGAAGGTCAGATAGGACCGGGGCACACCTCTGTGTGTGTCTTTATCCCACTCCCATGCAGCGGGAGGCACAGAACTGGAGAATTCAGGAGGGGGCAGGGGAGCTGAGGGCACAAGCCGAGGCTCACCAGGACTTTCCAGCTGAGGAGGCATGACGGGAACACGAGGATCAGTGGGAGGCACTGGGACCCTGGGCCACAGAGGGAGAGAGTGAGCCCGGCAGGGCGGGCTCCCAGGAGGTGCCTGTATCTGGGAAGCCAAGGGCCTGTCACACCTGCTTTCCTCCGCCAAGAGGCCCCTCTCCTCTGCACTCCCACTTATGCTGTGTAGGAGAATGACCATATTCCTGCCTCCCTCCACTGGGCTCTGGGGCAACGGCCTGGGCATGCGCCGTGGCTCCACCTCTGGCCTGCTGAGACCCAGGCAACCGACTCCCTTGTGGTGCCTTGTTTCCTCCTGTGAAATGGGTCTAAGCGGCTGTGTCCCTTTGTAGAGCTGCCAGAGTGGGAGTGACTTAGGTAAGACCCGTAGAGCCTGCAGCAGTGCCGGCTGCTACCAGGCACACATTTAGTCTGCTCTTTGCTCCCGCGCCAGTAACAGGAGCACCATGTACACCGTGTGCAGAGTCGGGAGCAGCACAGTCTACTGAGAGTCAGGCCAAGGGCACTCGGGTGATGACTGACAAAAGGAAAAGTACTGACAGGTTAGGTGTGCTTCTCCATCTCGCCGGGGTACGTTTGGGCTCACCTGGGCCTTCCTAATTGATGCACTCACTACCGTGTGCCTCATGTCACATGAAAATGTTGCCGTGTGTGCAGGTGTGTGTGGCCAGTGCATGTGTATACTCTTCACACGCATTTGTCCTCACTGGTGGGTGACGAACAGCATCCCACGGTGACTGTCACGTGCCAGCGTGGAGGTGGGAGGAATCCACATGGAAGGAGTCCTGGGGGACAGCGTGTCTTCGATGGATTGGGACCTTAGTCCAGAAGGGAAAGGGCCTTGCGCTGGTAGAGTGCTAGCCAGGAAGCACCCTCCTCCTCGGAGCACCCCTTTGCTCGGTTCTGGAAGTCCTGCCCAGCACATAGCAGGTCTCAGCCATGGCGAGGAGGGGTGCTGTCTTAGGTGTTTGGTGATGTGGATTCGCCTGCATCACACCCATATGGGGAGGAGGACCCCTTACCGTTTTTATCACTGCAGAGGAAATGCCTCATGACTTGTTGGCCCTCCTTACAGTTCAGCATGTTTGTGTAGCATTTACAGATTCTGCGAGGTGTTTTGCCCGGCACCCTCTCACAACCTCATACAGCAGCCTTGTCGGTGCCTTGTGCCCTGCACTCAGTGCCCTCTCCGTCCTGCCCCTGCCGGACAGGTTCTGTAGTAGCCGGGCTGCCCCCCAGGTGGAAGAGATGCGTCTCTGCCCAGGTTCCCGGCGGTATGTCGCTCTTGCACTGGCGCAGGAAGCCAGGCACTTTCCTCGGTGGGAATGACGCCCCCACATGCCTCGCCTCCATCCTTCAGGGGTGTGTGCACTGAGTGTGGTAACACACCTTCCCATTGGTGATTTTCCCTCTCCTCTGCTCCCACTCGTTTTCCTGCTGGGGACAGCCCCTGGTCCGGGAGCACCCCAAGGGCAGGGCCCAGGTCTGGGGCTCGGGAAGCCAGGCCCTGTGAGGGGCAGGTGGCCTAAAGCAGTGACCACTGAGGACAGCCAGCTGAGGAGCCTTGTACCCCAGTCCTGCAGGGCCAGCCCAAGGTCACATCTGCATTTCGCTTGAGGAGCCTGCTGACTTGAACCTGAGCTTCCTTTGCCTTCTTTCCCTTTGGCAGGCGAGTTCAGAATGTCCACACGGGCCTCGACCTGACTGTGCCCCAGCACCAGGAGGTGCGGGGCAAGATGATGTCAGGCCACGTGGAGTACCAGATCCTGGTGGTAACCCGGCTGGCTGCGTTCAAGTCGGCTAAGCACAGGCCCGAGGATGTCGTCCAGTTCTTGGTGAGCTGGGGGCCCTGCCAAGGTGCTCCTGAGGGGCCCCGGGGCCAGGGGGCCAGGTGCACAGACACACCTGCATCAGGGTGTGAGCAGCTTCAGGGAGAAGGCACCGCTCTAGCCAGCACTCGCTCAGGGCCCAAGGGTGCCGAGCGTGCTGGGCCATAGGGCACAAGAGTGATTCGGATGCTTACGGTCAGTGGGGAGACAGACTTGTAAAGAGACAGAGAGAGGCCCTGACAGGAGTGCATGGGGCTGTAGGGCTGCAGAGAAGCAGCACCTGACCACCCTTGGGAAATGTTCTGGAGGATTTCTGGAGGTGAGAACCGAGCCCATAGGGCTGTACAGCAGGGGAAGGGAATCCCAGGCAGAGGGCACAGCGGAAGCAAAAGCACGGAGCCTAGAGACAGGATGTTGGTTGGGGGTGGAGGGGGACTGCATGCCATTGAGTGTCATCCTGGACGAAGTGGGAGATGATGAGGGTGATGACAGCGGGGTGCAGGTCACGGAGGGTGTGTGGGGAGCCTGACTTGTCTTGCAGCCAAAGAGGACCTTGAAGTAGGGGAGTGACTCACTGGCCCATCTGGTGGGGAGTGGGGTTGGATTGGACGGAGCTGGGCAGGAAGCAGGGGGCCCAGGTACGAGTCCAGTGATGCCCCAGGGGAGTGCTGGGGGCAGGCCAGCAGGAGTTGGTGTGAGGGCAAGGGAGAGGGTTGTAAAACACAGTGTTTCCAAAGTAACATGCGTATCGTTTGCTGCCTGATGGACACGTGAGGCTGGAGTGAGGCACTGGTCAGGCCTCGGAGGCCGGTTGGGAGGTATCAGCTTGGAGGTGATGTGGGAAGCCTGGAGTGGATGAGGTTGCCCAGAGAGTGGGCAGATATGGAAGGCTGAGGGAAGGCCTTAGGAGGAAACCCCAGACGCTGGCTGCTCAGGGACAGTCACGGAGAGGGAGGAACCTCGGAGGCCAAGGGAAGAGAATGGGGCATCGTGGAGTCACAGGAGCTAAGGGAAGAGAGTCCTGTGGTACATACCAGAGTCCTGTGGTGTAGATAGGAGCAGTAGCTACAGGTTTGCACGTGGTTCATTCTGAATCTCCAGACAGCCAGGACAGAAAGGAAAAGAGTGAATTACCCAGATCTGGTGACCTATTAGAAGAGACATCACCTTCTAAAAGGGAAAAATGTATGGCACGGGTCTTTAAGGAATATTTAACACATGGGAAGCATCTAAAAGGGCATGGTGTCTTTCATTTGCTACTTAAATTGACCTTTTTTTTTTTTAAAGTTTATTTATTTTGAGAGAGGGAGAGAGAGAGAGAGATTGCACGCGTACGGGGAAGAGGAAGAAAGGGAGGGAGAGAGATTCCCAAGCAGGCTCTGCACTGTCAGCGCAGAGCCCAATGGGGAGCTCGAACTCATGAACCGTGAGATCATGATCTGAGCCGAAACCAAGAGTCAGACTCTCAACCGACTGAGCCAGCCAGGCACCCATTTAAATCGATGACGTTTGGAGAGACTCAAGATCTAATGTGAGGTGCTGGATCTGGTTCTGCTTGGCTCTGCGTGGTGGGGTTTCACAACTCCTGATCATCTGACTTGACCCACCGTGGAGCTGAACACGCACACAGCTGGGAGCAGAAGGGAATATCTGAGGTCAGTGTCTTTGGGCCTGACAGAAGCAACATTCGGGGAGCCCTGGCGGAGCCATCCAGGCAGGTCTGCCGGGACCTGCATCACACCAGGGGTCTTTTCTGACCAACGAGAACTGTGGAGGGTGTAAGTGCATGCGTGGATGGCCATTCACGCAGGTGCCTCTTAGACATTTTGAACCACCTGTGAGGGCGGAGGAGCATGCATCCCCCCCCCCCATGAAATCTGAGGACACAACCCAAAGCCTCCAATCTCTGAAGTTCCATGATTTAGCTTTAAAGAAAAGAAAGGGGGAGCATTTTACATTCTACTCCTGAAAAGGATACATGTTTTAATATAAACATGAATTTAACTGCTCATCAGAAAGTAAAAGTAGCCCCCAGAAAGGGGCAAGGGGTGTACTTGCAGTTCCGTGGCCCCACGTGTGCTGGTGGTACAGACACGCCCGCCCCCAGAGGCTCAGGGAGGCAGCGCCCCTGCCCGTGGGGCTCCAGATGAACAGCACCTCCCATCCTCTGCACTCACGGGCTCTCCCTGAGCCTCCTGTCTCAGCTGTTCGGGTAGCTGCTTGAGAAGCCGTTGCATTGGAGGCTGATGAATGTGGGTCCTGGATGGGGGGCGGGCACCCCTCACTTAAAACGTCCTGGCCTCCTAGCTATCAGGGCTCTGGAGACCCGAAACTTCCAGGCCTCCTAGCTATCAGGGCTCTGGAGACACGAAACTTCCCGAACCCCACCGCTGGTGGATCCGAGGGACAGACCCGCATGGGGCTGTTGGGCCAGCAGAGGGCGCTCAAGCCTCAAGGTCACAGCTTCCCAGATTGGGCCGACTCCCTGCCTGGCTGAAGTCACTGTTCTCCGGACTCAGGGGTTGGAGCCTGCATCTCTTCCCCTAAAGGATCCTTTTACTTCTTTCCTTGAGGGCTGTTCTCAGGACAGCTCCACAGCCAGCCGCTTGTGTTGATACTTGTAGGCTGCAGCCGCCTGGGCCAGGGAACTCCCCGTTGGGGCGGGGGAGGGCGGAGGTGGGGGAAGAGAAGAGGGTTCAAGGTCTAAATTCCCCCAGTGACCCAGCCACCTGCTGGCAGCTGAAACCCTCACAGGCTGGGGGTTCTGATGATAGCTGGAGTTAACCGGGGCCACGCGCTCCAACACAGCTGTGCACCAGGATCGCCAGGTCTCATGTCCGCGCCTCCAGACACCCCCAGAGCCCTCAGCCACACCAGCATCCAGTGCTGTGCTGCGGGTTTGGTCCTGACCCAGGAGCAGAGGTGGCACTATCTCTGGATTTATGCTCAATGCTCCGACAGAAGCGCTGAGGAGCCAGGCCCAGCATACGGAGGGGAGCACAGAGTCCAAAACAAGGGAGGATGCTGGCGGTTGGTGGGTGGCTGTGTGGCTCAGAGCAGGTGCTCTTTGAGCGCCCACACTGGGTTGCAGACTGCAGCAATGCCTCCGACCCGCTGTGCTGCGGCTGCTCCCCTGCGCAGGGCTTGAGCCATGGGGGGCAGAGACCACCCAGGCAAGGGGGGCCCTCATGCAGCATGAACTCAGCCAAAAACTGAGTCTCAGGGTGACTCCGGTGGCCTGGGGCCACCTCTCGGCCTGCTTCCTTGAGGCCCCAGGCCCCTGCAGTGGGGTCCTGGCTGCCAGCAGTGCTGAGAAGCAGGCTTGCAGTATCCGGTTCTTCTCCACCGGAGCACTGTAGGGACAGTGCCAGCTAGAAGGCTCCTGCTTGCTTGTGGGGGAATGATCCAGCGTCCGTGCTGAGAAAAGATGACTCATGTGGTTGTTGGAAGATGACCTAACAGCTGGCCAAACCATGAGGTCACCCCACTAATATGCTCAAGGCCCAGAATGGAGGCAGCCGGGCTCCTCGGTCACCTGTGGGCCAGGCCGGGATCCCTGTGTCAAATGTCTGTACCTGGACCTGTGACATTGCCTGGAATCCACCATGTCCGTATCTTCTCTGTGGCTACTCAGACTTTCATACTTGAGCCTGGCTCTGATGAGGGGGTGTTGGGAATGGAGCCTGAGGCAGGATAAGTGGGGGAGGGCCAGAGGTGCCCTAGGGCACCCGTCCTGGGAACAGGCTCTCCTCTCCGGCCTCTGGGCTGTCTGGTCGGGGCGAGGGGGAGAGAACTCAGGAAACCACACACTCCTCTCGTTCCAGGTCTCCAAAAAGTACAGTGAGATCGAGGAGTTCTACCAGAAACTGAGCAGCCGTTACCCCACGGCCAGCCTTCCCCCGCTCCCCAGGAAGGTCCTCTTCGTTGGGGAGTCTGACATCCGGGAAAGGAGAGTCCTGTTCAATGAGATTCTGCGCTGTGTCTCAAAGGATGCCGAGTTGGCGGGCAGCCCAGAGCTGCTAGAGTTCTTAGGTACCTGAGGCTCTGTCCCGAAGCCCGGAGGTGTTCCCTGGCCCAGAACTAGGCCACGCTCCCCTGGCGGGGCCAGTGTGGGTCTCTGTGCAAAGCCAGAAAGCTTCAGCCAGGCTGTTGAGGCAGGTGGGCCTTCCCCCTGCCTGGCTAGGGTGGTGGGCAGCGGGAGGCTGGCTCATGGTCTTTTAGGACTGACTTTCTGGGTGCCAGACGGGGCTCATATGGGATCTTCTCTGTAGTCTGACCCCATCCATGCCCCTCCTGGCATCCCCAGAACTTCCCCCACATACACACACACATACACAGACACACACACGTGTGCGCACACGCGCACTCACCATTTTGCCTCCTGCGGCCAGGCCTGGGGACCTGGTCCCTGGAGACACCTCCCTCAGCTTGCCCCCCACAGACGTGTTTTGGGTACAGCGTTGTCATCCACCTCCTTCCCTTCTGGGTTTCCTTAGCTGTCAGATGGGCGATGCCTGGCTGCCAGGCGGCACGAGAATCCAGCGAGCTGACGCGTGTGAAGCACGTAGACCAGAGCCGTGCGAGGATGGCTGACGTTTTACCCCCACGCGGCACACAGGGTGCCGTCCGGGCTGGCGTGTCCAAGGCGGATGCAGTGCCCGTGGGCCCCTGGGTGGGGAGGGGTCCCGTCTGGACGGGCTGGACTCTTCCCCCGACTTCCTCCCCTCTTTGGACCCTTCTGTTTAACTCTTCTTCCTAATGACCACGGTCTGTAATCCTCACAAGACAGATGGGAGCTTTTCAGAAGACAATTAACAAGCAGCAAATACACCAAAAAGAAATGATAAGGGGTGAGGAATAAAAGCAGAACCAGGGAATGCACAGAAGGCTGGGACTGGGTAAGGCTGCAGAGCCCAGGTTTCTTCTCGCCTTTTCCATTTCCCCCACATGGGCCTCTGGGCCCCGGGTTGTTTGCTGGGACAGCACAGCCTGTTTGCCTCCCAGCGGGCTGTGTTGACTGTGAGATGGGGTGAACTCCTGATCTCCTGGCCCCCTCTGTTTTGGAGAAGCAGGATAAGGTGGTCTGACTTTCCTACCCTTTCTGTGCCTCAGTTTCCTCATCTGTGAAGTGAAGGTGCAAATAGAATCTCTCCCATGGGATTTTTACAATAATTAAATAAATCCAGACCTGAAAAATGCTTTTTTAAAAAAATTTTCTTAATGTTTATTCTTTTAGAGAAAGAGAGAGAGAGCACACGAGCAAGGGAGGGCCAGAGAGAGAGGGAAACACAGAATCCAAAGCAGGCTCCAGGCTCCAAGCTGTTAGCACAGAGCCTGACGCAGGACTCAAACCCACAAACTGTGAGATCATGACCAGAGCCAAAGTCAGATGTTTAACCAACTGAGCCACCCAGGCGCCCCTACCTGTAAAATGCTTCTTACATGATGTCCGTTACATGAAATTGAAGGTTCATGACATTTTGAATGGTATTTTCACATCAGTCCTAATAAAATAACAAAGCATAATGTAAGGTAGCATATCATACCACTTAGTTTTACTTACTACGGTAACACATTATTTTCGTGTCTGTATTAATACTCTATCTACATGCCAGGCATTCTGTAAGTTTTTTATCTCAGGATATTTTTTCAAAAGGAACTGCTTTCAGAGATCTACCACTCAGTGACTATTTAGATAGAGAGGAACAAATAGGCTAAACCCATTTCTCAACCCATCTGTGGGGACTAGCTTTTGTATTCCCAATCTGTCACAGACAGATACAAAAATCCCGTGCTTGGATGTCGTGACAGCGTCAAGCTGCTATGGAAGTTTCTGGATGCTTTCTCTCCCTTTCCGTGTTCCCGCATCATGGACACCCGTCGGCGGACCATGCTTTGAGAAGTGCTGATGTCAGCCGGTTTGTAATGGGACCAATGCACTTTGTTCCGAATCTTCCGCAAGCTCTCCATGCACTCACTGGGCTCATCATCTAAGTGCCCAGACCTTGGAGCAGGTCTTCATTGGATCACAGAGCTGCCTGTTGTGCCCCGCAAATGCACACTGGCTGGCTTTTCCGGCCCTTGCCTGTGCATGCAGGCTCAGCTGCTGCTATGATGCCAGCCTGTTCCACAGCTCCCGCCTGTAACCACTCAGCTCTAGGCTTCGCTGGTGCCCGTCACCCCTCAACAGGCTGCAGCAGGTGCTCAGAGCCCAGGCCACCCCTTGCCCACCCAGAGCCACCACCCTGGTCCCAGAGTGCTGCAGGAAGCTCCCAGCTCAGGTGCTGGCACAGGAGCTTGGGCGCGGCACCTCGTTTCCAGGTGCCCTCTTCCGTTTTCTACTGCAGGCACCAGATCTGCAGGGGCCACAGACCTCAGCAGCAGAGATGCCTCTGTCCTGGAGACACGCAGCCAGGGCCGGGACGACGGGGAGGCTTTCGACTTCTTCAAGCAGCAGGACCAAGCAGAGGGTGAGGGTCTACCCATCCCAGGACTGCAGGGCGTGGATGCAGGGAAGTCCTCTGAGGAGGAAGAGGAAGAGGCTCTGGACCCTCTGGGCATCATGCGGTAGGTCTCCCCATCCTAGATGGGCCCTCCTCTGGCTTGCTGCTGGTGATGGCTCTCCTCGCCGTCCATCCCGAGAGTCAGAAAACCTCCCTGGGTCATCACTCTGTGTACCTGGTGTCCTCGGAGAACTGCCTCTCTACTCACCCTCAACATGCCTATTCTTAGAGCGAGGCTCAGCCGTTTCCTTCTCCCTGGCCCCAGGGTGGGCCCCTGATCTCCAGCTCGGCACTGAGTCCTGGCTGCCCTGACCCCTGACAGTCCACCTCAGTAGCCCGAGGGCCCTGGGGTCTCCACCCAGTTCACCACTGACAGCCTGTGACTTGTGGTAGTGATTGGAGTTCCCTGGGCCGAGTTTCACTGTCATTAAAGCAGGGTGTTTACCTTGGTCCTGTCTTCCCATGAGACGGTTGTAAGGCCCGTGAATTACATGGCACCCTCAAGGTGCCAGCTGTGTGTGGCAAAGAACGCAGAGTGAGCCCAGGGGCCCCCTGGCCAGTCAGCTGTGTCCCCTTTACATGCGCATACATGCACACAGGTGCACACACACGTACGCTGCCCGGAGAATAGGTAAGCCAGCTGCGGTCTAGTGGTCCCTGGTGTCCTGATTCTGTCATCTGATTCTTTCTCCTTTCCTGGTGCTCTGACTGCCTTAGCCAGTCACTGAGCTGCTCCCAAGCCTCCACTGTATGACCACCCTGTGCTAGGGGTAGGGGACCACAGGCAGGATGAGACCAGAGAGACATCTGTTCCCAAGGCCTGCCTGATGGGCACAGGCTGAGGTTGCGGGAGACCCTCGCAAGCAGGACAGACTCAGCCACTCCAGGGCCCGCACCACTGTTTGGCCCAAACCTGCAAGAAACAAGGTGGGAACCGGTGGGTGTTTCTGAGCACCCACTACCCGCTGGGCTTTGTTCTTTGCACTTCACGTACTGTGTCTCATTGACCCCCTGCCTGCAAGCAGATGCTGTCATCCTGTTTTACAGATTAAAGACACTGAAGCCCGCAGAGGCTGAGTGCCGTGCACGGCATCAGACGGCTGGTAAACAATGGTACTGGGATTCGAATCCAGTTCAGGGTTCTGGGCTGTGGTGCAGACTAGACTGCTTCGGCTTGAGTCCTGGCTCTGCCGCTCACCAGTGTGTGTCCCTGGCCATTTACCCCTGTCAGTTTCCTGCAGTGAAAATAGGGTGCTGCCAGCAGCTCTCTTTAGGGCCCTTCTCACGGTTCAGCCCGCTGCCCCAGCACCTCCACGGAGCCAGCCATAGGCCCTTGGCGACCCTCCCTCTGCCCTGATGAGAGATTGAAATTCAGCCAACAGGCGAGGGAGGCCCGTCTCGCAGGTCCTGTTCCAGAAATCAGGGAGGGGCAAGTTCTGCTTAAACGACATGAAAATCACAGTCCAGAAAACTGCCTGCCATCCACCAGCTTTCCTCTCCCGGAGGGGAGGTGAGGCTGGGCACACAGGAGGGGTGGCTGCAGGACCCCCGTGACATCAGCCTACAGGGGACAAGGGTTCACTCTGGGAGACACGGGACCAGAGCCGGAAGTCGGCAGCACCTTGGTGCCCGGGAAGCAGGTCCCTCTGGCCCTCCATGGCCGCCTTGGCCTGGAGGAGGGGTCACGGCCCTGCGGAGGAGGCAGCGAGGTTATTTGGGGAGCAGTTTGTAATCGGTACTCCTTATCAGCCTGCGGGTCCTTCTTGGGCTTTGTTTTGGTAAGGATAAGGCTTTGTTTGAACTCATGTTCTCTGCTGTTCTGAGTAACCACATGTAAAGCCAAACTGAGGACTCCAGCAGTCTGGGCCAACCTTTGGTCATGCTTAGCAAAGTGGCTCCTTTTTTGGGTAGGAAAATGCTCTTTGGGGTTGGCAAGGGCCACCCTGAATTTCCTACTTATTTCAGGAGCAGATTGTCAGGAGATGTGTCAGCCATCTGGGACCACCTTCCTCCACCCCCCCAAGCACTGTCCCCAGCTCTGCACTCGGGGGAGGGGGCTCATTCCTGAATCCTGGGGCAGCTTAGCACCTAAAAGGGATCCCAGAGGCCTAATAAGACCTTCTGCTAATTTTTCCTTTAATGACTGGTATGACAGTAATCCACACTGTAGCTCCCATGAGGAAAAGTAAATAGTAACACTTTTTGAGAGCTTGGTAAATGCCCAGAACTGATTTCCATTTTCGTGAATAGGTACTTCTCTATTTCTGTCATTGTTTTTAAAGATCATGACACACCACCTTGCTGTCAGGACCTGTACGGGTCTGGTTTGGGAAATGGTGCTCTAGGAAGCCGGTAGTGGCATCAGGTTCGGGGTGTGTGTGTGTGTGTGTGTGTGTGTGCGCATGCGTGTGTGTGTGTGTGTGAGCTGAAGTTTGGAGACAAATAGCTCCTCCAAATTCATGCAGCCACACAAGGTGGAGTCGGGATTCAGTGCTCTCCCCTTGCATGCAGTGCCTCAGTTCCAGTCATTCTGCAGTCCGGGAGGTGGGCAGGGCCCTGGGAGTATCCACAGATAGGTAAACTGAGGACAGTTGAGCAGGAACTTGACCTCATGTGTTTGTGGCAGAGCCCCACCTTGAACTCAGGCTTCCCCCTTGGCCTCCGCCTGGGCACCCAGGTGGGTCTGTTGACTCTTGCATAGTGCTGCCAGCCCTGCCCGTTAGTGGGGAACATTCAGGTTTTGCAGGAGATTATGCTTTGCACGTACACCCCCCCCACCCCATCCTCAGTTCCTCTGCAGATGCGGCCCCTTGCTGTCCCAGATGTGTACACCCCCACCCCCAAGCGCCCATCTGGGCCTGGCTTTCTGGGGCAGCCATGTTTGCAGGTGACAGACATCAGTCCTTCCTGCCTTGGACCCGGCGGGGCGCTGTCGCTCCACGGCAGGGCTGCCGGAAGGGAGAGAGGTCGCCAGCATGAAGCCCCATGCAGGGACTGGCTGGGGTTTTCTTTGTCTCTTGAACCTGGTTTTGATTAGAGAAAAACCGAGTTGCTACACCAGTAGAAAGTGCTTAAAGATAGAAAGAGCTTTAACTCAGCCCGTCACGACTCTGCCGCTGTCCTGCTCACAGGGTTCTGGGCATCCGTGTCCCTGGGTGACCTTCATCACTACATACACAGCACACATGCCTTTTATGCTGTGCGGTTTTCTGTGGATTCTCACAGTCGCTTTCTGTGTCCTGCACCGTTTTCGTGTTTAACTCTCTATTGTCGAGACTTCGCATGTCTGCGAAAGATGGAGTTCTGCCTTCCGCTGGAAACACTCTGTTAAAAACATTAAAAAAAAATTTTTTTTTAATCTTTATTTATCTTTGAGACAGAGAGAGAGAGAGACAGAGTGTAAGTCAGGGAGGAACAGAGAGAGGGGGAGCCACAGAATCCTAAGCAGACTCCAGGCTCCGAGCTGTCAGCACAGAGCCCGATGCAGCGCTCGAATGCATGAACCATGAGATCATGACCTGAGCTGAAGTCGGACGCTTAACCGACTGAGACACCCAGGTGCCCCTCTTAAAAACATTTTTAATTGTAACTTGAATAATACAGGTTAGTACCAAAAAATTGAAAATGTAGTAAAAAGACCTTTTGCCATGGAGGTATAGCTTTTGGATATACATTTTTAATCTATAATTTGCTTTGTTTTCAGCTTTTGCACTGGGTCTTTCTAGAGCAGCAAATTGGCTTCTACATTCTTAACCCTGTGTTAGTCCATTGGGTCGATGCGCTGTACTTGGCCTTGCCAGGTCCCTGCCTGGGGGCTTTGTGGTATTTTCCATAGGCTTTTGCTGTTACAGGTAGTGAGGAACCTTGTCATGCGCAGAGCTTTCCTCCCAGATGACTGCCCGAGAGCACGGTTCTGGAAGCTTCTCCCCAGGGGCCTCGGTTGCGCCACTTGGTTGTGTAGGATTCTTCAGGGGCTTAATCCCTCTCTGTTGGGAAGGTGTGGTTGCTTTTCCAAACCCTGCTCATCGGAGAAGTCACTGCCTCCCAGCTCTTCCCCAGTACCCAGCAAGCCCCCTTCCAGCCCCAGATCCCCGAGGGCCCTCAGCTCCCCAAGGGACAGGCTGGTTCCTGCATGAACATGCCTTCGCTTAAGGCCAGACTTCCCGCTCCCTGCTCACAGGAAGGGGGGCCAGCCCCCACGGCCCTGGGCATGGCCTCCAGTGGGGAAGCTGGACATTTTGTTTGGAGTGAATCATGTGTTTTGTCACAATTATTTATTCAAATTTTGCCTTATCTTCATAAAAGAGTCATATGTGTTTTAGTATAAAAAATATCTTACTCCCTATATTTGGATAAAGTCTCTGCTCTGGGATGACTCTGTGGTTTTGAAAACATGCCAACACACTGCCTGGCACCCCCAGATTTGCTTCAGTCGGGGTTTTACTTATTTTTGCCCCAGCTTCATTGAGAACTAATTGGCACATAACATTGTAGGAGCCTAACGTGTGTAACGGGATGATGTAATGCACGTACAAATTACGAAATAGGGACCACAGTGAGCGGACACCTATCCATCATCTCACAAAACTGAGATTTGGAAGCGAGATGTCCCCCTACGTGGGCCATGGAGGGGCTGTGCAGGTGGCCCCAGCCCTACTGGTGACGTGCCTTAGAAGCTGCTTCTCCTCGGCTACCTCACTCGGGGGCTTGGGGTCGTTTAACATTTGGCCCCTGCCCAGGATGGCAAGCCTTGCTGGGCATCTCGTGCTGCCCTGGAGCTTGTCCGCACCCTCAGACCTGGGCTTTAAGGAGCCCTTCAGGTGATTCACAGGAAAGTTCAGAAGCTCCAGAAACAAAGTTGATGAAAGCCTTGGATATGACAGGAGGGAAATGACGCAGGAGGAGCAGGCCCTCCGGCTACAGCTCTGCCGTCCCCAGAGGCTTCCAGGAGGGTGAGCGCAGGGGTCCCCTGCCCCTTCCTCCTCCCAGGCTTTCTCTCCTCCCTCCTGCCTCCTGCCACCTGCCCAAGGACAATTGTTCCTGGTCACAGTGGGGCCTCGTCCTGTACCTCTGCAGATGGCACTCAGCCGCCGCCTGGCCCGGGACCCAAATCAATGAGGAGCCCAGTGGCAGCCACGGCAGGCTGCACCCTGGAGCTGTCCCACTAATTGATTGCAGCCACATCCCCAGTGAGAACAGTGCCACGTCCATTTCCCCATCCACATCGGTGCGCAGTCTGGCCTAAATGCATCATGTGACAGTGCTCTCCTTTGTCCCTGCAGTAGCAAAAACTTCCATTCAAGAGAAAGCTCCTGCAGAGCCCTGACACACATAAAACAGAGAGAGGCAGAGTTGACCTGGTTGGGACAGGACAGGAAAGAGACTGGATCTCTGCACTCTCGACCTCAGCTCACCTCTCACGTGGCCCTTAGTGGCTCTGTGGAAGGTCCAGGCCCCTTGGAGCATGGTGTGAAAGCCACCGGGAAAGCTGGATGTGTGGACACCCCAGAGCAGAATTAAAGGCAGATGGTCCCAGGTTCAAATCCCAGAGGTGCCCCTTACCAGCTGGAGGGCACTGGGCAGTTTCTTTTTTTATAAATTAAAGACAAAGTCCCAATGATACAAGAAATGTCCTTCATCCAACGTTATCATTATTTCAGGTGTGCTTTGCAGAACTAAAGGCAGCCTTTCCACTTCCTAGTGTGTTATGCAAACATCAGGGTGCTTACCTCAATGCCGGGTCATCTGGTACAGCCTGTCAGACCTGCTGCAGGTTAGACAGATGCCTCCCGCAACCAAGGCTCCAGCCCGGGGCTTGACTGGCTGTCCTTGATGGAACTGAATGGTTGCTTGACTCGCTGGCGATGGAACCTTGAGAGTTCATGCCTGTCATCCCCCTGCCTCAGGCTGCCTGGAACCCTTGTGACAGGCCCCCAAGTAAGAGCATTAAAACAACAGAGCCTTTGGGGCCCCTGGGTGGCTCAGTCCCTTAAGCATCTGACTCTTGGTTTCAGCTCTGGTCATGATCTCATGGTTTATGGGTTCGAGCCCTACCTCAGGCTTCATGCTGACAGTGCAGAGCCTGCTTGGGATTCTCTCTCTCTCCTTCTCCCTGCCCCTCCCCTACTTGCTCTGTCTCTCAAAATAAATAAAACCTTTAAAAAAAAAAGAACCTTTAAACTGTGAGGGACTTGAAGGCAAATCCGGTGTTTATTCGTGAGTATTACTGAGGAGCCAAGATCCCACAGCCACGCACCTTCCCAGTGGGAGCTCCAGCCTCCTGACCGTTGGCCCAGGACTTTGCCGTTTCCCCCAGACTGAGACCCAGTCTGTGCTGGGGCACCAGCCTCCCGGCCTCATCCACACGCTCTCCGTGTCGGGTGGGGGGGGTGAGAGGGCTGTTCGGGCGCAGGGACTGCCAGGTCCCACTGGTCACGTCAGCATTTGGGGTGTCGTGGGGGATGTGGGAACAAACCAGGGCTACCCAGGTGAGACCAGGCAAGGGCCTTGATTCAGAACCAGCCATAACAAGGGAGAGGTCCACCACCAGGAGCTGCATTTAGCAGAGGCTCAAAGGCACACCGGGAGGAGGAGCGGTTCTTGGTGGGAAACGAGAAGGCACAGGTGTGCCCCGACTGGGCGCCGTTGGCAGGGGAGGCTGCTAACTGGAAAAGGGGCATCCTGCACACTGTGCGGTTGGTTGGAGAGTGTATTTGGCTCTCTCTGCCTGGTCCTATTAAGGGAAAAATGGGGAATTATTAGGGTGGTGGCAGTTGATCAAGTCCCAGCTGTGGGGGCCATGGCTGCAGAATTGTGATTTGGTCTCTTGGGCTGGTCGCTGCAGGCCATAGGACAAGTTCCATCTTCCATCTGCTCTGTTGGCTGCCTGTTTGTATATTCAGCCTTGCAGGGCCATTTTGGGCGTGACCAGAGCTAGGTCCTTGGTTTCAGGGGCGGGGGGCAGAGTCACAGCCGGTGGTGTGGGTGCTGTGGTGGGTGTGGGGCAGTGTTTGGCCCCAGTGCATAAAGAAGGAATGTCCTCATGCACAAGCCCAGAAGGGAGGGGTATCACTGAAGTCCTGGTCCCTCAAATGGGGCCCAGTTGCCTGGAGAGTCAGGCTACAGCTCTTGAGAAACAGATCCTTGAGGGTGACTCTGGGGTTACAGCAAATGATGGGTGTTTACCAGGCAGGCCCTGTTTGCTTTTTAGGGCCCAGAATGAAGTCTGCTGGGCTGAAACGTGATGTGACCCTAGACGGCATCAAGTGTGCCTGTGAGCGTCTGCTGTGCCCTGGGCCAGCCTGCATGCAGGCTCCATGCACAGCTTCCAGAGCATTCCTCATTCCCATTTAACAGACAAGGAAACAGACCCAGCAAAGTGAAATGACTGGCCTGAGGCTGAACATGATTCCCTTGCACGCCCCGCCCCCACCTCCAGTGCTCCTGCCTGGGAGCAGAAAGGCCAGAATCTTCCCCAGGCCCTTTGGCTGTGGCCCTAACTATCCCTCAGACTCACCTCCTTCACCTTGGCATTTTCACAGGGCTGTTCTCTGCCTGGAGCACAGATTTCCCGACTGTTTTCATTCCCCATCCAGTGCTTCCCTGAAGCTCCCGCCCCGGGGAGGCTGGCCTGGCTCTTGGGGTGACAGCCTCTCTTTGGTGACCCACACCGCCCTGATGACTGGGCCAGTGTGGAAGCCCCGAGGCCTGGAGCTGCTGCAAATAGCCCTGTCCCAGAATAAGTTTCGCAAAAGTGTATTTACTGGCACTCAGAATTTACTCTAAATCCAAAAGAAACTGAATTTAAAATTAAACAATGAAAAATGCTTTATTTGAAGGCAGGAAAATTGTATGATTGGAGAGATTGGTTTCCGTATTTGGTTACGTATCGCCCTGGCTTTGAAGGTAAGTCATGTTGTCTGTGAGCCTTGGCTTCAGAAGGATCTGCCGCCTTCTGTCGAGTCCGGGAGATGCTCCTGTAACTCGAGTCAAGCAGGCCCTGGGTGGCTGGTGCCCATCGGTGGTCTGCCAGGGGGACAGGTGCATCCGGGAGCATGGGCACGGGCCCCTGCGTGGCCAGAGGGGAGGCTGCTGTCACACGTCTGTCACTGTCACCAGAACTGCCTGAGTCATGTGAGCAGGGCTGTCAGCCTCGGCGTCTGCCGCCTCCATCTCACGTTGGCGCCACCTCCGCCTGCAGAACGTGGCCCGGTCTGGACATCTTTCTTCCATTGGGCATGCACAGCAGGAGAGGTGATGTCTGTCCACGCGCACACCTGCACGCTACAGGAACGTGCTTCCACACGCTGCACCCACCCAGGGAGCCCCCCCACCTCCCGCCGCCTGTGCTGCACCAGAGCCTGCACAGTGCAGATGAACCCCTTGTGCCCACCAGAGCACACCAGGAGCAGGCATGTCTGTTGCACATCTCTCTGCTCAGGGCACAGGTGCCCCATCCCTGGAGACAAGAGACTAATCATATCAGCCCTCCTCTGGTGACGGGACAAGAGGGGCATTCTTTACTGTGTTGGTGCAGGGGCAGGGCTGGGGGTGGGCGCGGCAGAGTGGGGTGGTGCATCCCGCAGACAGTGGGTGGACACAGGCGGAGCAGGGACGGGGGCCCATGGCAGTGCGTGCTGGAGTCTGCACCCACACGTCTGGGAACAAAGGGAGAAATCGGGCCTGGAGACTCACCTCACTCATGACGTGCCTGACCCTGTCCCTGAGGCCAGAAATCTGGCATCATTCTAGACATGCCCTTCCGCCCACCGATCACCTCACAGTCCACGTTTTCTAGGAGCACTTTTGCCTTCGGATGCTCTCCCTCGTCACACTGCGGCGTTCCCCCAGGCCAGGCCCTGATCATTTTCATGGACCATGAACCAAGCTGCCGTGGGAAGCTGTTCATGGTCATGCCCAGTCATGCCCCTGGCAGACCCTCCGCAGATGGGGGCCTCATTTCCTCTGCCTGAGTCTGCGTCTACATGGCCTCACCTCCTCTGGGAACCCCCTGAGCTGGGTGGGCTCCCTCCTCTGTGCTCTGCATGTTCTGGAACTGTTGCTCTGTGTGGTCATGATCGGTTTATATGTCTCTGATTTTTCAGCTGCTAGCTTCTGGGGACAGTGGCAGGTCTAACTGCTCTGCCCAGGATCTTGTACGAGGGAGGTGTCTAGCCAGTGCCGGGTCACTGAGGGCACTCGGAGTGAGTACATGAGCTGCTTACAGGGTGGCTGAGGGCCGGTGAGGACACCGGCTGACATGGCTGCCAGCTCGGGAAGAGTGAAGCCCCCACCTGTCTCAGACCAGTCCTGAAACCAACCTCTCTTCACTCTCTTTCCGCTCCTCCTGAGGGAGTAGGCAGAAATAAGTCTGGATAAGAGATGTACTGTCACCTGTGTGTCCATCCATCTATTCATTTGTCCATCTTTTTCCACCCTCCTTCTCTCCATCCATCCATCTATGCATCCTTCCATTCTTTCATCCAGTATTTATTGAGCATCTGCTCTGGCCATGCACACTGCTGGGTCCCAGAGACTAAAGTCTGGGGTCCAGCAAACTGGGGGTTTTCCGCTGTCAAACTCCATATTCCTCCTCGTTCATTGTCTCCCCTTGGAGATGGTCGGGGAGAGTTGGGGAGACAGAGGGTGGCCTGCGTGGAGTAGTGGGGTGGAGTTCAGAGGATGCCCAGCTGAACACCCCGACGTGCAGAGATTCAGTTTGTTTCAGTTCAAGACAATGTAAGATCAGAAATGTCTTCAGGAAGGAAAAACAAGAACGCTCATTCAGTTTGAGAGGAAAACTGACGTAGCAGAAAAGTCAGGCCGTTTCTGTGCTCTCAGAACCAGAAGTAGGTGTGAGGAGGGAAATGGTTGAAATCTCCATGGCTTCTCCAGATGTAATCAGTCATGACTGTCCACTCTCACTTCCTGTTCTTCAGACGGATCCTTTCTTTCCATGTTCCCTCTGGTTTCTGGTCCACGGAAGCCTCTTTCCCCCGTGCCACTGGGGGCCTGTGTGCTGGGGGAGGATTCGGGCTTGCTTTCCTAAGGAGCTGTTCCAGGGCCTGCTAGTGTCTGGGCCGGACGGACCTTCGGGCAGTGCCGCAGAGAGCAAGGCCTCAGCCCTGCCCTCCCTGATCAGGTGCAGGGTGGGGCATGGGATCCAGGAACAGGGCCAGCTTGGGGGTGGCTGGTGGGTGACTGAGGGAAGCAGTAGGTCAGAACCCACAGGCCCCAGGCTGGTCCGGTGACTCCAGACCTCACTGATCATGAGATTCCACGGAGATAGTCCACCACAGCTTCCTGGGCCAGCCCTGGTGTTCTGACTCAGCAGGTCTGGACTAGAGCGTGGGTTCAGCTGGGCACATCTGGCTGGCTTGCCTCAGGGAGTCATTAAAGCTGAACTGTCCCTTCAAGGTGTGTGCCATGGTGTACCTGAAGTTTCTGGAAAGCATTTGCTGTGAGGAGGGAGGAGGCCAGGCTCCTTTCACCTTCCCCAGCACCACAAGCAGAGCCTGGGGGTGGTGCCAGAGCAGAGGTGAATCGCTGGTGGCCTGTGACATGAGCCTGTCTGGATATGTGCAGGATGGAGAGAGAGCAGGAACTAGGACACGTGGGGCACAGCCCTGCCACTGCATCTCTGCTCTCCATCTTGTCCTCGATGTGTGCCACTTTCTCCCAGAGAGCAGCAGGACCGAGCCCATTATCCTGACCCCGTCCTGGGTCTCCTTCGTGCTCCTGGGACACCTCAAAGGGACGAGAGCACAGGACCACGAGTGGGGCCTCGGCATTGAGTGCATAGGAGTGCCCTGTGCTGGGCATGGGAGACTCCAGCAGGTGCATTTCCAGCTGTCATAGCTTCTCCTGTCTCAGCTGGAGCCTGAGATTCTGCCAGAAGTCCAAATCCAGAGCGTGTGGATGGTCGCCTCTGAGCACCCTGCCCTCCAACACCCAGAGGGTTGTGTGTGGGGGGGAGACAAAGGAGCATTTACCAAGGCTGCTTTCTTCTGCTCCCTGGTTCCAGGCCCTGAGGTCTGTGTCCAGCCCCCTTTCCAAGGGGCTGTGCAGTGACTCTGAGCCAGGCCCCTGGGAGCATTACGGGCAGTTGGCCCCCACAGCCTCCAGAAGGAGAGCAGCCTCTCTGACTTGCGACCATGCAGGCTAGCCTAAGTCCTGGGTGTCCCTTCAGGGCTGGGAGTTGTCCGGCAGTCTGCTGGCTCCTTCAGACACTTACCTGCTCTTCCCACACATCCTGATGTCAGTGGTTCCTGGGACATGGGACTCGGTTGCTTCCAGTAGCAGGGCCTCACGTCTCCACTGTCAGGGCACTGGAAAGTTCCTTCTTGATACCAGCTCAAGCTCACCGAGCCTCTGACCAGGCCACCTGCCAGCTGCTGGGGCTCTCATGAGAAGTCCTAACCTTGAACTGTGTCTGATTCCCTAGCTCCAAGAAGCCCAAGAAATGCCCCGAAGTGGCCATGAAGCCCAAACCCTCACCCCGACTCACCATTTTTGATGAAGAGGTGGACCTCGATGAGGGACTCTTTGGCCCGACCACGAAGATCTCCCCCAAGGGCCCCGCAGAGGACATGCCCCTCAAGGACCGTAAGTAGAGCCTCCAGGTGTTTCCATTCCTCTTGGTGTCTGCTTAGTGACCCAGCCAGCCTCTGTCAATGACTTTGGACCCGCCACCAAGAGCCTGATGGAAATCTCCCCCTTGTCCTATTTCAACATGATACAGACTCAGCTTACAGAGATTTTTTTTGTTGTTGTTGGAGAAATCTAGTCGTGCACTTTGTGTCCCCATAGCCTGGAACATTCTAGGGCTATATGTTTATTCTGCTCATCCTGTAGAAAAGGAGGGTGATCATCTTTATCACTTGAGAGGTATGGGTTGTGACTGGTGCAAAAGCATCTTTGTCATTCCAGGACCAGGTGTGGCCACTGACCGGAAAGTAGACTCAGGCACCCCGGCCAGCTGTGCTGTGACTCTGTACGATCTGGATTGTGATGAGAGATTTTGTGTTGCCTGCATAGACCCAATGGGAGGGTCCTGTGCACAGTCGGAAAGGGGAAAGCTGAGTGGCCCTGGGGACTTCTGGACTTGTCCCTAGGTCTGACCTGTCCTCATCCTACCCAGCTCCGCATTCGAGGTGGAGAGCTGATGTCCCTCATTGGTGCCAGCACTTGGTGACCACCCACGGAGGGCCAGCCTCTGCTGAGCCTGAGAACACGTTGATGAGAAAGACACCGCCCCAGCCTCAGGGCTCCCACAGGAGACCAGCCATCTCCTGACAATTACAGGGTAGCTTCTGAGCACCTGTCCCTTGCTCCTTCCCTGACCCCACCTGGGTCCATTCCTCTGGTTCTTCTGTGCTCTGCCTTGTCTCTGGCTCACTGTTTCCTGGCAGGACCAGGCTCCCCCTGCCCTCTCCTCCTCTGGCAGCTGAGGATAGACCAGGACTTCCTCTGACCACTCTGCTCCTGCCTTCCACACAGCCCTGAAGCTGTTTGAAGATCCTGATCTTGGTGGTGCCGTCCCCCTGGGTGACCCTTTACTGCTGCCTGCCGCCCATGCGAGTGGAGGGCCCACGTCCCACCCAGAGCTCTTCAGGTACCACCTGCCCCCAGCGGCGTCCCCTGCCCTGAGAGTGCCTGGACAGAGCCAGGGACCCGTCTCAGTATGGGAGCATCTCACCAGCTTCAGCCGCCAAGGGCGGCAGTCCTGGCCCATCGGAGGCTGGAGCCTGTGGTGGGCGCTGGCCAGTGGGCAGTGGGGGAACTGGGGCAGGGTGTGGGGGAACTGGGGCAGGGTGTGGGGGGGGGTCAGCACCCCAGGGTAGTTGAGTTCCAGAAAGGACTTCGTGAATGCAAGTCTTTTTCTTTTCCTTTTCACACTCCTACTTTAAAAGTTTGTGTGAGGAATAATCAAATTAGGTAATTGCAAGAGCAAGTGTAACTGGTTTGGGAACAAATCAAATGGACTCTTGGTAGCTTGCAGCCCTCCCAGAGGGAGTGGGGCGCAGACGGCCTGGACAGTGGCCGGACCCGACGGGGTCCCATCAACAGGTCTTAGGGGAGAGAGAGGTTTGGTCTGTTCCACGGGGGGCCTCTGCTTCCAGAGTGCGTGCCGTGCGTCCGCGTGCTAGACTCCTTCCAGAGTGCGTGTCGTGTGTCAGTGTGCAGGACTCCTCCTTCCAGAGTGGGGAAGTGTCGTGTGTCAGTGTGCAGGACTCTGCACACTGCCTCGGTCGGTCCTCCAGTACCCCACGTAGGTGCTCTTATCTCCATTTTAGAGAATAGAGTGTGGGAAATGTGACTGGCCCAAGGCCACAGTTCTCAAGGGACAGAGCCAGGATCGGAATCCAGCACACTGCCCATGCCCTCCCAGCTCCTTCCAAGGACTCTGAGTACTTGGAGGAGAGGCTGGGAGATCTGCCCCCGCCCTCCCCCAGCAGCTCTCCTTGGGCTTCTGCACCTGCTGCCTGCGTTCCCAGCATGCCTGGTATTGCGTGTCTCCGTGGTGTCATCTGTCCCCCCCCCAGAATATGGCTGTGCTCGGCGGTTTACAGGAAGCCAAGCCATCTCTTTCCAAGAATGGTTACGCGGAGCCGGGCATGTGGTTCCGGAAGGCTGTCATCTGTACCCTCATTAGCGATCCCGGGCTATTAGCCCTGTGAATGCCCACCAAGCCTGAGTGGCCAGCGAAGGCTTCTTGTCTTTACATTTCCCCATGGCCCTTGGCATCTGTTCACTGTCATCCTGTGTCTTCACCCCTGACAGTCCTGACAGGCTGGGAGAAGCTGGGGCTGTTACATCTTTAGAGGAGAAACTGAGGCCCAGGGAAGCAGAGCACTAGAGTGAGCCCCAGGGAGGGTAACAGGGTCCTGCTGAGTGCAGCCTGCCCAGGGAGGCTCTCCCATCTCCAGGACACCACGTGTGCCGGGGAGGCCATTCCAGTGCGACTTTCCTGGCACAGTTTATTCTAAATCCACAGTTCCAGCACTTCCAGACCCGTGTTCTTCAGAACTCCATGCTTCCTTCAAAGGGGCTCTGTGGCCAAATGGCTGGAGCAATACCGGCGCTAAGCAGGCCTCTGTGGGTGTGAGTGGGAAACACCGTGTAGCATTTCACATGCTCCTTGGTCCCTGGGACTTTTCCTTTGTGACATCTCTTGGCGTCCCACAGAGCACTGTGGGAGCCACTGCTTTAGAGAATGTGAGTCCTGCAGCCCTGCCTTCACATCTGCCAGACGTCTGGTGACAGAATTCACTTTTTGAGAGCAGGAGCCACGTTTTCTTCTCCTTTGTGCTGGCTCTGCGGCTATCCAGGCAGTGATCGGGGTTCCTTATAGCAAAAACCTTCTTAACGCTCATTCATTCACTGATGCCATCACCCCTCCGTTCATTCCGTCACGGCCATCAGCTGTCGCAAAGTGGCCTGCCCGGCAGGATGTGGATAAGCCTCAGTTCCCTCTTCCTGTGTGGCCACCCCAGTGGGAGGCTTCCAGGTGTGGTCTTTAACCGAGGCCCGTCCTCTGCAGGGACCTGGGGAGGAGGGGTGCCACAGCCTTCGGAGCTCGCCACAGCCTCTCCATGGTTGACCTTGCACTAGCAGGGCCAGGGAGAGAAGAAAGCTGGACTGTGCCTTAGTAGGACCTATTTCTAGCCATGACTTGGGGAGCCCACATGGAAAGGGGTGCCGTTGCAGCCACCCCGAGTGTGACTGCCTCACTTGCCACCTCAGAGCAGCTTCTGATTACTTCCAAGGGTGTGGATGATTGAGTCCCTCTGAGCTTTTCCAGGGCTCCAGCCTCCTGTGGAAGATGCAGGCGGAGGAGCCAGCGCCTGCCCCAGGCGGGCGCTGCGGGGAAGGGGCCAGGGCACATGTGAGCTGCCCTGCGTCATACTCCTTGGCATTGCCTCAAACCCAAGATGGCTGCTTCTCTTTGAAGGCCTGGCTCAGGGTCCCTCCAGGTGTAGACTAGGAGGACACCATTTGCTCAGCGTGTCGCCATCCACAGAAGCTCTGAATTCTCCCTTTGCGGTCTGTCCCCCACCACAGGATGCTGACCCAGGTAGCAGCAGGGTGGCCCAGAGCGCCTTTGGCAGCTGGTCCTTGGCAGGCAGCCCCTCTAGGGGATGGTTGTGCTGGGCGCCCCATGCTCAGACAAGCCTCTTCCTGGCCCTGCTGATGTCTGAGCTGGATCCCATTGACAGATGGGGAGACTGAGGACCAGGGAAGGGGAGGTGAGGAAGCGGACCTGAGGCCCCTGATGGAGGAGTAGCGGGAGCAGGACGGAACTGCGCTGGGCGCAGTCCTGTGCTTCTGGGCACACGGTGGCTCTGCAGGCCTGCTGGGTGAGGCCGCCGGCGTTATCCTACAGATAAGGACACTGAAGCTTGGAGACGCCAAGGGGCCTGTGCAAGCCCCACCCCCCACCGGGGCCTTCTGCCTCAGGCACCTGTGCCCTCCCTCCCTGACCCCAGCCTGGCCAAATGAGGCCTGTTGAGATAGCCCAGGACACCTGGCCCAGGTCTGGGCAGCACCTGTCTGGGTATTTCTGCTGGTTGCTGGTTGAGGAAACACATAAAGGGCCGGGAACCCTTGTTTAGGAATTCAGACATTGGCCCCTTGGATTTCAGTGGGAATTTTCCATGTAACTCCGTGAAAACACCCAGGATAGTATAACCAGACCCTTCCCCCGAGCCCAGGTCTCCTGCTGTCTCCTGGCTCCAGACCAGACTGAACAGTGCACAGCTAACCCCAGAGAGCAGGCTAGAGGCTGCTGTGCCCCTGGGACTGGGAGGAGAGCGCGCTGTCCGCCCTCTGCTCGGCCGAAAGGAGCGCGCACAAGCACCGCCAGGCCATTCCTCTTGTGGAAACAAGAGCTTCCCCAAAATAACCTCACCCAGCCCCTCGCCAGCTGGGAAACTGAGGCCCAGGGAGGGGAAGAGACCTGTCAGTCACTTACTTTGCAGTTCTTGCTCTGGGTCTTCTCTGAATCACTGTGTCCCAGGTGGGACTGTCATCTGTCAAGGGACAGGAAAGTGACCGCAAGTGTCCTGGAGCCTCAGCCAGGGAGAATTCCCGGAGGACACAGGTGTGTGGAGGTTATCACAGAGTCCCAAGAGAAGCAAGAGGACTCCCGCAGGAGGCAACGGGGGTCTGGGTCAGGTCCGCAGAGGCAGCAGGTCTGGCGGGTGTCACCTGCAGGGCCTCAGGGGGCCTGTGGCCTCAGCATAGGAGGGATCGTCCACCCTGGAGAAACCCCAGCCTGAAAGAGCTTCATTGCATTGGTGCCGCAGGAGGGCAGACACACCCAAGACCCAGCCACCCGCAGGCCAAGTCCTGTTCCTTCACAAGCTGCCCATGGGTCTCAAGCAAAGGCCTCTATCCTTTTGTGCCTCAGTTTTCACATCTGGAGAATGGGGCTAATACCTGCTACCAGACAGTGTCTTGAGATTATTCAGTGAGTTCATGAATGTGGACATGCCTGGCCGCAGTAGGTATTCAGCACGATGTTGATTG
The DNA here is from genome assembly GCF_006229205.1 of Suricata suricatta. Classification (NCBI taxonomy): domain Eukaryota; kingdom Metazoa; phylum Chordata; class Mammalia; order Carnivora; family Herpestidae; genus Suricata; species Suricata suricatta. Next base: position 149,961,408 of record NC_043703.1, read on the forward strand.
GATGGGTGGGTGGGTGGTGGGATGGACTGAATGGGTCTTGCATTGTGCATCTGGTCTCCAGAAAATGAGCTCCTTCCCCAGGAGCTGGTGGCAGGCACGCCCTCAGGCAGAGAGGACAGAACCAGGTTGTGGCGTGCTTTTCTTAACTGCCAGCCGGTATCTGGGGCTGGTCCTGAGTGACCATCACACTGCTGCGGGCTTTAGGCTCATCCAACGATGGCTGTCAGGTCCAGGGCCCTGGGGGCTCCAGCCCTCAGCGGGCTCTGTCTGGCACCCGTGTGGCCCACAGTGGGCACCATGGATGGGCAGCCCCACCCCAACAGTGGTCAGATCCTCTCATTTATTGTTTCTCTGGCTGAACTTGGCCTAGAGGAGGGCTCAGCTTCTGAAGTCCGACACCCTGGTTCTGACTCAGGCACTGTCACACGCTGTCATCTCAGGCCTAGCTTGGCCTCCTGGGGCCTGCGCGTCCACATCTGCGGGGTAGAGATCAGCCATACCCCCAAAGGGTTTGGGGATAACACAAGATGGCATATCCGAAGTGCTTGGCACAGAGCAGGCGCTCTGCGTCTGGCAGCTGCTGCTGTTACTTCTTGAGAGGTTGAAGGACAAGTCACCTTATAGGGCCATCGGCTAGAGGGGGACCACCTGAAAAGGAGGCCCAGAGGCTGCCAAGGGGCTGACTCTGCTCCCACTGTGCTGTGCGGCTGCAGGAAAGGAGAAACCTCCCCTCACATCCTCTCCGGGTCGGGATGGGGGAGGGGCAGGTTGGGGCGGGGCCTGGGCACAGTCCCCAGGGGTGCCTTGGGGTCTTGCTCCCTTTGGGGGAGATTATATTCAGGGCCTCCCCTTCTGGTTCCCTAGAGTTGAAGAAGACTTGGACCAGATTCTGAACCTGGGGGCCGAGCCCAAGCCCCAGCCCAAGCCCCAGGCCAAGCCCAAACCGCCAGTGGCAGCTAAGCCAGCGCTGCCCAGAAAGCCGGCCATTCCCCCCAAAGCGGGTCTGCCTGAGGCTGCGGCGGAACAGCAGAAGCAGCAGCAGCAGATTCAAGCCATGGACGAGATGGACATTTTGCAGTATATCCGGGACCATGATGCACCTGGCCAGGCCGCCCCCAGCCTCTTCTGACCCTCCCACCGCTGTGTTGGCCCTGGGCTGGCAGAGCCTCTCCCATGGAGGGACGCACGGTGAGGTGGGCATATGCCCTGCTGGGCGGGGACCTTGGTTCCCAAGGAAAGGGGGTGGATGCCCAGGTCAGAGGACCCCTGTACTACTACCTTGTTCCTTTTTTTGTTCTATTTTGTCTGGGGCGGGGGGTGGTCAGAGAGCCCTGTGGGGCACAGAGAGAGAAGTCACCATAGCAATCGGAGCCCCAATTGTCTCAGCCATGTGGTTGTGGAGGGGAGAACACGTGGGGGGCCTTGCTAACCAGCTCAGCCTCCAGGGTTAAGGGACACCAGAGGGGTTCCAGGAGGCCACACTCAGGCAGGGAAACTGTGTTCACTCACGCCAGCTGCACAGTCAGGAGGGTCTGCCCGGCCTGGGGGGAGGGGGTGGAGTCTGTGGGCAGTGTGGCTCCTGGGGACCTGGAGAAGGTCCCTAGGAGATGGGTGCTGACTGGGTGCCTGGGAGAGCTCTTGGTTGGGCAGGGTGTCCCTGAGCTGGCTCTGGTCACCAGGTGCTAATAAGCAGGGTACTTTCCCATGTCCAACTTGAGGGAGACCTGAGGCCCAGCCCTGCCTCTCAAGCCCTGACAAGCCCCTGATCTTCCTCCTTTCCCAGGGGAGGCCTGGCCACGCGTTGGCCTTTTGGGGCCTCTGCCCCCATGGCCAGTGTCCACCTTTGCAGCTCGGAGCAGAATGGTCACAGTGTCCGCTAGCGCTCTGCCTGGGCCTGCAGCTGGGGTGTCCCCCCTCCTCCCACTGGGCCTAGGCAGGATGCCCTTGGCTGCCCCTTCAAACTCTGTCCAGTGGTGGATGCGGCCAGGCCTCCCCTGTCCCCCAGATCTGTACATGCTCACCGGCCTTTCAGCAGTTGGGGCTGCCTTTCCAGGGAGAAGGAGCCCTGTGCCAGAGCAGGGCCAGTGCCTTAGACTTCTCCTGGACCCCCACGCCCTGGCACGCAGGTCTGCGAATGGCACAGCACTCAGGAAATTCTCCACGAATGATGTGTAATAGAGCAAATAGTCTCTTTTTTGATATATTCTTTGTGTTCAGAACTAGTTTTTAATGAAACACAGTTTTTAATGAAACAACCATCATTGTCCCTTGGCTTCTGCTTGACAGAGACATTGGAAGGGGTTTGGGGGCTAGGCCCCCAGACACTTTCCTGAGCAGGGCCAACAGCCAGCTCCGAGGGAGGCCCCCCCGACCAGGCTGGTTGCTTGCCGCTCTCAGAGTCTCTAGAACACTACTCCTGCGCTGGTCCTGCAGGGTGGGGGTGACGACGGCACCCTCGTCAGCTGTCCAGTCTGAGAAGACTGCCCTCCCCCACCCTGGGCCAGAGCGACAGTTGCGAGGTCTGAGACTGAATGCCTTCTCCTCTGCCTTACCCGGCCTCGTAACGCCAAGGCCACTCTCCCCAGAGCTCCACTGCCAGCCCTCCACGTCCCCACCCTGGAAGGTCTCGGGAGGAGTGCCTGCCCACCTGAGGGCTGCCTCTCTGTTTCCTCTCCTGGGCTAGCTCCCCAGCTGCCACCTCCCACCCGCTGTGGCGCAGGCACAGAGGGCTCAGCAGACAGGTGCCTGGCGCCCATGGGGGCTGGCCCGCTGGAAGGCGTCATGGAGAGAACCTGCCATTGTGGCGTGGGTCCTGTGGGTTCATCCACAGTGTCTGGCGCTGCCTAGACACTTCATGAAGATGTGCACGTCCCCAAATAATGATGCTCAGACTACGGCTGATTTTCCACCATAGGTCTGTGACCTACTGGTGAATTGATGACACCCAGTAATCCAATAAAGTTCATGTCAGTGACTCATTCCAACATTTGTTAGTGGTGTTTTCTTCTGTGCCTGGGCTGATGGGGACCAGTGTGGGGGAGGGCCTCTTGTTAACAGTGACCTCAAGGGAAGCTGCCCTTGATGGACCTGGGGTCTGCCACAGCTCCACCTAGCCCTCCAGGCTGCTGCTTGGTAGGGTGAGTTGAGGCCAGAGAGAAGATTCCACTGTGTAAACTGAGGCAGAGGGACTAAAGGCCCAGGCCCAGCAGGGGTTATTGGGTCATTAACTGGCCAGCCAGGACCCTTAACAGTTTGGAAAGAAGACCTTTCCCTTCTCCAGACTTACCATCTCTTTAGAGTGGGGCCTAGGCTTGGACTGGTCTTAGGCCCTTTACACTCTGACATCACAAACCCATCCATCCATGCACAAACCCGTCCTGGCCCCCACACTCCTGCCTGAGCTCAGATTCTGAGAGTCTGCTTTGTGCCTGGGCCCCAGAGGTCCTGGGCAGCTGGCTCTGTGATACTGTCAGCTGCTGGAGAACTGGAAATGGGTCCCCAGGAGCCAGGGAGGCCCCAAGCGGGGACAGGCTGTGGGTCGACACTGGTCTTCCCCCACCACTTGGTTTTGGATTTCATAGCCAAGCTTAAATTGAGGTCTTGGCTCCCAGGGACAAACAGTAGGGCTCTTCTGAGAAGGAGCCCACAGCCAAGAGCCTGTAGCCAAGAGCTCACCATACAGAGAAAACTGAGAGGCTGAATTTGGGGCAGCAGCCTTTGTTAGGAAGCCCCTGTGAGCCTCAAGGACAGAATGCACTGTCCGAGGCAGGGCCCCGCTCCCTTACAGCGTTGTTCCTCTCAGGAAGCCAGGAACCCCAGTTCTTCTGGAAAGTCCTGGTTCTAGCTCCTGCCCTGGCCAGGCCATGCAGCGGGGCTCACTGGAAAGTGCCCACCTTCTGGGCTCTGGTGTCCCTGTGGCTGTCTGGAACTCACCTGGCCTCCACGTGCACTGGAGGACAATCCCAAGTCCTCACGCTGGATGCATCAAGGCAGCACAAGTCCAGCCTCTCTTCAGGGCCCTTGTCCTTAATGCCCAGCTGCCACCTGATGGCACTTGACACACTCTGTGTAGAGCTTAAACACTCACCGTTAGGCTTTGCTTTGTCTCCACCCCTGGAATTTGCAGGGAGGCCTGGCAAGGAAAAGCATGCGCAGTTCTCCAGCTCCCCGAGTGTCCCACTGAGCAAATCCTGGGGAAGAGAGAGGGGCAGTGAAGCTGTCATCCCAGCAAGGTGGCCCCAGCCGGGCAGCTGGCACCTCTCAGCACTGCTGGGTCTTTGCATAGATGGACAGCTGCCCAGAGCGGGCATAGTCAACACTCAGAGCCTTTTGAGTGGCTGACCTTTCAGTGGCCAGTTTTGGAGGCAAACTCTGACCACTCCGAACCATGCCCTGTCAGCACTCTGAGGCCTCACAGTTGGGATAATTGAGGGACCCTTAAGGGAATCAGCATCCAGCTCCGGGCATGGAAGGATCTCGGGGTGTGATGCCCTCTCACCCCACAGCCCACAGTGCCAAGTGAAGGGGCCTGATAGACTGACTTCCTCTTCATGCTAAAGGAGATTCCGTAGGCTGGTCACTCCAGCTCATCGTGGACGGACCCCTCCCCAGGACAAGCTGGATGCTAATGGGAAGGGGCAGGCTGTTGGATGGGTGGGCAGAAGGCACCAGCAACCTCAGCCCAGCCCAGCACCCAGCGCCCGGCCAGGCACGGGATACTGATGTCCAACTGCTGTGCTACAGACAACATGGTGAGTGGAACAACTCGGTGAGAATAACCCGGAGATCCAGTGTTAATCCCTCTTGTGGCTGACCTCGGGCTCCTGTTTTCCAGGGCTCTGGCCACCCGAGAGAGCTGAGAGAGTCCACCTCTCAGGTGGCATTCAGGGTAAAACCACGGCTTCCGGAGCAGGGCTTTTGGGCTGAGTGCCTGGCCTCAGTCAGCAGGAATCCCTACTGACAACCTTCAGAGGCGCTGATGCCTCTCTGCTAACTCAGCGAATAGCAGCAGCCTCTAAATTGGTTTTTTGGTAAAGCTGAGTTAGCTCACTCCAGCCCAACTGGCCAGTCATGCCATCAATCAGTGTGAAGAAGAGGGCGGCGGGGGCTACGCAGGAGGCACAGCCGTGTGCTCAGGGGACGCAGGGAGCCAGAGACCCCACGAACATCTCCTGAGCACCTCCAGGGGACAGTAGCTTTCCCAGGCACGACAGAGGTCGTGAAGATGGAAAATCATGAGTTGACAAAGCCGGATCTGCCAAGCACCATGCTGAGCCCCTGTATGGGTTCTGCTCTTTGGGCCGCCTTCCCGAACAGCAGATGAAGCTGAAAGAGGACCCTCACTCGTCCTGTGCAGGCTCCTCCCTATCTTCTCTCCCCTCTGACACTGGCCATCCCCTCCCCCAGCAGTGGTATAACCTGAGCCAGGCTCCCAGCCTGAGCCTAGCTCTCAACCTGAGCCCCGATCCCAACCTGAACCCGGCTCCCATCCTGAGCCCGGCTCCTAGCCTGAGTTCGGCTCCCAGTTTGAGCCCGACTCTCAACCTGAGCCCGGCTCCCAGCCTGAGCCCAGCTTTCCCCACTGCTGTAACAAAGTATCACAAATCAGTATCACAAATCAACTGGCTCTAAACCACAGGAACTTACTCTTTCCCAGTTCTAGAGGCTGGAAATCTGAAATCAAGGTGTTGACAGGGCCACACTCTCTCCGAAGGCTCTAGGGAGAATCCTTCCCCACTTCTTCCAGATTCTGGTGGTTTCTGGCACTCCTTGGAGTTTTTGGCTTGTCACTGCATCCCTCCCATCTCTGTCTTCACATGGCCATCCTTCTGTGTCTTCTCTGTCTTATAAGGCCACCAGTCACTGGATTAGGACCCAGTATGGTATGGAAAACCCAGTGTGATCTCATGTTACCTTAATTACATCCGCAAAGACCCGATTTCCAAATAAGGCCCTGTTCATGGGTTCCAGGTGGATGGGAATTTGGGAGGATGCTGTTCCCCCCAGTACGGTCCCTAAGGGCCTGGGACCTTCAGAGCAGGCTGACTTACTTGATAGCAGAAGCAATAATTTCTGCATCTTCGGGGCCTGACAAAGACCTTCTCTGGGGGCCTGTTGGAAGCCACTTGGTACTTATCATAGAAGGTTTGGGAGATGCTGGAATCAACCTGCCGGATAGCAGTTTCAGGCTTTGTACATCACTTGTGACCAGAGGTGGGAGCAGGACACACCAGGCGTGTGACATGTGGAGCTCTAGGTCCTTCCCCACATGGCCAAGATATGGCCTGGCCCTGCCCCACTATTGGGCCATCGTGCCTCCTCTTCCCCCGGGCAGCAGCAGGTCCTGCTCTAAGCCGTTGGGTGTCAGGGGTAAGGTGAGGCAGGCAGCGTCCCATCCTGACCTAGCCACACGCATGGCCTCTGTGCCGTCCTATTTCAGCAGGTCCCTGTCATCTCCTCCCTGTCCGTGTCGGGGAGGGAGCAGGGAGGGAAGGGTCTTCCTTGGACACTCACCATGCCCCAGGGGCAGAGTCCTCTCATCTGCAGCTGCCACCAGAAATGCCCAAACTTCTAGATCAAAAGTTGCATCTCTTTATTAAATAGGGAAACTTCAACACCTACTAAACATTGACTCTCTGGAGCAACCTGTGGCACAAAATGGAGAGTCAGCAGTGCTCAGAGCAGTCCTGGCGAACAAGGGGCTGCGTCTCCCTTCCTGGAGGGTCACCTGGAGGGGCCAGGGTGCTTCCCACTCAGTGCTGCTGCTCTGGACGGCCTGCTGGCTCTCCCAGCTGGCTGCCACGGCTGCCCTCCTGCCGACGTGGTCACCCCATCCATCATCTCACTGGGCCTCTGAGGAAGCTGGAAAAGGCTCTGACAAAGCTGGTGGGGGGTGAGGGTTGGGAAGACTGGCCTCCAGAGCATGAGAGCTGCTGGCTGGCTCCCTGGGCGCCCAGGGGGCTTTCTTCAGTTCTTTTTCTTCCTTTTCGAGATCTCTCAACTACCCTGCATGTGTGTTTCTGCTTTTCCTTTTGGCTTAATAGCCACTTTGCTGATTTCCCCCAGCAAGTGCTGTGGATCCCCGAAGGTGATTCAGATTAGCAGAACAGCTGACTTCTTGCCCCCCTGATGCCCTGCCCCCATGGTTTCTCAGACCATCAGGAGCAGCAGAAAGGCTCTGTGTGACCCACTGGTGGCCCGAGAGCCTTGCTTTACTGCCTGATGGTCTGGGATTCTCATCAGGCTTATCTGGTTTTATGGGTGGCCCTGGGATTAGGACCCCAGCCTTGCAGACTATAAAATCCACCAGCGGGGGAATGGAAAATTCTGCAGCACCTTGGTGAAAGCTTGGCAGGTTTTTCAAAGTTGACCATGAATTTACCACAATGACCCAGCAATCCTACTTCTCTGAATGTACCAAAGAGAAAGAGACTATATGGCCCCAAAAGACTTGTATACAACAGCAGCTTAGTTCATCACAGCCAAACAATGGAAACAACCAACAAGCCCATGAGCCGGTGAATGGATAAGAAAAACGTGTGTGTTGCGTAGGGTAGACCCACAATGGAATATTACCCAGTGGTAAGTAACAAAGTGCTGACATCTGCTACAACGTGACTCAATCTCAAAAACATGCTGAGTGAAAGGTGCCAGACTCAAAGAGATCACACGGTGGGGGCACCTGGGTGGCTCAGTTGATTAAGCAGCCAACTTCAGCTCAGGTCATGATCTCACAGTTCGTAGGTTCGAGCCCCACAAACATGGGGCTCTGGGCTGACAGCTCAGAGCATGTAACCTGCTTCGAATTCTGTGTCTCCCTCTCTCTCTGCCCCTCCCCTGCTTGCACTCTCTCTCTCTCAAAAAATTTTTTAAAAAGATCACAGGTGTATAATTTTATATCTATGAAATTTCCAGAAGAAGCGAATCCGCAGAAATAGAAAGTAGGTTAGTATTTGCCTAAGGCTGGAGGTCAAAACAAACAGTGACTGCAAACGAACACAAAGGATCTTTTGCTGGGGGGGGGGGGGTGATGGAAATGTTCTAAAATTGGTTTGTTGTCATGAGTGCACTGGTCTATAAATCCACTGAAATTATTTTATTGCACACATAAAAAGAATGAATTTTTAAAAATTATACCTCAATAAAATGGTTTTAGAAATTTATGACTGGCACATGAAGTAAGGAAACCACCCCACAGGCCGCAGAGTGCAGTGGCTGAAAGTATGGGTCAAGTCTTCACTCTCCAGCCTGCTGGCTGTGTGGCCCCGGGCCAGTTACCTACTCTCTCTGGGCCTCAGTTTCCTCACCTACAAAATGGGGATCATAATCGCACCTGCTTCATTAGGGTAGTTACAAGAAGATGAGTTACTACTTGTGAAGTTCTTTGATCAGTGTCTGATGCCTAGTGCACATTCTATGTGAATAATTAAAATTCCATTGCACTGTTACTCAGTTTTTATTGCACTACAAGCAATTCTGGGGTTCAAATGCTCCTTCTCTTCATCTGAGAGTGAGAGTCAGAACTTTGGGGAAGGGGAAGCCATCGGGCTATAGGAGGGTGGCCGTAGGTGAGAGGCTGTGTCATTTTATGCCAGCTTCCGGGCTTGTCTGAGCTGCAGTCTGCCTCTGCCGCGGCACGTGGAGTAGGGGCCATGGAATATGGTCGATGTGGCAGACATGCCATCTGAGATCCACAAAGAAGCCTGGTGAATAGGGGTTTGGGGATGTGACCAGGTCCTAGATCTGGATGAGCCATGGAGGGCGACCATAGGGAGGGTAGATAGAACATGCTAGACATGAGCCTCTGGAGAAGACGTCATTCTGATGAGGATTACAATAACATCTGCAGGGCTGTGGCCGCAGGGAGCTCATCCAGTGCACCCCGCACCCCAGACCAAGTACAGCTTTCTCAGCACCATGGAGACCAGGAAATAAACACAGTTGCTTCCCCCTCCTAGCCCCTGACCTTTTGTTCAGAGCAACTGGCTAGGCGGGGCTGGGAAGGGAAAGTCCAGTGGAGAGAGGGTTCTGGCAGTTCTGGCAGCTTATGGCCCCCGTGGCCTGTGAGGGGGTCCTGGAGGTGATGCCCCTTCCTCTGGATGCCTGGCCTCCTCCAACTGCCTCATCTCCCTGCTTGCCCTGGGCAGGCCCGGGGGTGGGGCTCCTGCATTCTCCTTTGGAAAGAAGACACAACCACAAAAATGTATGCAAATATTCATAGTGCCATTGTTCATAACAGACCCAACCGAAGGGAAGAACCCAAGTATCCATGAGATGGTCAACAGATAAACCAACAAGTACATCCCTACACTGCAATACTGCTCAGCAAAGAAAAGGAAAATCCTCATAGATACAATGAGGTGGTGGATCTCAGAAACAGGCTAAGTGAAAAAAAGTGAGACCCCCCAAACCTGCATACTGTGCAGTTCCATTTATATGAAATTCTAGAAAAAGCAACACTATAGTAACAGAAAGCACATCCGTGGTTGCCAGGGGCTGGGACTGGGCAAGGGGGCATGAGGAAACTTTCTGAGGTGACAGAAATATTCTACAGTTTGAGCATGACTATAAACAAAACTCAAACTGTGCACTTAAAATAGGGGAACTTTTATTGTACATAAATTATACTTCCATAAAGCTGTTGAAAGAGGCACCATGGTACAAAACTAAACATAGTCTTATTATTTAATCCAGCGATCATGTTCCTTGGGATTTACCCAAATGAGTTGACAACTTCTATCCACACAGAAACCTGGACACCAATGCTTACAGCAGCTTTATTCATATTTTCCAAAACTTGGAAGTAACCAAGATGTCCTTCAAGAGGGGAATAGATAAACAGTGATCTATCCAGACAATGGAACATTATTCAGCACTAAAAAGAAATGAACTATTGGGGCACCCAAGTGGCTCAGTCGGTTAAGTGTCAGACTTCAGCTCAGGTCATGATCTCACAGTTCATGGATTCGAGCCCTGCATCAGGCTCTGTGGTGACAGCTCAGAGCCTGAAGCCTGCTTCAGATTCTGTGTCTCCCTCTCTCTCTGACCCTTCCCTGCTCACACTCTGTATCTCTCTCACTCTCAAAAAAATAAAAAATTAAAAAAAAATCAAGGTATGAAAAGATGTGGAGGAACCTGAAATGCATGTGAAAGAAGTCAATCAAAAAAGGTTATGTGCTGTATCATCCCAACTATGTGCCATTCTGCAGGAGGCAAAGCTGTAGAGACAGTAAATGGATCCATGACTACCAGGGACTGAGGGGGGCAGAGGGAAGAATAGATAGCGGGATGTTTAGGGCAGTGAGACTACTCTGTGTGGTACTATAATGGTGGATACATGTCATTATATGTTTGTCCAAACCCAGAGGATGTACAACACCAAGAATGAGCCCTAACATAAACCATGGCTTTGGTGATGTGATGTATCTGTGCAGATTCATCACTTAAAACAAACGTACCTCTCTGGTGGGGGGTGTTGATAATGGGAGAGGTATGTGCGGGCAGGGGACACATGGGAACTCTCTGCACTTCCTATTTAATTTTGCTGTGAACTAAAAACTGCTCTAAAATATAAAGTCTATTAAAAAAAAAAAAAGAGGAACCACTGTTTGAGGCTCTTGACCCAGAAGATGTCTCCTGCTCCAAGAGGTCAGGCCTGCCACCGCAGACTGTGCCCCACCTTCAGTGATGTCGCCTCCAGCCTCCAGGGAGCTCTGGGTTCCAGCCGAGGCTCACAAACATTTGGTTGACAGCGGTGGGGATTCCTGGTCCAGCACAGGGGCAAATCGGAGGGAAGGAGCTGGAGGCCTCCTGTGGAGGGAGAGACCTGCCCCAGAGTTCCGTGGGGAAGATGAGGGGTCAAAATCCCATCAGCCTGGAGCACTGACTGGCCTTGTTTCCTTGAAAGCTCATCTCTCTTCGGTATGATTTCCATGTTTCCTTCTTCCTGCCTGTAGTTGTCCTGGACAGGCAGATGGAGAGGATTCATTGCAAGATGGCGCAGTGCCTTTCGGAAGTGGGGGAGATCCCCTGAGTGACTCCATGGAGCACACCGTCTACTCTGTCTTCTCATGGGAGGAGGCTGAGGGGCTTGGTGCCAGGAAGTCATGCCAGGGACTCTCCCAAAGGTCTCCTCGAGCTCCAGGGGCTCGGGCTCCATTGGCCTTCAAGAGAATGAGCCTTCCTGGGGGGAGACTCAGTGGCCCACCTGGACCCCTGGAGTGGGCTTTGGAGTCTCAGTCCTGCCAAAGGCCTCCACCAGCTCTCCCTTTGGGTGGGACAGTGCATGGACCTTTGCTTGCTGGGGTCAAGGAAGCCCTGTCGTGTGGCTCTCGAGGGGCAGAGAGCCAGAGACTGCTCACGAGGCCCTGTTAGAGCAGAGGGTCAGGGTGCTGGTAGGGGGCCAGGCCAGGCCTCTGCCTCCTGGGAGAGTCTCATCCTGCTTGAGGCATTGGTCAGAGGGGTGCTTTGTTTGTCCCAGGGTCCCCTAAGGGTGGACACGCTACATGGCTCCGTGCGAGGAGCTTTACGCGGGACATCTCCCCTCTCCTGACGTCAGCCTAAGGTGTCAGGATCGCTAATTAGCGAGAGGCCTCTGCCTGTTCTGAGGTAGTTTTTCTCTTGGCATTCGCGCCTTTGGGCTCAGCTTGAGGAAGATGCCCTTAGCCTGAGGATCAAGGGTCCCAAGTTTAGAGGGAGGAGAGGAAGGAGCTCAGAGCCCCAATCCAAGAACTGGGTCCCCAGACTCAGGCTGAGATCAGGACAGACCTACCTTTGTCATGCTAAGCTCAATAAGTCAGGCGGAGAGGGACAGATACCATACGTTTGCACTCATAGGTCTAACAGGAGAGACCTAACAGAGGTCCATAGGGCGGGGAAGGGGGAGAGAGAGTTGGGGAGAGAGGGGGACGCAAATCATGAGAGACTATTGAATACTGAAAACAAACTGAGGGCTGAAGGGGGAGGGGGAGGGTGGTTGTGGTGATGGAGGAGGGCACTTGTGGGGAAGAGCACTGGGTGTTATATGGAAACCAATTTGACGATAAACTATTTTAAAAAATGGCAAAGCACTTGGGCAAGCCCTCCAGCCAGCCCCCCAGGCCTGCCCCTCCCCCTTCTCGAGGGCCGTAGGCTCCCTCACTCACCTATGAAGAGCCCTGGGCTGCTCTCTGGAGGGGCTTAGCTCCTCATAATCATTTTGATTCTTCTAGGAACATGAATTTGCTCGTATTTTTCTAATTCTTTCCAAGTTAATTTTGATCGTGTATATTTTTATAGAAAATGGTCCAGATGTCAGACACATATCATGTTCTTTTATTACACTAAAATTTGTCTTCATATTGGTGGCTAATAGTGCAATTTTCACTTCTAGGGTTTTTTAAATTTTCTTTTCTTAATCGGTTATATTTGTCAGAAATTTATTCTATTCATCTTTACAAAGAACCAGCTTTTGGTTTTAAAGATCTATGTCACTTCTTTTTCATCTTTATGTGTGTGTATGAGAGAGAGAGAGAGAGAGAGAGCAGGGGACTGGGGAGAGGGGCAGAGAGAGAGGGAGAGAGAGAATCCCAAACAGGCTCCAGGTTCAGCCTGAGCCCGACACGGGGCTTGATCCCACAACAACCCTGGGATCAATGACTTGAACCAAAATCAAGAGTCGGATGCCCAACTGACTGGACTCCCTACTTCTTTTCCATCTAATTCATTAACTTCCACTTTAACTGTATCCATTTCTCCTTTTTTTTTTTTAGTTCTTTTTTTTAGAATTACATTTTTAATTTACTTTCCCTTTTATGTTGTTACTTTTAAAAACACATAAGACCACAGAATTTTCTCTGGCACAGTTTGGGTCACCTCCCACAGATTTCAAAATGTTCTCATTTTCATTAATTTTTTAGAAGTCTAAATTCATAGTTTTTATTTCCTGTTTAAAAGTGAAGAGCTATTCTAAATACCGATAGTGTTGATATGTTGGTGCTTTTGCTTCCAAGGTTTTATCACTATTATTATTATTATCCCTCCGTGATTCATTTCTAATCTTACTGCATTATATCTGAGAATGGAAACATGTATGGTTTCCATTTCTGTAATTTAAAAATCTTTCCTTACAGCCTAGCACATACCCAACTGTTATAAATATTCAATGGATATTTTAAAATATGCATTCTGCTTGTAGGATACACATAATTTTTAAATTATTAATCATTTTTCTCAGAATTCTATATTCTTATTTACTCTGGGTCTACTTGGCCCATCATTTCTGAAGGGGCATACCACTGTCATGGCGGTTTGGTGCAATTCTCCTGGGAGCTGTCTGGTGCCAGCTCTGGCTGAGGGCCCCCGGCAGACCCTGGCCGGGTCTCAGAGAGGTGCTGAGGGCCCCTGTGAGGAAGGCCAAAAGAACGCATAGTGCTGGAAGCATCCAGCTTCTGTTTCTGGGCTTTTTTTTGTGGCTCAAGCCATTGTCTTCACAGAGGTACCTAGCCCCGGGGGCATGGGCACCACTGTGGGCTCTTACAGTATTCCCGTCCAGGAAAGAGGGCAGGGGACAAAAGGTCCTGCCCACGGAGGTCTCCATGCCAAATCAGCCGCTCCAGCTGCCACAGAGCCCGGTGCCCTAACCACCTGCATCTCATGGATGGCCCTCAAGTCTCTCTGGGCACTTGCCAATCAGACCAGCAAGAATCAGTGATTTTTTTTTTTCCTCTAGCCCCACAAGCCCAAACATAACTCTTTGAAGCAAGCCTGGTCCCTCAGGCTCCTGAAAAACAGGTATTTTTTTCCAAACCTCAGCATTTATGAGGTTTGTCTCTGCCCCCTTCATGCTCAGACTGAGGGAGAGGGCCAGGGAAATGCTACCTAACTAGCAGGGACCACGTGATTGAGGCACGGGGTGCTCCTCCAAAACCTTAGCTCCAAGGACAGGGAACTCAGCAGGGAGGCAGAGGGCAGAGGTGGGGACTAGAGGATGTGGCAAAGGCTGGAGAGTAGTCTTCCTTGGGCAGCAGAGCCAGCAAGGGTGGGGAGCCAGACACCCTGGAGAGAGTGAGGAGATAAGCCAAACAAGAAACAAAGCATTTCCCTGAGATCCGGAGCCAGCAGGATACCTGCTTTTACTACTTCTATTCAGTCTTGTATTGGAAGTTTTAACCAGGGCAATTAGGCAAGAAAAAGAAATAAAGGGGGAAAAAAAGCAGTAAAACTATCTATTTGTAGATGACATGATCTTATATATAAGAAATCTTAAAGAATTCACACACACACAAAAACCTATTACGGCTAATAAATGAATTCAGCAAAGTTGAAGGATACAAGATGAACACATAAAATCAGTTTTATTTCTATACACAATCTAAAAAAAGGGAATTAAAAATAATTCCATAAATAATGCCATCAAAAACAATAAAACACCTAGGAGTGGGCTAAACCAAGGAAGTGAAAGACCTGTATGCTGAAAGGGACAAAAAAAAGAGGAAAATAATAAATGGAAAGAAATCCCATGTTTATGGACCAGAAGACTTAACATTGTTAAGATGGCAATATTCCCCAAATTGACTGATTCAGTGCAATTCTTATCAAAATCCCAATGGTCTTTTTTATAAACATGAAAAGCCTAACCATAAAATTCATATCAAATTGCAAGGAATCCTGAAAAGCTAAAACAATTTTGCAAAAGAATAACAACATTGGAGGACTCACATTTCTTTTTTTTTTCTTAACATTTACTCATTTTTGAGAGACAGAGACAGAGTGTGAGTGGGGGAGGAGCAGAGAGAAGGAGACACAGAATCCGAAGCAGGCTCCAGACTCAGCTGTCAGCACAGAGCCCGATGTGGGGCTTGAACCCACAACCTGTGAGATCATGACCTGAGCCGAAGTTGGACGCTCAACCGACTGAGCCACCCAGGTGTCCCAGTCACAGTTTTGACTTAAAAACTTCCTACAAAGCTACAGTTACCAAAACAGTGTGGTGTAACACAAGGATAGACCTACAGATGAATGAATGGACTGAGAATCCAGAAATAAACCCATACATCTATGGTCAATTGATTTTTGACACAGGCATCAGGAGCATTCAATGCAGAAAGAATAATCTCTTCAACAAATGGTGTCAAGGGCGCCAGGTTGGCTCAGTTGGTTGAGCGTCCGACTTCTGCTCAGGTCATGATCTCACAACCACCCTGTGGGTTCGAGCCCCGTGTCGGACTCTGTGCTGATAACTCAGAGCCTGGAGCCTGCTTCGGATTCTGTGTGTGTGTGTCTCTCTCTGTCTCTCAAAATAAAATTAAAACATAAAAAATTTTTTTAAAAAATGGCGTCAAAGGAGTTATACACATGCGAATGAATGCAGTTGGACCCTACCTCACATCATATACACAAATCATCTCAAAATGGACCAAAGACCTAAATAAATATAGAAGCTAAGTATATAAAACGCTTAGAAGAAAAAAAACACATAGGGGTAGATTTTCGTTACCTTGTATTTGCCAACAGATTCTTAGGTGTGCCCCCAAAAACACAAGTAGCAAAAGAAAAAATAAATTGAATTCATCAAAACTAAAGGCATTTGTGCTTCAAAGGACACCATCAAGAGAGCGGAAGGTCAACTCAGAAAACAGGAGAAAGTATTGGCAAACATGTATCTGATAATAGGCTAGCATCCAGAATGTATAATGAGCTCTTCACAACTCAACAATAAAATAAAATAAATAATTTAAAAATGCCCAGAGGACATTAACAGGTATTTCTCCAGAGAAGATATACAAATGGCCAAAGGAATATGAAAATATGCTCAACACCAGCAGTCATCAGGAAAATGCAAATCCAAACCACAATGAGATGCCAGTTCACACTCACTGGGATGGCTTTAATTTTTTTTTAATGTTTTATTTATTTTTGATACAGAGAGAGAGACAGAGCATGAGAGGGGGAGGGGCAGAGAGAGAAGGAGACACAGAACCGAAAGCAGGCTCCAGGCTCTGAGCTAGTGGTCTGCACAGAGCCAGACGTGGGGCTCGAACCCACGAATGTGAGATCTGACCTGAGCTGAAGCCAGAGGCTTAACCGACTGAGCAACCCAGGTGCCCCTAATTTTCTTTTTAAAAACTGGAAAAATAACAAGTCTGTGAAGATATGGAGAAATTAAAACTCTCACACCGCTGCTGGGAATGTAAAATGGTATAGCTGCTGAGGGAAAAATTAGTGGTTCCTCCAAAAGTTAAAAAATTATCATAGGAGCCAGCAATTCCGCTTGTAGATATACGCCCCAAAGAATTCAAAACAGGTGTCCACACAAACTTGGGCAGGAATATACATGGTAGCACCATTCATAAAATAGCTCAGACACAACTGAAATGTTCAGCTGATGAATGAATAAACTAAACGCGGTATATCCACTCCGTGGAATATCACTGAGCCAGAAAGTATCCGCACATGAAGTACCGATCTGTGGTCCAACATGGATGCACCTTGAAAACATTAAGCTGAGCAGAAGAAACCAAACATGATGCCATTTATATGAAGTGTCCTGTAATAGGAAACCCACAGACACAGAAAGCAGATTAGTGGATGCCAGGGGCTGGGGAAAGGGGGAGTGACTCTTGAGTGACTATGGGCTTTCCTTTCGGGGTGATGACATGTTCAGAGGCAGAAAGTTGTGATAAGTGTACAACATTGTAAGAGTACTAAACTACTGGGTTGTACCATTTAAAATGGTTAAAATGGGGGCACCTGGGTGGCTCAGTCGGTTGAGCATCCGACTTCGGCTCAGGTCATGATCTCACAGTTCGTAGGTTCGAGCCCCACAAACATGGGGCTCTGTGCTGACAGCTCAGAGCCTGGAGCCTGCTTACGATTCTGTGTGTGTCTCTCTCCCCTGCTCATAATCTGTCTTTCTCTGTCTCTCAAAAATAAATAAATGTTAAACATTTAAAAAATAATAATAAAATGGCTAAAATGGTCAATTTTACGTTTAGTGTATTTACACACACACAAAAGTGTACCTAGGGCATGCCGGGAAACAAGCCCAGCAAGGAAGCTGGCTTTTCCTGCCAGGCCGGGAGGCTGCAGAGTCACTAGATGCTGAGGAAGTGGGGGGCGCAGGGAAAACCTAAGGGGACCGTGGAGGCTGGAAGGCGCCAGGCAGGTGGAGGCAGGGGGCAGCCTGTTTCTACAGCTGATAGTGAAATCCTGCCCAGGGAAAGCGCTGGGATGCGGGCCTCCCAGGCTTGAGAAGCCCGAGTGTGTTTGCGTGTTTCCTGGGAATGATATGGGCTGGGGCTTGTCTTTCTTGGCGCTTCTAAACCAAAGACAAGCTCTCCTCTGGTTTGGCAGGAAACTTGGGAAATTATTGCCAGACATCTGTTGCATTTTCCTTGGCAATAAAAGGCATCCTGAGAGGCAGACTCAGGCTTAGAATTGGGGATGTCCATAATGCTTTCTCCTCTCTCCCATGGGCATTAAAACCGACGCTCCCAAGCTGAGAGAGGGCCACACCTGGGCTGGCAGAATGGAGCACCTGGGAGAAGTGAGGGAGGTGGGGAGGGAGGGAGGGGGAGGGTAGCAAGTACAACCAGGAGAGGCCCAAGCAAACTCTGGAAACCCTGAGTCTGGAGCAAAGTCCTCTTGTGGTTGAGGGGAGAGGAGACCCCTCTCCCCTGTGACCTCCTTGACTTCTGAAATGGAGAAACTGGGGGACCAGTCCAGGAGAAAAAGCATGGGCTTTGGCATCCGACAGGCAGGGTTTGAATTGGAACTTGCTTACTCTCTGAGTGACCTTGGCTGAGTCTCTGTGCTCTGGTCTGTAGAAGGGGAAATATCTAGTTCCTAGTTGTTGACAGGATTAAGTGTGGGAATGCACTTGAATTGTGAGCCAAGAGTAGCACGTAGAGGGGGTCACTGAATACATCCAAATCCTCCAGAGAACTGGGCTGGGGAGGCCCCTGTGGCTGGGCCTGCCCATTTCTGTGCCTCGTGCCTCAGTTTCCCCATCTGGAATACTAGGGAGCCTCCCACTGACTTTCTGTAATTTTATGACTCCGAACTCTATGCCATTCTATGGTTCGTGGGTTTGAGCCT
Source organism: Suricata suricatta (assembly GCF_006229205.1). Classification (NCBI taxonomy): domain Eukaryota; kingdom Metazoa; phylum Chordata; class Mammalia; order Carnivora; family Herpestidae; genus Suricata; species Suricata suricatta. Next base: position 149,979,483 of record NC_043703.1, read on the forward strand.
TGCATCAGGCACTACATTGCCAGTGTAGAGCCTTCTTAAGATTCTCTCTCTCTCTCTCTCTCTCTCTCTCTCTCTCTCTCTCTCTGCCCCTCCCTCTAAATAAATAAACGAACAAACTTTAAAAATGTAGGGCCGCTTATCTAGGGCCTGAGAGACCGGGGTGTAGACTGAAAATCTCTTCATTCCTCAGCTAAGGGTCAAGCAGTTAAATGACCACCGAAGGGCAGACAGCCGTCCTCAGACCACCCCAGTTCCACGCTGGACCAGGCTCCCTGGGAAACAGGAATGGATGGAAAGGTGGCCTCCGCTACACCCCTGCCTTCTAGCACCTTCTCTGAGTTTTTCAGACCTGTAAAGTCTGATGAATTGTTATTTAAATATTAAAATATTAACAAGGCCAATGGCAGTCAATTCCCAGAAGGAGAATCTGTGAGTTCCAATCACTTAGGAAGGAGGGGGTGCTTTGGAGGGTCCTCTGGAGAGCAGCTTGCTCTGTCCCTACTGGGTGCTGGCACTCTCAGTTCCTGCATCAAATAAATAACACTGTCTCCATTTTAGGAAGGTGAAGTTCCTTGTGGGAGGAGGTTACCCAGCTGGCAAGTAGATGAGCTGGTTTTGAAACCCATCTCTGCTGCCGTGTAGACCCAGCTTGCCAAGAACACTTAGTCTACTGAGCAGGCCAAGCATGGCGACTTCCCAGGTTTTTTTTAAACAAGCTTTATAGAGATGTAGTTCACATACTACACAATTCTTCTCGTTGAAAATGTACAATTCAGGGGTTCTTGTTATGGCATTCACAGAGCTACACAACCACCACCACCACAATCAATTTCAGAACATTCTCATCCCCATAAAAAGCAAACCATATTTATGACTTAAGAAACCCCACACTCTTCAGCTGACATGTGCCAACTAGCTCCAAGCAATCCGTCTATTTTCTGTCTTCTCTCTATTTGCCCATTGCGGACATTTCATGTAAGTGAAATGATCAAAGATACGGCTTCTAATTACTTGCTTCTTACCCCTAGCACAATATTTTCAAGCTATTTTCTTGTTGTAGCATATATCAGAATTTCCTCCATTTATTAGCTGCTGGACATTTGGGTTATTTCTACCTTTGACTATTATGACTAATGCTGCTATGAATATTCACATACTTTTTGTGTAGACATGTTTTCATTTCTCCTGGGTATACACCTGTAGTAGAATTGCTGAATTATGTGATAATCCTATGTTTAACTTTTTGAGGACCTACCAGACTGTAAAGTAAATACAACACTTTACATTCCCAGCAGTGCTGGATGAAGGCTCGGATTTTTCTACATCCTCCCCAAAACTTGTTAGTATCTGTCTTTTCATTATAGCCGTCTTCATGAATATACAGCAATATCTCTTTGTGGTTTTGATTTGCATTTCCCTGATGACTGAAGATACTGAGCATCGTTTCATGTGCTTATTAGCCATTCCTATATTCTCTTTGGAGAAATGTCTATTCAGATTCCTTCCCCATTTTTTAAATTGGGTTGTTTGACTTTTAAAATCGAGTTGTGAGGTCCCTATATATTCTAAATATGAGTCCCTTATCAGATAGAATTTGCAAATATTTTTTCCCACTCTGTGGGCTACCTTTTCACTTTCTTGCTTTGAAGCACAAAAGTTTTAAATGTTCATGAAGTCCAATTTATTTAGCTTTTCTTTGGTAGTTTATGCTTTAGGTGTCATAGACTTCCCTATTTTCAAAGGCAATATTTAACATAGAGAATTATACCCATACCAAAATAACAAAAGCTATTGATCCTTTTTCTGTTTTTTTCAAGCTGAAACTTTTAAAGGATTTTTTTAAGTGATACTATACTTTGATCCAAAAATAATTTGATGCTTATGAAAATTCAAATAATAAGAAGGATGTGATAAATAAAGAATTGTAGGCAAAACAAAAGTACACATCAGAGAGAGAAGGGTGAAGTCAGTGTATAGAATTACATACACAGGGCTCCCTAGTGGCCAAAGCAAAGAGGAAAATGCAATTATTTGTAAGATACACAGGCCAATGACTTCAAATATATCTATAGCTTAGGAGATGCCTCACTTTTCCTGGTACAGACGCCAGAAAGAAATTTCTCCTATGACTCCTCTTAAAGGGAGAATGTGTTTGGGCTCATCAGTTAGAAGAAAGCACACACATAGACATCCCCGATAGCTATTTTTTCACAGATGAAATTTCCTTCCCTTCATGTTTCCAGACCCTCATCTCTTCCTGCCAGCTGTTTCTCTACACATGAAATCATCTTTGTCGTAATCTTTTTAAAACACCAGTGTGAACACCTCACTTCCCTTCTTGAAATTCTTCGATAGCTCCCGACCGCCCTCAGGATAAAGTCCAAACTCTTTAACCTGACTTACGTGATGCTCCGTAATTTAGCCCCGAACACCTCCCACTCCATCTCAGCTCATCAGAGCCCCGACTTCCAGGCCTCACTCAGCTCTATGTTCTCTCGGTTCGCTCATACTTTTAACAGAGTGCAGTATCTACATTTTTTCCTAGGATGATAGTAGACTTAAAACTCTGACTTCGAGAAAGCAGGAAAAGAGTTGCTATGGACGGGATGCTCATTCTGACAATTATCAGCAGTGGGTGGGACAGATTGAAAAATTACAAAGAGCAAGTCTAGATACTCAGTTAGTAGGGTGACCTGAGGCCATTCACTGCAGGAACAAATACCTCTGCTCATCCAATAGTTCTGAAGATCAGCCTATTATTACATAATATGGTAGAATTCAGACCCTTCACAATGATAAAGCTAATGATAAATTCTTTCTTTTAAATGGTTATTTATTTTTGAGAGAGAGAGAGACAGAGCATGAGCAGGGGAGGGGCAGAGAGAGAGAGGAGGAGACACAGAATCCGAAGCAGGCTGCAGGCTCCCAGCTGTCAGCACAGAATCCACACAGGACTTGAACCGGTCAGGTGAGACCAGGACCAGAGCCGAGGTCAGCTACCCAACCGACTGAGCGGCTCAGGCGCCCCCGATAAATTCTTTCCATTGTACTCTGTTGTAAGAAGGCATGAGGATATGCAGTATTGTTTAGACTAACTTTCTTATATACTTTCAGTATATACTGGCTAATGCAAAATTAAAAAAAAATTTTCTTGAATTACTAAAGTATTACATTAATAAATATTAGAATATAAATATTCTTCATAAGAAAACGTGACCCTCCAAATCAATCCCTCTCATGCATTTTATTCACTGCAGTGTGTTCACAGAGGGAAAGAATGATCATCTTCTAATTCTCTGTACCGAAGTCTAGGAAGAGTTTTGTTTTTTTTTAAGTAGTTTATTGTCAAATTGGTTTCCATACAACACCCCGTGCTCTTCCCCACAAGTGCCCTCCTCCATCACCACCACCTCTTTTCCCCCCTCCCCCTTCCCCTTCAACTATCAGTTCATTTTCAGTATTCAATAGTCTCTCAAGTTTTGCGTCCCTCTCTCTCCCCAACTCTCTCTCCCTCTTCCCCTCCCCCTGGTCCTCCATTAGTTTTCTCCTGTATTCCTGTTAGACCTATGAGTGAAAACATATGGTGTCTGTCCTTCTCTGCTTGACTTATTTCGCTTAGCATGACACCCTCAAGGTCCACCCATTTAGGAAGAGTTTTTAGAAAAGCAAGAGAAATAAATACATGTTCCTTATAAAAAATGCAGATAAACAAAAGAAAAAAACTTGCACAATTATCCCACTTTCCAGAGGTAATCACTGGTTCTTTTCCTCTGTATTTTTACTGTGTATACATATACATATATATGATTTTTGGAAAGAAAAAATGGCATCTTAGGGACAGATTTTGTAACCTTGTTTCTACGGATTGTGAGGACTTTAATGTAATAGTATAATCATGGTTGTGCGGATGAATCTGGGCCATGGTCTGCTTTTCCGTGCTTTACGTAACCATCTAAGTGGATATTTGGATATGTCTTGTTTTCCTCCTCCTCCTCTGATTCTGGGCTCGGGGTGACTTTGAGGCTGATGCCGGAACCATTCTCTTTGGTGCACTGGGCTCTCTGTGACTTGAAAACATGATGCATCTCCTGGTAGGGCCACTGCCCCCTGTAATAATGGTGCTTTGTGGCTTAATGAGAACAGGGCTCTATTAATCCCTCTTTGACCTCAGCCAACCTCGCTCTCAGTGGAAGCAGGATTCTTAGGCCCTGGGACCCTATTGAGCTGTTGTCATAGTGATTGGTGCGGGGGGGGGGGGGGGGGGGGTCACTGGGGCAAGGTCCCTAACCAGACCATCTCTGTCTTCATGACACACACAGGTCATGGCTGTTCAGTCCCAAACTCGGAGAGGGACATGACTAACCCTGCTATTATGCCACTGTTTGTCCGGACTGTCCTGAGGCGGGCTTTCTTTTTTTTTTTTTGTAATTTTTTTTTTTTTTTTGAGAGACAGAGAAAGGCAGCTCGAGCAGGGGAGGGTCAGAGAGAGGGGGATACACAGAATCCGAAGCAGGCTCCAGGCTCTGAGCTGTCAGCACAAAGCCCGACACAGGGCTCGAACCCATGAACCGTGAGATCATGACCTGAGCCGAAGCCAGATGCTTAACCGACTGAGCCACCCAGGCACCCCAAGGCGGGGTTTCTGAGGCCTGACAAACTCTCCCCAGGAAAGCAGCTCAGCTCCCCTGCCCAAAGAGCCCTGAGGGTGCTCCTCTGTCACCCTCTGCCCTGGGACCACCCCAAGCACCTGAGGGCTAGTGTCTCAGAGGACATCTGAAGTGAACCCTCACCACCGCAGGAAGGCCCTGAGGAACCCAGACAACAGTCCGTTTGCTGCCTCACACACACAGTGAAGTTTCCTCGTGTCCGGGCTGGAAGGACCTTGGAGACTCTCGGGTCCATCTCCCCGTTGTACAGATGGAGTGACTGAGGTCCAAGGAGCCAGGTCCAATTCCAAACCATTCAGCAAGTCGAGAGCACTGTCTGAACCTCCCTTTCCCCCCATCTTTAAAAGGGAACATGTTTGGAGTCCATTGTAAGGCAACTGGCATTTTTACAGTAAATTAACTTTTAAGTCTGGCCTTTTAAAAAGTCTTTTTTATTCTTTTTACCCAAGTAGTCCATGAATACATTTTCCTTGGGGACAAAAAAAAAAAAAAAAGAAAAAAGAAAAAGAACATTGCAGAGAAGGCTCAAAAGTCCTTTGGCCTCTGTCTGCAATCCCAGGAGTCTCCCCTGAGACAGATTCCCAGTTTGGAATGTATCCGAATCTGGTTTCAAAGTACTCACATCTCATTTGCTTGACCTGAGTGTCCAGGATGATTGCGGTGCTGCAGGCTCGTGTCCCCAGCTGGGCACGACTCCAGGTGGCTCGCCGTGGCCGGGAGTGCTGCCCGCGTGGGAGGCCCTTCCCTGGCCCCGGGGTGGCGGGGAGTGTGGGACACGCGGGCACCGCTGTGTCCTCGGGCAGCCCCGGCCGAGACAGCTCCTCCATCTTCTTGCCCCAGTTCCTGTTTCAGAATCCCCCACAGCCCTGCTCCTGGCCCGGACTGGATGCCAGGAGCCTGAACAGAAAACCAGGAACTTTTCCAGTGGAGTTTCGTAATCTCTCCAGTAGGCCGCAGGCCCCTGGCCAGTGCTCACCCAGGCTTCAGGTGCCTGTGCCCCTCTTGCATTTCCACGCGCCCTCGCCTTACGCCAGCCACTCCCCACCCCCACTCGGCCTTCCCAGCCCCCTCCCTCCCATGCGCCAGGGAGAGGCTTAGCTGCCTGGCCCAGGAACCCTTGGAGAAGGAGGAGGGAGGTTTAAAAGAAGAGTTTAAAGAGCAGGACCATATAGGGGCGCCTGGCAGCTCAGTCAGTTGAGCTTCCAGCTCTTGATTTCGGCTCGGGTCATGATCTCCCGGTACATGGGATCGAGCCCCGAGTAGGGCTCTGCACTGGGCGTGGAGTCTGTTTGGGATTCTTTCTCTCTCTCTCTCTCTCCATATGCCTCTCTCCCCCACATGCTCGCTTTCTCTCTCTCTCTCTCTCTCTCTCTCTCTCTCTCAGAATCAATAAATAAACATTTGAAGAAGAAAAAGAGCACAACAATATATCTGAAGAAGTCAGTCTTATGTGAGCAAAATTCTGACACTGAAGGCAGGACACAGTGAGGAAAGAGGCTTTCCAGGCGCCCCCACCTTGTGATAACATAACAGCCGTGGTTTACCACCGAGAACAGAAAGTACTCTTCCTCCCTGGAATTACTCTCCATCTTTAGAGAACCTCCTAGAATTTCAGTACACAGTATTTGGATTTCTAAATGCATAGAAATCATATCTAGTGGTTTTTGGGTGTGTTTTTTTCTAATCAGTAAAAATATTTTTTTCTCAGGCAAAAAAAAAAATCTCAGAGGTTAACATGTCTGACATAAGAAGAGAATTGAGGGGCACCTGGGTGGCTCAGTCAGTTAAGCGTCCAGCTTCGGCTCAGGTCAGATCTCACGGTTCATGGGTTCGAGCCCCGCGTCGGGGTCTGTGCTCACTGCTAGCTCAGAGCCTGGAGCCTGTTTCAGATTCTGTGTCTCCCTCTCTCTCTGACCCTCCCCTGCTCGCACTGTCTCTCTCTGTCTCTCAAAAAATAAATAAATAAAAAGCATTAAAAAAAAAAAAAAGAAAAGAATTGAGTTTTCTCCAGGCAAAGTAGTTTGCTTGCAAAAGTACTCTAATGTCTGTGGAATCCCTAAGGTTCCTACAGCCCAGTTTTGATTACCTTTCACCCAAATCAGCTTCCTTCTCTTCCAGCCAAGAAAACGGAGGCAGAAGTCTCGGGGGCCGTCTGCAGAAGCCCCCAGTAAGTCAGCGGCAGGCTGTCCAGGACACCTGGAAATCTGGCCGGGGCTTGAAAACTGCCACAAGACCTTCCTTAGCCTGAAACTGTAAATTGGGACAAAATCCAAGCTTATAAGGATACTTGGCTAGTCTGAAGGCTGCTGGGGGAGTGGGAGGGGACAGGATCATGCTGCTGAGGTTACCCTGGCCCAGGAAGTGACTTTTTACTCCAGAGTCCTGGAGCAGGTGCCTCTTTCCGGCTGGGCTGGGAGGAAATGGCCAGAGCTAAGGTAGAGGTCCTTATACTTCTCAAAGCTTATAAATCTCGTGCTCCAAGTCCACACCATAAATATGGAGGGAGCCCACTTCACGTGGAGTTTAGTGGTGATGCAGGCTCAGCCACGTTGTGTGGCCATAAGGGGTGGCCCTGGGCTGGACCTCCAAATCCCACCCTGAGTCCAGTGAGCAGAAGCCCTTGTGGCTGCCCTGGGTCAGCACCGAGCAGTCACCTCTATGAGCAGAGGGGGCATAGGGGCCCAGCCCAGGGAAGGCAGAGGTGAAAAGACACCAGGCTGTGAAGGAGCTCAGACACAAACAGGAAGTGAACACTTCAAACACAGTAGAAGGAATACTTTGATGTTGGAGTGGGGAGATGAAATATGGCGAGAGGAAGAAAGGACCACGTTGTCTATGTATGTGGGTGGCTGGTAGACAGAGACCGAGGTAAGTCTCCTTGGGGAAGTGGTATCCTAGCTAGGGTCTTGAAGGATGACTAGGAATTTTCCAGGAGAAAAATGGGAGGGAAGGAGGGAAGAAAGGGAGAGAGATGAGTGTTCCAGGAAGACGAGGGCCTGGACAGAAACATGCAGTACCTGCAGTGGCCACAGGCGGGGCTGCAGAGGTGCCGGGTGGGCAGAGGGGAGAGTTAGGGAGAGCCTTAAACATTTGGGTCACATCCTGTAGGTCATTAGTTTTCAAACTACTGGTAGCCCAAGAAGTGTTTTGGGGCCCCCCCAAAAGCAGGTAGGGGGTAAGTTCTGGGTTGCTTCTTCCATTTATATTCTGGGGCTCCACACAGAAAAACCTTTAAATTGAGTTCCCAGAGATTTAAAACACACACACACACACACACACACACCCTAAGAAAATTCCAGCCATAAGCTGTGCTAGAAGCTCTTGTGCTCTTGTAGGTCAGCACAGAACACTGCCTCATGGCCATGGCTGTTGCCTCTTCTGGGCCGCTCAGAGAACTCGGGCCCTGAAAAGGCCTCCCCACCGCTGAGTGCTGGAGGGCAGGCACTGAGGGGCCACTTCGCCCAGCTTCCCAGCCCAGTAGGATCCCATGGGGACAGCTCAGGCCTCAGGCTTCCTTGGCTTTGAAGTTGTTGTGTGCAGTGCCTCATTTGCATTGATGTCACAGAAGAGTCGGCAGGAACCAAAATACAGAACTAGGAAAGAAAACAGCTGTGCTGGGAAGGGCAGCAGCACAGAGCCGACCACAGTCCCTCTGGGGGAAGTCAGGCGTCCAGACATGGGCTGCGCTTGCAATCTTTGCTATAGACCCTGCAAGCCCCTGCTCAAACTCCCCCTCCTCCATGAAGCCTTCCTGGTGCCACAGGGAATGACTCCCTCTTTCTGGGTCTTCCTGCCTCAGTAGAGCATGAAAAACTGCAGTGAGGAAGCTAATGGTTCGGCATGATACGGAAGCCCAGAGCTATCACTGGTCCACAGGGCACCTTTGTGCAAATTAGAAAAAGGTGTCCCATCCTCCAGGTGGGCACAGCTCTGCCCCAGGGCATGTGGCCCCCACTCACCCACTTGGCCGTCACCTTTCTGCCAGGCACAACTGATACTGCCCCACTTGAAAAGTCGACAGCATGTAGATTCCTCCCTCACAGATGGGAAACTGAGGCTCTAAGCATGTGGGGGCACCTCCTCCCAAGGCTTTCGTGCCTATCTAGCTGTTCTGGCTGTGAAAAGTCTTCCCAGCATTCCCAGAGGGGGCATGCTGGGCTCTGCGTCTGTCCTGAGGACAACTGTGGAGGGCACAGGGCCATGGCCTTGTGGATCCGAGCCCCAGGCCAGAAGTCTGCCTCCGCCAGCTAGCGCCACAACTACATCAGAGTCAAAGCGCAATGCGGGGTTCTCGGCTCATTGCCCTGTGGCCCCCACCCCAGCCTAGAAAAGGAGCAGCCTCTGCACTGGTCACCAAGGACTTCCCCGACCAGCAGTTCACACCGGCTGCCTCACGGTCACCAGCCACACTCAGCAGGGACTCTGGGGCTCACTGACCATGTGCTCACTGACCATGTGCTGCTTTCCTTGTAACCCTGGACTGAACCTCAGAATCCTTCTCCACTCCGTGCTCCAGGCAGCCACAGGAGAGCCAGCTGAGTCAGTATAGAAGAAGAAACCTATTTTAGCTATGCCTCGTGTTCCAGTGCCTGGATTTAGAGATGAAGAGACAGAAGACCAGCCACAGGAAGGAAAGTGTGCATCCCACAGCCGTGAGGGGAAAGCCTCATTCATTCATTCATGCATTCGTTCACTCAACCGACGCCGATTCGTCCCAGGCATCCAGCTGCAGGGACACAGCTGTGAGCAGAGCTGATGGAAACACCCCTGCCGCCTAGCAGAGGGCAGATGGCACGCCAGATAAAGGAGGAAAATGCACATACGTTAGATGGTGATAAGTGCTGGGCAAAGACAAAGCAGGAGATGGAGGGGAAGTGCTTGGGAGAGTGTCAAGGTGCTTTAGACGAGGTGGTGGCCAGGCTGGCCTCCACTTCAGAAGGATGACAACCTGAAGACTGCCGTCTCTGATGGGGGAGAGCTGGGTGCGTCTCTGGGGGACGACCACGGTGTGGCCCTCCCGAGCAGCACCAGTGCCTCCAGAGCCTGGGGAGCAAGAGAAACAGCAGGGGCCCTGGGGCAGGAGTGGGGTGCACGAGAGAACCGTGGTAGGCTGAGGTATGGGGGCCATGAGGTAGGAAGTGCAGAGTTTGGATGGGGGACAGATCTCACAGGGCCTCACTGGCCAGTGTAGACTTGCAGTGTGTAACGTAATCACCGGCCATGGGTTGAGTTGTGCCGTCTCCATCCTAACCCCCAGAACCTGTGCATGGGACCTTGTTTGGAAAAGGTTGTTTTTATAGATGTAATTGAGGATTGTGACATGAGATCATGCAATAAGTGTCCCTGTGAGAGACCCTGAGATGGAGAAGAGGAAAAGGCCATGTAAATATGGAGGCAGAGACTGGAGGGATGCAGCCACAAGGCAAAGACCGCCTGGGGCCACGGAAGGTGGAAGACAGGAGGAGGGACCCTCCCCTGGAGCCTCTAGCCAGTGTGTGGCCTCAGGGCCAGGGCTATGTCCTTGGACCGTCTGTGGGAGGTGGCATTGAAATGCCTCTGCCAGATGCTGTTGGATTTCATAGCCTCCCTGACACAGTGGCCTACAGCTGTGAGCCTGCTCAGAAATCTCAAACAAGATCCCACAGACTCCAAAGGGCCAGAAGGCAGTGGGCCACATGTGTGGCTGGTACAGATGTCTGGTAATGAAACTTGGCCTTAAATCCTTGAGCATCTTCTGATTCTCGGGGCTCCCAGGGTCTGAGCAGCTGAGGCTTTCTGGGGGCTGGTAGCCATGCTCATGTTTGAGGCTTCTTGCGACCAGGTGATGGGCAGCTTCAGGCAAGGCTTGGTCCTGTTTCTGTAAAGCAGGAGAAGGGTGTCCAGAAGATGACAGACGGTTTCTCTTCCCTTGGCAGGAGGATGAGGCTGGTGGCATCATGGAGACACGGACACATATGGAGACGTCCCTCTTCAGTGGCTAGGACAGCCTTTGATTCTAGCCCCTGTGTCCTGAGAGCAGCTGTAAACTCTCAGTGCCTGGTTGGCTGGCTGCAGCCATACGGAGACAACCGTTCCCCTGTGTACCGGCCTTAAGCCTGGCTTTCTTCCTAAGGGCTCGCCCCTGCTTGAAGAGGCCATGCTTGCCAGCGGTCAGAGCTTCTCCATCAGGAGTATCATGTAATGCAGGAGAGAGGGAGCTGAGGGGCAGGGTGGGGACCCTGGGTGGCCATGAGGAAAAACACCAGCTCTACATCCTAGTCCAGAAACTTCATCCGTCTGCACCTCAGTCTCCTCAACTGAAATGTGGAGATAATGTGCTGCCCTTCAGAGTCCTACAAGGATCACCGAGGTTGGTAGAAGTAAGATGCCAAGCTCAGTGCCAGAGCTCTGGCCACACCTGATTGACTCTGAATCTAGAAATACAGGGTGGTCCCGTGAGCCCCATCCACCTGCCAGCTCTGTCAGGTGGGGAAGGGGTAGGATGAGGGGCCAATGAATCAGACATAGCTGGGTCTTGGAAAAGGGAGATACAGAGAGGAGGGAGGGAGGGGGGCCTCACAGACCCTCTGCGATGACCCAAACCTATCATGGCCTACAAAGAGCCCTTCCAGTAAAGGTGGTGCCCAGCCTCGGTGAAGAAGAAATAGAGAATGCCACTCACCCACCGCTGGTGTCCCCCTGGAGTGCTGGGAAGAAGGGAGGCCCTCAGCCAAGCTGGAATGGAGAGGGATACAGGGAATGAGGATTAGGCTCAAGCCTAAAGGACACACACAGAGCCCGGAACCTAAGGTCTCAGCCACCCAGAGAAAAGTGCCAGAGCCAGTGGGGAGTCCAGCAGGGTCCACCTAGGAGCTGCTGAGACCTGGATGGCCTCTGATGCATCAGCCTTATCCATGCATTCATTCAGATGTTGGGCAGGTGCCAACTCTGTACCAGGCACCAGGGACACAGCCATGAATTGAGAGCCGCTGGGACCCACTGGCCCACTTGGAGCTGCTGGGGCTCCAGCACCCACAGGAGCCTCAGTTGCCTTTCTCTCCACATCTGGGGCAGGAGACCTTCAGCCCCTACCCTCATAATTCTCCTCCCCAGCTATGAGGGGTATGGATCCTAGAGCTGGCCAGGGCTCCAAAGTACAGGTGTCCGAGCCCCCCGTGTGGGCCTTTTACCAGGACGTAAGTGATCTGCTGGAAGGACTCTTGGTGAGCACATCAGTCCCCTTGTGCACTGACCACACGGCTGGAGGGACTTCCTGCTCAGGCAAGTCCATGCTGTCCCTCTTGCCCAGCTGACAGGCCACAGTACTTACTGGCCAGTTCTCTGGCTGTTTGAGGCTAGAGCACAGGGACAAGGCTCCTTTCAATGGTCCTCCTTGGACCGATCATGGGAGCCCTTTCACTCATGGGACCCAAACTTTTAGTTCTGAGTTCCTGTCCTCCAGCATCTAAGGGGTTAATGAGTGTGTGTGTGTGTGTGTGTGTGTGTGTGTGTGTGTGTGTGTACACATGTGCAAAAGGAGTGGGTGATTATTCTGTACTAGGACCTGGGACACAGTACCTGGGACACAGTGAACTGAGAGTCACTGGGACCTACTGGGTTTTTTTTAGTGACAAAAAATATGTATAGATACGGTCCTCCTGAGTGACTCAGTTGGTTAAGCGTCTGACTCTTGATTTTGGTTCAGGTCTTGATCTCACAGTTGTGGGATCACACCTTGCATTGGGCTCCATGGAGAGGGTGGAGCCTGCTTGGGATTCTCTCCCCCCCAGCCCCTCCCCCCTCTCAAAAATAAATTTAAAAAACACATACATATGAAGTCCAAGTTGGGGAGGTGACTGTGTGTAATTGTGGCGAACGTATTCAGATCCTCAACTCGCTCTTGGCTTAGAAAGCAACCTTTCCCTCTGGCTCCTCAGTGATCAGAGTCAGACCTCCTGGACCCGGGGATGTTCTGCCCCATCTGCAAGGGCATTTCAGCCTGCAGGGCCCCGGCCTGGCATGGGTACTAATACCGGGGGAGGATCGGCGTCTGCCCCAGCTCAGTGCCGGGCTGGACTGTGGAGGTGAGTGGAAACATCTCGCTCTGGGCTTTGGTGGAGCAGAGGTCCAAGGCAGAGGCACAGTAACCTGGAGAAGGCAGTTGTGTCAGAGGAGAGTCCTCAAGTGCCAGGCTCAGAGAGGTTCACGCCTATGGTTAACCTTAAGGTCAAGATAACTCCCCGGTTCTGCTTCCCACCCACCAGGCCCTGCAGATAGAGCCCTCTACAGGCAGCTCTGAGCTGCTGTACTAGGCAGGGGTGGGGACAGGGGACAAACCCAAGGGTTCCACGGCATCGGGAACGTTCTGGCCCGCACATTAATTAGAGGGATGGATGAGCTCACCAGCTCTGCCAGGGTGAGAAGCCACCGCTTGCTGCTCCTGGGGCTGGGTCTGTGGTCAGGCTGTGCTTTTGTACCTTCAGGCAGCCGCACGCTCAAGGGAGGCTGTGCAGGGGGTGCTCGGCTCTGTCCTTCTCAAGGTCCCTCGGCCCCAGTGAACCCAGCCTCCCTGTAGGAACTGCAACATAGCAACTCAGCTACAGAGATGCAGGGACACACCTGGTGGCCGCCCCCACCCTTTTCACCATGGTGAGGAGGACAGTTACAACTCTGGGCCCTTCTGAAATGTCTCCACAGAAGCTGGGGCCTGTCCCAGGGCAAGGACTCTAGTCCTTTCCGACTTACCCAAGGACCTGGCCAGGGACAGGGATGTCTGAGAAGTCCCATCCCAGGAGGGCACACTCCAGACAAAACATACTGAGGGTCTCGCGTGCCTGTGTTTCATTTCCACAGGCCCTGGTTTTAGATGACTAATTAGCACCTCCCCCTTGGAGAACTCAGGCCTGGCTTTCTGGTGACAGGATTGCTATAAGAGACTTCTGGGCAGCAGGGTTGGCTTGCCTGAAGTCAAGGGGAGGGAGGGCCCCACTGGTTTGGATGGGCTGTGCTTTTTCTGTGGAGGAGGCCAGGCCGTGTGTTCCTGAGAACGCCTACTCAGAAGTTTAGGTTTTACAGCGCTTAGAATTCTCTGTCTTCTGAATCTCAAGGTCCCGGGTGCTTAACAATTCTGAAACTTGATGGTTTGGGATCTGGAAGAGAGCTTTGAAGTAATACAGCCCATCCTGGCACTCTAGTCTCAGTGGCTGGATCTAACACCCTCCCCTCCCCCAGCAAGAGCTTTGTCCCTCGCTCAGGTCTCTAGAGAGGCCGCCAGGAACCTGCGGCAGTGCGCACCCCCACATCCAGGGGGAGCCAGAGAGGAGCAGGCATATAGTTGCCGCGCACAAGGCCCTCGGTTGCTCCAAAAACATCCCGAAATATTTTGGAACTGCCACTAAGGGACACTGTTCTCCAAACAGAGCTTGGGGCACATTGGTGGGGGAGGGGGCTGGTCGTTAGTATTGAGCCACCTGACAAGGGAAATGTAAAGACAAGCTTTTCACACCTAAAAGAGCTGGGGACCCAAAGGAAGACTAAGGATCTGTATGGTCAGGCAGAAAGTGTTGGAGGGGCTCCGGAGAGGCAGGCCTGGGGCTTGGGGAAAGGGAAGGCTTCCAGGAAGAAGCTGGCTTTGGAGGGGCCCTTGACTATTGAGTCCTGGGATCAGCCCCCTCCCTCAGATACCTGCAGGGATCTATACAGATCCAGGTACATTGTCCACACGGCCCTGCTTCAGTCCTCAAACCAGGCAGGCAAGGGGTGAACTAACACCCAGTCCTAGAGAGGAGCTAACAGAGGCCAGAGCAGCTCAGAGTCTGACTAGGATCATGTGGTGACTTAGAACAAAGACAAGGGCTGACCTAGTTCTCCTGACTCCTAGTGGTAGTGGCCTCCCACACAGCAGGTTCATCCGATCCCTGAAGATGCCTGAGTCCGAGGAGCCAATCTGGCCACTGGTTCTTGGTGCTGTCATCTGGACTCAGATCCTGGTTATATTCTTGGCCCACTGGCCCTGACACTCTCTGACCTGCTATTGTTGGTGCCACCTAAATGTCCTGCTCTCCAGACCCTTTTGCTCTGGACCTTCCCTCAGGCTCCTTCCCCATTCTCAGCCTCACCTCCATCTTCTGGAACGTTAAATGGTCTCCTGACATGCCTACCATCCTTGGAGGGCATGGGATGGTGCCGGCCTACGTGCCCTGGAGACTGTGCCTGATGGGAAAGCATCATGACTTCTTGTTCCTGCCATGGATGTACCTGGTTGCTGATGGTCATGTTTCTACAGAACCATATCATTCACATACATATAAACTTTTAAAAATTGGAATCATACAGGGACATCTGGGTGGCTCAGTTGGTTAGGTGTCCGACTTCAATTCAGGTCATGATCTCACGGTTCATGGGTTTGAGCCCCACATTGGGCTCTGTGCTGACAGCTCAGAACCTGGACCTTGCCTTGGATTCTGTGTCTCCCTCCCTCTGTCCCTCTCCTGATTGTGTCCTGACTCTCTCTCTGTCTCAAAAATAAATAAAAATATTTTTTTTAAATGTTTAATTGGGATCATACAATTTCTTTGCAGTCTGCTTTGCTCAATAGTATTTTACAGTTCTGTTTGCTTTGCGTGAACATTCTTCAGAAACAATTTTAAGGGGCTGTGCAACCTATATAGCAGTATTGCAATATACAATACGTTTTCTCCTACTTTGGGGTATCTGGGCTTCTATTTTTTGCTGCTCAGCATTCCCTTTATTAATCGTCTTTGTCCATAATTTTTTGTTTGAATTTATAATTATTTCCTCAGAGAAAATTCCAAGGCATTATGGTTTTTAGTTAAATATTTTTGACACTTTCTGCTAAAGTATTTCTAAAAGAGCTGTCCCTGACTTCTATGTCACCCCCAGCTGAGGTCTGAGGGCCAGTGCCTGGGTCTCACCAGCTGGTGGCAATACCAGTAAAGCAAATTCTATTATCTAAAAGGCAAATAATGTTAATTGCAAAATTATAACTTACATGCTTATCAATGAAACAAAAATACAATTATTAAGCAATTTAAAATTTGGGGGGAGGTCAGTTCTCTGCTTTTTTCACCTGTTTTTCTAACACAGCTTTGATGTGTCTATTTAAAAATCATCTTATGCGATCTCTCTATGTTGCCGTTGTGACATTTGTGACATACATGTTTTACCAGTGTGTTGTAAACTACTTTTGTTTTGGATGGTTTTTAACCTACCAATGCTTTATATTTTTACATTGTCAACGATGCTAGCTTATTCCTTTGGTGATATTGTCCATTACTTAGAAAGTCCTTCCTGGGAAATAGCTTTTTAAATGGGTCAGGAGGTTGCCTCTTCCTCCTCTTGTTTCTCTATTTTTGGTAAATTTTGAACAAACATCCTTTTCCCAAATCCCCTTTTCCCTGGACCATCTGGACTGTGCTTGCTTTTATTCCTCCCTCCCCTGGGACCGGCGGTGGGGTGGGAAGAGGCTCACACAGCGGGATGATCTCTGGGTGGGGAAGCTGGAGCGGGGAGGTTTGGGCTCCAGAAACATCTTGGGCTCCTTCAGGGTGACTGTGCTCTGCTCTGAGCGGCGTCTGATCTTTCCCACCAGAGAATGAAGACGCTGTCTGAAAACCTTTTAGGTGTGATGTATCTGCAAATGAAGACCATCTGTGTAGGGGCTTCAGATCAGCTCACGGGGCTCATTGCCATGGTCTTGGGCAAGACAGTCCTGCCTCCTTGGTAGCCACAATGCCTGGAGGCCTCAAGGGTCTTTGGGTCCATAATGTGAGTTAGCCATCTGTCTCTGCCACGGGCCCATTGGAACCTCATTCCCTTGGCATCCCAAACAGCAACCCATCGCTGACCTTCCATAGTGCATGCAACCAAAATGATACACCGTGGAGAGTTTGCTTGGCTCAGAGCTGGGATCTTCGTGTTCTAACCCCAGCTCCGCCCCCCACAGCTGTACAGCCCTGGGGAGTTTCCTTTCTGTGGAAGGTGGTCAGTAGCCTCCAGCTTGCAGGGTTGGTGTGAGGATAAGATGCAACTCCTGGCACACAGTAGGCGCGATGAGGCTCATTCATCTGATGACTAGGATGCTTCTGCTGCCCATGAGCAACCAGGGTTGTGCACGCTGTCTCTCCAAAAGGGAACAACAATCCAAAGTGTGGGACTGGGACAGGAGCCAAGATAACTCCAGGACTTTAATTGTTATTTCTCTACTATTTGGAGATACTAGATGTTCAGTCCTTCAAAGCATCAAAGGATCTTAGGAGAGGAAGTTGGTGTTGTGGCTAAGCCAAAGGGCTTTGAAGTCCCTAACAGTTTCCGGATCCACCACTTCTAACTGGATGACCTTGGCCAAGTTGTTTCTCTTCTGCAAGCCTTAGTTTCAGTACCATAAAATGAGACTATTAGCAATGCCTCTCTTGAAGGGCATTGTGGGTATTAAATAAAATAACATCTATAAAATTGGGGAAAATATATACTTATCTTCCAAACCAGGATACTTTGAGAGGGAAAAGATATACTATTAGTAACTGTCCAGTAACTCAGGACTCCCCCAGCAAGCCAGGGCCCAGGGCCACACAGAGCAAAAGGCTTGGCACCATGGCTGACTGAATATGCCCTCAGAGATAACAGGGGATCTACTGAGAGAGATGGGCTCTCTCCATCGCAAGGTGGCCCATGCTGGGGACAGAAAAGAACCATCTCAACAGAGAGCCCTGGATGGAGTAGGGGCTAGGGGCTAGGGTTCACAGCCATGACTCTGAAAGGGAGCCAGGAGCAGCCAGAGACTCAACAAAGCCCCCTGTGCCCTCTGGGAGGTTGTCCTTCCTGGAAGGAGATGGTGAGGGACCAAGTCCCTTTCCCAGGGTCACTGGAAGGGAGGCCTGCTTGGCCCCTCTCTGCTGTCTGTCCCATGGGATCATATTAAAGCCAACTCTGGACAAGGGACGGGCTCCAATTCCTGATTGAGTCTGGTCCCTTCCTTCTCTGGTCCATTGGGCCCCAGACAGAACCCCATCTCAGTAACTCCAAAGGTCACAGGCTTGTCCCCTCCTCCTTGTGAGGGCCCCTCATCCCTCGCCCCCAGCCAGGCAGACACAGCGTGAACTATGGTGTGTGCAGCCCCCTCTCAGGCTCTCAGCTTTAGCTCCCAGCGTTAGCATAAACACATTCCTGAAGCCAGCAGGAACCAGAGTGACTCAGGCCTCAGGAATGTGCAATCTGATCCCCTCTCTTGGAGGACAAATTCCTCATCCTAAGGTGGGCAGCTAGCTGACTGAGCCTGGACCTCCTGGAGGGCCTCTGCTACCTCAGTGTCTGGATGGGCTCTGAAGGAATGAGCTCTCACTGTCACAGGCTCCCCTTCAGACCCAGAGCCTTCTAGTGTTGGGAGGTGGCTGTGGGCTTGAGGGGACGCTCAGGGACCTCATTCCACGTTCAGGGCCAGTATTCAGGTTGCTGGAGCAAGCACGTTGTATCCACAGGGGCCGAAGTCTGGAAGCAGAACAGTGGTGGGATGGGCACCCCAGGCCCATCCGCTGAGCAGTGGGGGAGGAGAGAAGCCTCCAGATCCAGGGCTGAGAGAACGGTGTCAGTCCTGTCAGCTGGGCCGGGCCAGGGAGCCCTGTCCTCCCGGCCTCCAAGCTGTCCTGCAGGACGCTGCCTATTTTCAATTGGGAGACTGCAGCCTCAGGTTACTCACACCCTGCCTGGCCCAGCCTAGGCCAGGGATTCTCTGGGGACACATCTCTATGTCCCTGTTCAGGGCCACCAAACAATTTTATAGGGAATCTTTTAAAATCACACAATAAAGCCCCCTCTTGATGGCTCGGAGGGTGGGCATTTGCCAGAGGAGCAAAGCACTAGTTAAGCCTACGTCTGTGAGCCAGACACCAAATATGGAGAGTCAGAAACCCAAGTAATGGAACACAAATAAGAAAACACAGGACCTTTGGCCTGAAACAGACACCTGAGCAGCTTGGTGGGGAGACCCAGTTCTGGGACTAAACAAGGCACAGTTGCTCACCATCACCATATATGGAATCGTGCGTGCACTGGCCAGGTCCAAAGAGTGACCTGTCTTCCAGCCGCCCTGAGACAGATCAGAGAGGCCTCAACCCCTATTGCGTGGTCTGGTGCGTACCGGCAGTGCTGGGCCCCCGGTGTCACAATGGCCAAGACAAGGGAGCTAACCTGAGTGTGTGGTGCCACTCCCTTCCTCCGTTGGACAACTCCCAAGGAAGTGGAGCCCCCACCTCCCACCACAGAAGATGACATGGAGCTACTGTCCCTTCCTCCCTTCTTGGCCAGGGTTGTGGCTGGGACTCATGCTTGACCAGCCAAACCCTTGTCCCTGGGGCTTTGAACCTGGAAGGAGGGATGCAAGTCTTCAGAAAGAGGCTCAGAGGACTAGAAATTCCAGCGGGGTCTATCTGGGGATGGCAGGTGCTGGCACACTGTCCCAAGGAAACGCTGTTCAACTGTGCTCACCTCCCTTGTTCTCTAGCCTTCCAGATAACCTACAATGAATGGCCCAATATTCTTCAGTTAAAATCTTTTTCTAAGTAAGTTAGCCAAAACTGGTTTCTGTGGTTTGCATATGAAGGCCAAGTACAACAGACCAGCCTGTGCCATGGCCAGCACAGCTCAGAGGGTTATCCATGGTGCCAGAGTCCCACCTTTGATTGCATATGCCTCTCGCTCTAGAATCCTTGCTTGATTAAGGTGTGAGCACAGGCTGGGGAGAGACTGAGGATGTTTGTTCTGGGCGGGAGAGCTGGTTCCGGGAGCACTCGGCTTAGGGTGAGAGTGGCAGGTAGGCCACAATGTGGGGGGAAATTGAGGCAGGCCTGAAGTCCAGGTGGTTGGTGGCACAGAGCTGAGGCTCCTCATTGGCCTGGTCAGAGGAGGCAGATGCCCTATCCAGCCACAGCTTGGCAGGCAAAGAGGGATCGAAGGTGGCCAATGTGCAGAGGCAGGATGGGGAGAATTTCTTAGGAACTGGGCAGGGAGACGGGCAGGACATCTGGGCAGTATCCCAGGTTCAAGGGCTCATGCCTGCCCGGGCCACCAGTGCCTTGAGCCTTGTCTTTCAGGAGGACATGGAGTCCTGAAACCTGGGCTCCCAGGACAGGCACTGGAGGTTCTGACCCTCCAAGAGGGTCCCTGCCAGATCTGGACCCAGCAGTGGGAGGACCAGCCTAGGGGGTGCTGAGGGACCATCATAGTGGGTCCTTGTTGCCATTTGACAATGTTCCTCCCCGGAGCAGGATGAGCTGAGCCCAGCAGGCTAACAATCCTCCCACTGTCCCTTTGTGGGGACATACGGTGCCCTCCCATCTGCCCCTTAGCTGACCTCTTAGGTGCCCAATAAAGCCTCAGGGAAGGAGGGGTGGGTTCCCTAAGGGCAAGGACAGAGCATGAGCTTACAGTGTAAGGGGCTGACATGTATAGGGGAAAGGTGCCTGTCTCTGGGGCCCTCCCAGCTGGAAATAGGGAAACTCAATGGCCATTCACGGCCCCTGCAAAGCACGCGGTGCCTGCTGCACCCACCCCTTCCTCACTTATTTATGCTGCTTGAGAAGCCAGCCTTCTCTAGGACATGTTTTCCTACCCCTCCCTCTCTCCTGGCATCCTCCACACCTCAGGCAGGCAAGCACCCAGTAGCGCCGCTGTCAGCCTTCCCCTCCCCCCAGCCTTTCCCTGTCCCACCTTGCACAGTTCTGTGCAGCCCTAGGCTTCAACTCCCTTCAGCCACTGAGGAGCCTTCTTCTATGATGACAGAAAAGGTGGTGGACGGACCCTGGAGTTGCTCCATGTTTTCCCACCCTATGTTCAGTCCGTAAGTCCCTCCCCTTGGGTGTGGGCAGAGCCTATGACTTGCTCTTAGCTCGTGGAATATGGCAAAGTTGAAGGGATTTTTGCAGGGGTCATCTGCTGATTTTGAGCTAATCAAAAGAGAGATTATTCTGTGTGGGGCTGGCTTAGTTGGATGAGAACCTTTAAACGTGGGATTGGGCCCCTTCTGCGTGGAGAGCCCATCCTTGCCAGCTTGATGGAATAACCAGCTCTGTCAAGGAAGCCCACCTGCAAAGAACTGCAGGAGGTCTCGACCAGGGATGTGGGTGGCCTCCAGCTGACAGAAAGAGCTGGGTCTCCATCCTAATGCCTGAACTCAGAAGATTCTTCACCAGTTGAGCCTCCAGATGAGAATGCTGCTCCGCTGACACCTGGATTACAGCCTTGTGAGACTCTGAGCAAAGGGCCCCGCTAAGCCATCCCCTGACCCACATCAGCTGTGAGATGAGATGATAAAGGGGTGTGCTTTAAGCTGCCACGTTTGTGGTCATTTGTTTCCCAAGGATAGAAAGCTAATATTGAGTTGGAAGGATCGAGATGCCAATCTAGAGCTTGGAAAGGGAGTAAGGTGTCTTGCCTTCTTCAGGGTCAGAGCCCTGAATCCAAGCCCTAAAGGGCCAGAGTCAGCAGCTGGACAGTGGCCAGCTCCAGACAGGACAGCAGGTGTGGGCTCTCCCTGGGGCCTGGTCTTAGAGTCCCAGGTTTTTCTGAAGAAAGCCTGCATGTTGGGGAATGTGTGGGTGGGTGGGGGCCCTTACCTGGGGAGGGGTCCTCTGCAGTGCTATCCTGGGCCTCATCCAGTACCCTGGAGCTGGATACACACTGAATTTACACAATGATTTTCAATAAACACTTATCACTTGCCTACGTAGTGTTCATTCCCACAAGCGGCTCCTGAGGCCTCCCTGTCCCCCGTGCTGCTGGCTCTTGATAGGATCAGTCTTGGTAATTTTGGCCAATCTCATGGGGTAACATAGTACCTCATTGTTGTAATTTGCATTTCCCTGATAATTAGTGAGGTTTACAACCTCTTCATGAACTTGTTAGTCATCTGGGTTTTGCTTCCTGTGAATTTTGTTGGTTTGGTTTTTGGTTTTGTTTTATTTGTTTTTTGGTTTTTGTGGGTTTCTTTCTTTTTTTTTTGTTTTCGCTTTTTTCCCCTTGAGGTTTATAAGGGCACCCAACTTAGTCTGTACCCAGAGGCAGTCACTCAGCCCTGTCCTCCTTATTCATGGCTCTGCTCAGCTCAGGCCACCAGTCCCTGGGCCTTATGTGCCAGGCCCTTGGGTCTGTGTCTCTGAGTGTGGGCAAAGCATCTGCCCTACATAAGGGTCAGCAGAGCTGCCTCTCAGGCCTGGCCCCAGTCCCGTATTCAGGGGGATTCTGATGGCATTGATGTGTGGGTCACTGGATACTGACTTTCCTCCTGTTGCAGGGACCCAGACCGCCTGATGGACCCCCACCCCTCAAAGGACTATAGTTACAGAGGACCAGGGAGAAAACAAAAATGACCCCTTTGAGCCTGCAGTGCCAGTGGGGGCTTCCAGGGCAAACAATGGTCCTCTGTGTCTGGTTTCTCCTGAGGGCCGGAAGCCCCTGGTGCATGGCCCCCTGATGAGTCATGCAGGATATCTCCTGGGCCTGCTTTGTTGTGCCAGAGACTCTCTCAGCCCAGCCTGAAATGGCAGATGATCTCATCGCTGCTCTGGGGAAGCCCTGTCAATGGCCAGCCCCGGGAAGCTCACCGCCCACTAATGGCTGAAAGTCCCTGGCCTCGGCCTTGAGAGAGTTCCTGGAGATGGGGGGGCGGGACGCTGGGCAGAGAGAGCCAGTCAGGAAGAAGAGACCCTGTGCTCATGGAGTCCTGGGAAACCCCCACTTTGTTCTCTCTGGACACGGCACGCGTGTGGTGGCCGCCCAGCTTCAGCTGTGTCCTGTGGAGTTTCCTGAACTCAAGAGAAGCCCCAGACGAGTGCATTAGGGGACATCCCAGGGAGAGTCAACCTGGGATTGGCAGGATGTCAAGGGCTGGGTGACCACTGATCCGAGCATGGCCTGTGAGGCTGGGAAGGGAACCAGAGTCAGACTTTGCACTAGGCTGGATCCTACCGAGATTTCAGAAACAATGAACCATGTTTTACTGAAGCCACTTTAATTCTTGGAACTTGGGCGTTTCTGTTCATGGTTGATGTCGTTTAAAGGCTACCCTCTAACCCCCACCCCGTGGGCACAGAGCATGGTCCCAGAGTCACAGAGCCACACACCCACTCATTGTGTGACCTTGACCAAGTTACTTCACCTTTCTGAGCCTCAGTTTCCTCCTCTGGGAAATGAGATGGTGGTACTGCTCCTAAGGCTGCTGCGGGCACGCTTGAGCTTACGTCTGCCCCTTGCCTTGCTCACAGCTGGCTTCAGTAACGTCCTCTCTTCCCTTCATTTCCCCATAGCTTTGAAGAGGCTCTTGGCTGGGCTTCTATTCTGATTCACCTCCCAGAGGCTCACAGCCCAAACATGTTCCTTGGAACGCCCACCTTTCCTCTGGATGCAGGTGAAGGGTGGGGCCACCTGCCAGAGCCTCCAGGGAAGAAAACACCCCAGTGTGTCTGAGGCCAAAGAATGGGGTCCTGTCACCTTCTGCTGGCGTTTCATATCTGATTGTTTACCAGGACGAATGATTGCTCCAAGGAACCCCTGGAGAGAAATGCTATAGCGATGAAGTCTGGCCTACAAGGCCCAGGGGAGAGCTTTGGGGAGCACAGGGCTCTGCCCCGGAAACCACTGATACCAAGGTCCCTCCTGCACAGACTGCACCCTCCCTCTGAGGGCTTCCCTCAGCTGCAGAGCCGCAGGTCGGATGCCAGGCACTGGGCCAAGGAAGCTGTTCCGGGTGAGCTGCCCTCCCACCTCTGCCCTACGCCTCTGTCCAAGATTCGGGAGCACTGCACCCAAGCCTCCTTCCTGTGTCCCTTGTCAGGGATCAGCAAGTTACCTAAGAGGATGACGCAGCCCTGAGTGTCCGTGTCAGAGGCTCCCAGCCTGGTGGATCATCATGAGAAATGGGGCTCATTACCATGGCTTTTGCAAGTCCGTGGTTCCCCCTCCCCCACCCCCCGGCCACAAAAACATGCACCTGAAGAGTCACACTGCTGAGGTTTGATGTGAGAGGCCATACCAGTGGTTCTGAGATGGCCAGAACCACGGTTCATGCTCAACCCCATATCTGGGTCTCCACTGCTGACTTTTTTCCACCCACCATGCTTTCTTCCCTCCTCTGCTGGCCACCTAACTGCCATCTCCAAGGCCCAACTCAGCCATCAGTCACCTCCTGTGTCACCCACTCTGGCCAACACAGCTGCTATAATTTTGTCTTCCTCTGTACTCCTGTGGGCTTGATCATCCCACAAAGTTAGAGTCCTTAGAGTCTCAGTCTAACCCATGCTATTGTGAGCACCTGCTGTGTACCGGACAGACATGCAAACAGGCGCCCAAGGTCAGACTGGCCGTGGCCTGACTGAATAGGACTCTACGCACAAAGTCTCCTGGAATCGGTGTTGTCACAGGGCCTAGCCTTTGGGAACACGGATGAGGCACAAGTTCAGGCCTGGCCTTCCTCTGGAGCCGTCAGATGTGGAGCTAGACCCACAGGCAAAGGGGCTGGCCAAGGGCCATAGACCCCAAAGCAATGGCTGCCAGGAATTCCCAGAAACCATCCGTCCTGGCCACCTCAATGGGCAAAGGATCCATTAGGAGGAATTCTGACTTTATCATTTGTTTTCCACTGAATTAAAGGATATGACTTGGTGTCTTTTGGTTCGTAAAAGCGACGGCTCAATGCAGAACAGAAACAGAAACTTCAGCCTGCATTGTCCCTTTGGTAATAAGTCCTGCTTCCCAGAAGGCAGGAAAGGCTCAAGTATGGCGTAGACTCAGTGTGATGGGGTCAGTTTGCATTTCTGTGGTAAAATTAAAAAGTCCCCAGATTGTGGCATATGCCCTGGACTCACACTGAGGGAACCGCTCAGTTCTCCCTCCCCTGCAGAGTGTCGAGGAGCAGCAATAATAGTGGGAGCCTGCTCTGTGCCAGGTACTGGGCGGTGGGTGATGCTGCCCCCACTTTAGAGGGAAGGGCACATGGCCGGCAAATGGCAAAGCCTCTAGAATCAGGTCGGAGTCTCAGGGAGATTCCCATACGAAGCATGGAAAATGGGATGCCAGCGCTATGGTTCCAGTGGAAGGAGGGTCTGTGTGGGGAACGCTTCTTGTGGGAGATGAGGCTCGGGCTGGTTCTCAGAAGACAGAAGAGATGAAGGGACAGGGAGAGTCCAAGTGGATGAAAGAATATGAGCAAAGACTGAGGGAGAGAAGTCTGGCCAGAAAGAGGATGGGATGGGATGGATTTGAGCACCGCCCCCCACACACAAA
>NC_043703.1:150004520-150109129 GCF_006229205.1 Suricata suricatta
GGTTAAGTGTTTCTTGATCTTGGCTCAGGTCATGATCTCATGGTTTGTGAGTTCGAGCCCCACATAGGGCTGTGTGCTGATGGCTCTGAGCTTGCTTGGGATTCTGTCTTTCCTTCTCTCTGCCTCTCCGACTTGTGTGCCCATTCCCTCTCTCTCTCTCTCTCTCTCTCTCTCTCTCTCTCTCTCTCTCTCTCAAAATAAATAAATAAACTAAAAAAAATTTTTTTAAGAAAGAACAAGTAATCAAACACACCTCCTAGAGAGACCCAAAGCACTGTGGGTGGGGGCAAGGGGTCTCAAGGTTGAAGAGGAGAGGGTTTTTCCGTGTGAGGGATGAGGTGGGGGAAGCCAGACAACATCACGGATCTGCTGGCCTTTCCCCCTCAGGCCCCCAGGGTGTGGCTCCCAGGCTCAGTGGTAGCAGAAGCCCAGGGCCCAAGTCAAGATTTCCCCTCTCCCAAGTGTGTGGCTCCCAACCTTCCCCTCCCCTGACATCGAGAGGGAAGGGCCTGATCGCCCAGGTGTCAGGTGGTTAGAGAAAAATGTCCTTGGTCTTCTCACATCATGCTGCCTCTTGTAAGGGACCTAGAGATCCAAATCACAGGCATGGCATGGAGGAGGGTGTGAGGGAATCCCTTCAAAGCCTTAGGGCTACACCAAGACCTAGATCAAGAGTCTTTTTAGCTCCATGGCCTGGGTCACAGGTGGCACGGGGTAGCAGGAGGGATTCTGATTGGAACAGAAGTCTTCAGAAGCCAGTTATTATGACACTTGGTACAGAATGGCAAGGCAGACTTTACTCAGAGGGACTGTCACGATATGCACAGGGACCACAGCAGTGGGAGGTTGCAGGAGAGAGAGAGAGAGACTGGGCTTAATTCTGAATACAAGCAAAAGAGGGAATTATAGCCAAAAACCAGGGGGCTGGGTGGGGATGGAAAAGTTCTAAGAGGAAACACCAGGGGTCAGGCAGGGGATTCTGGCTACACCGACCTCACAGCATTCCTGTGGAAGGCAGGCCAGGGTGGGCACACATCGGCTGGGCAAGGTAGGGGATGGGAACCCCATCGGATACTGAGGATGATCAGATACAGACCAACACGGAAGCCCAAGAGCCAGGGCCTGGCTGAGAAGACAGCCCAGAAGAGCCTGACTGGAGTCCAGTCAAGGCGAGAATGTCAGTCAGAGGAAAGTGGCCTCAACCCAGAAACCTCGGTGCTCTGAACTGGAAGGAGGCAACTGAGCACGACCAGAGCCTGACAGGAACCACGGAAGAAGTTGACGGCAGAGTCAGGCCTGAACCATGCTTCCCAGCCTCTCCCTTGGCCTTGCATTTCCCGCCATGGAATTCAGTCCCTGACACGGGGCGGCAAGAGCACTGGGTGTGAGCACGGACGTCCAGGTCTCAGGCCAGCCCTGGCGTTATCAGCTCTGAACCCCTCAGAGCCTGAATTCGTCGGAAGTAAAGTGAGGAGAGAGCAGGCACCCTGGCATCTGTGTTGCATGTCTGCACCCCCTTCCCCTCAGCTGCTCCGGCCTACACAGAGACGTGCCGACAGGACCACATGACTTAGTGATGTGAGCTTGGTCCCAGCCTCCTAGCAGTGGCACTGGGGAGGTGGCAGCTTCCATTTCAAGTTGATGAATCGATGCCTGCTGTCATTAGGGTCAGCCGCCAGCTCTGCCTGGGGACCCAGGGTCTTCACTGGCTTCACCGCCCAGGGGACACTCAGGCTGCCTCCAGAGAAAGCCTCTTTCAGGAGGTCCAGTGGAGATGGGCCCAGGGTGGGATCACAGAAGTCCCTGTGGGCCAGGATGAGGGTCTGGGGAGGCCGAGGAGTGTCGGAGGCGGGGAAGCAGGCTGGGAGGGTCTGCTGTCTTCCTCAGCAGAAGGAGGGCCTGGGGGCTTTCGGGACTCTGTTTCCTCCAGTCTGCGGCGGCGCCAGGCCCAGCTTGGCAAATGACCCTTGGAGAGAAGCAAGGCAATAAAGTTAGAATAGCTCAGGCACAGGAAAAAGGACACAAAGGCAAACAATGTGGGGAGTGTTCAGCAGGAAGAGATGGGAAAAGGCTGGAGCCTGCCAGGCAGGCCTAGGCTCCGGGAGTCTGGAAGTCCATGGGTGACCCCGCGGCTCCGGCAGCACCGGGAGAGGAGGGGGCCTGGGCCCAGCAGTGGAAAAACACAGAGGGAGCAGGGGAAGGGGAAGGCCTGAGAAAAAGGGGTGCAGCCTGAGGAAGGGGCTTTCCATGTGAAGGGCTGAGGAACAGCTGGCTCCAGAATCAGGCCTTGAGTGTTTGTCTTTGTCATTATTAAGGAGCAGAGATTTCTGTCTGTTCAGACCCAAGTTGACTCAGCAATTGCTGGGCCCCTCCTACATGCAAGGTCTGGGCTATAAGGGAGTGAGTAGTGAAAAGGATGGGGTCCTACTTCTAGAACCTGACCTCTCCCCAGGGTCCTTACTGTTCCTGTCATAGTTCAGGGGAGCTTAGGTCTCTCCTGGTTTTCTGCAATCCTTCCTAGCCCTCCTATGGCACCTTGGAGTAAAATCCCAACTCCTAGCCAGCATCCAAGGCCTGCCATGCTGCCTGACAGGGCCTCATGCCCCCCAAACCCTCTCACTCAAAGAGCGTCTCACCCCCAAGCTTCCAGGCCTTTGCTCACCTTGCTCATCTTTCTGAAACACCATTTCTTTTCTCCTTCTCCAGCAGAATCTTACTAACCTCTGGGGATTCAGTTCAGGCCACACTGGAGCCCCTTCATGTCTTGACCCACCTGAAACCAAGCTGGGCCTTGCTGAGAGCGGATGTCCAGAGGGTGTTTCCAGGTAAGTGAGCCAAACAGCTCAGGATCAGTGACCTGCATGCAGGTGATCTTTTGGAGGTGGTAGAACAGAAGAGAGAGATTTCATCTGTTCTAGGGTTCCATAAAGTTGGAAAAATACATACCTCAGTGGTTTTGATGTAATGCTTTAAAATGGCACCAGTTCTCGCCTTTCAAACACTGCCCCACAGAGAGGTGTTGGGGGCTAGAGGCCCAGCTCTGGGGTGTCCGGAGCCCTCCTGTGGCCAGGGAGCAGCAGTGGGGAACTGTTGCAGGTGGGGGCGGCCTCCCCAGGTTCACCTCCCTCAGGCTGAGGCCAGAAGGCCCTGGGCAGGCATCGGGGCCAGGGCACAGCTCCTCCTCAAGGACCACATTGAGGGTCCTGATCTCAGGGAGGAAGACTATGAGGGGCAGATGGCAGACCTCCTCTCAGCCTTTCCTGAGACTAGACAGAAGGAGGAGTGGGGGGCGAACGGGGAGCAAGACAACGTTTAGCGATGTGTGGGCTTTAGCTCTAGAGCTTGGCCCACCTGAGGGCCCCGGTGCCCACCTCCAGGGGCACCCTCAGAGCCCAGTCAGCGGTTGGGAGACCGTGGACCCTGTCAGCTGATGGCCAGGGTGGCATACTTAGTGGCATTAGGGGTGGGCGGCAGGGAAATTTAACTTGAATTTCAGATAAATGAGTAATTTTTTTTGCATATGTCCCAAATATTGCATGGAACATACTTAGACTAAAAAAGTATTTGTTCATTTGAAATTCAAATTTAGTTGCATATCCCGTATTTGTATTTGCCAAATAGGGCCATTCTCTTTAGGGGTCAGCCAGGTCTGAGGGGCAGCATGGCCCTCAGACCCCATGACAATAAAAGGTTTCAAAAACAAACACCACCACGGCCCTGGCAGCTTGCACAGAAAAACAAAACGTGTAACTTCCTGAGAACACATTATTGTCTGAAGGTGGAAGTCTGTGATTTTGGAGGAAAAAACAGTTTTCTGCTGAGGAAGAATGAGTCACAGGCAAGCTGAAAATGTGTCTCTGGATTTGGGGTTGGGTGGGCAGGGGCCCCCTTTCTCCTTCCTTTGGACGTCCGTTCATTCTGCTACTTGGGCAAGGCCTAGCGGGCTGGGTGGACTGGGTGGACCCTCTCAGGCCACCAAGAACCTCACCAACGAGGCCACTTCTGGCCCCATGGGTCCCTGATACCTCTCCTGACTCCGCTGACCCTGGGGCAGGGGGGAGGGTGGTCTCTCTCCCAACTATAGGACCAACTCTGCCTGTGCCCTTGGGGGTGGGTGCTGGGGCCCTTGGGTCACGGGACAGAGTGGAGGCCAAGCTCTAGAGCAGCAAGACGGCCTCTTGGGCAGCAGGCTGGCAGGTGCTGAACCAGATGTAGGGAGGGTGCAGTGTGTCCACAAGGTCTCAACCTTGCGCTCCGGGCTGGGAGAGGCTGCCTAGGCCTGTCTGCCATCAGTAGGGGGCTCTATGGGAAAGGAACAGTGTTCCTCTGGCTCTGTGTCCTGTCCTGCCCTCTGGCGCGGGGCTTTGTCTGTCTGCGGAGTGTAGAATGGATGTAGTCCCGGCATCTGTGAGGCCCAAGGACCCAGGCCCAGGCTGCTGTGGGAAAAGCAGAGATCTGTGTAGGGTGGCCAGACCTGGGAGCCTCCAAGGGTGGCCCCTGTGCTCTCATTGCCCCCAGGCTATCAGCATGTGCAGCAGGAGGCCATGTTAAACCCCAGTGCTCCTCTGCTCAGAACCCCACAAGGGCATCCATGAGCACTGAGGCCTCACAGCGCCCCGGCCCTCACTCTTCCCTGATCCCCTTCCCGACTCAGCTTCCAGGAGCCTCTCCCTGACATTGCTGTTCTTGCTGGGCCCCAAACAAGCAGGACTTCGGACTTGCTTCCTTTTTTCCAGAATGCTCTTCCCCTACAAGTCTCACCTCCTTCCAAGTCTTTGCTCAGGCTTCTTTTCAGACCTCCTGACCACACCGACTGAGATCACAGCCCTCGCGTGCACACCCAGCGCTGCCTCCTCTCTCCGAAGCACACCTCGTGTTCTAGAATTCCCTTCGGTTTACCTTTATTGTCCATGTCCCTCGCTAGCATGATGCCCGTGAGGTAGGACTGTTGGAGCACCCGTGGGTATGGCCACAGGGAGGGCTCTGTGGCACAGAAGAGGCGGCCCTGGGGACACAGGGGAGGTGGGGGCTGGATGTGCTGCCCAGGGAGCCTCCACACTGGGGAGGAGGGGGCCTCTACTTCAGCGTAGAGTCCGACCTCCAGGGGACAATCTGTCTGAGCTCACACCAGTCAGTACTCCCTCTTCTCCTTCCCAAAGGGGCTGCAAACTCGGACCAGGTGCCACTGTCATGGAGGGGACACTGGGGTTCCCGGGAGGGGAGCCTGGCCTCCCCCAGAGACAGAATGAGAAGGCAGGGTCATAGGTCAGGGAGCGACCTTTCTAAGTTGGGGTCAGTCGACAGGGCAAACTGAAGACAAAGCCAGCTCGCCTCTCTGCAGGAGGCTGTCTGGCCCCAGGACATTCCAGGCATTCTTTGGGGTCCTTGTGGCTGTGGTCTGTGTCTGAGGGGGAAGTGGGGCTTTGTGCAGTGAGGAAGTGTCTGCTGCAGACCCCTTTGTTTGGCTGCCAGCGAGGCCTGCCTTCCTCCAGCCCCACTGTCTGGCCCAGTCGGGCAGCTGGGGTGATGGTGGGGGGGGGCCGAGGTCCTCTTGGTGCCCCTGCCCCCCTGTAGTCACAGACCCCTTGATGCCTGCTCAGCCTGGCCTTGCACAGCCTAGTGGGGATCAGGTTGAGGGCTCAAAGCTTCTGCCCTCATTCCAGAAGTAGCACATTAGTGGGCTGCAGTTTGGCCTGTTGAGAAAACAAACACAGTTGCTGGGTTTGAATCCCAAACCTGCTGCTTACTAAGGAGGTGGCCATCTCCTAGCGACATCATTAGTTTTCTCATCTATAAAATGGGCTAGCAATACTCACCAGATAATGCTATTGAGATGTGGTCTCTGGGACATACACTACCCAAGAATTGTGAATTCCTGGTGTCGGGAAGTTCTGAGAGAAAGACAGGGCAGAAGAAATGCAATCCCTGTCCTTAGGGGCTATCGGGGCAGAGGGACAGGGAGGCTTCCGGGAAGAGGACAGGTAGCCTGGAACAGCCCCCACAGACCTCCCAGCTGCGTGTGGCTGCAGCTGAGGGAGAGACGCCAGGCTAGGGTGCCGACCTGCTGAGGGGGGAGCCCACTCCCCGTCGTCATCCTGGACCAGGAACCAGGGGCACGTGAGGTCCAGTGTGACTTGGACATCTTCCCAGAGCCTCGGAGCTCAGGCAGGTGGGGGGGAATTCAGGGGGCTGCAGGGGTGTCCTGCTCCGGCCCACGTGCTCCCTAGTCCCCAGGGCGTGCGGAGGCCAGCCAGGAAGGAAGTCAGCTCGGACACCGTCTGTGGCTCCAAGAGCCCTGCCCAGGTGCAGTGGGGACCAGGAAAGGTGAGGAACACTAGTAGTCAGGGAAACAGTTTCAACTCAACCACAGGGAGCAGTCTGGCCACCTGAGCAAGGACTCTCTAAGGGGCGGGGGGAGGGTTTCTCCAGTCAGCAGGGGGTGAGGCAGAGCTGCTAAGTATGGCCAGGTTGCTGCAGAGTGTCCCTGTTCTGGAAAGAGGTCACATCCAGCCCTGAGGGCTCGGAGCTGCTAGAGGAGATTTGCTAGCTGCATGACCTTGACAAGTTCATGTCTTCATTAGTGAAATAAGATCCTCATAATCACCGTGCCTGGGAGCGAACTAGCCCAGAGCTTCTTTCGACAGTGATGGCTATTCCCACAAATCCTTGGCCTGTGAGCCCTGGCTCCATCCAAGCCCTGGCTCCGTCCCCAGAGCACTGTGTGTCTCTGGCATGTCTCTGCCTCTCTCTCTGGGCTGTGCTTTCTCCCTCTATATTCTGAGAGACAGAGCTTCCTGCTCTGGCCTGCTGGGTGGCCTTGGCTTGTCCCAGGAGGGTCTTGCTCAGTGCAGGTGAAGCAGGGTCAGAGGTCCTACACTCATCCTCCAGCACCGTACCTGCCGGTATAAGGCACATCCCAGCCGTAGGTCATGCTGGGAGTGTCCGGTGGGCCATGGCTGGCCTGCCTGAGGCAGGGAGCAGGTGCACACTGCTGCCCATTCCAGGTGTGTCTCAGGGTGCAGATGCCCACAGGGATCAAGCTCCAGGGGCAGCCTCCTGGGCACCCCTGGGTCAGGAAGTGCTACGGGCAGGGAGGTAGTCTCTGACAAGAGCTGTAATTGTGGAGGAGGGGCCAGCAGAGGCCGGGTGTTTGGAGGGATCCCTAGACCGTATGGCAAGTGTGCAGGAATGGCAGGGAGCAGTGGCCTTGGACAGGTCTGGGCAGCCAGGGGGAGGCACAGTCCTGGCAGTGCTGAGAGCAGGCCTCGGGGCCAGGGGAGGCAGCCACGGACAGATGCGGGCCACAGGGGAGTGTGCGACATTCGCAGGCCAGTAGTGTTCGGAATCCCGAGCTGGGTGTGGCCTGGCCTGCACTTTAAGCCCCACACGTAGCTAGCACCAAGGTCTCTCTGTTCACTGGCTGAGCCGGTGGGAGAGGCCTGCCCTCCCTCTGCTGTGAAGGTTCTAAAGTGAGGCCCTGTCCTTGGCCAGACACTGCAGGCCTGTATTCCCCCACAGGGATGCTGGCTGCTGCCAGGAATTGGTGAGAGCTCCAGAGGCAGAGTGAGCTCCGGGAAGGACAAGGCGTGCACAGAGGCCGGGCCTACTGCCGTCCCTGTCCTGAGCCCCCAGAGAGCAGGATGGAGCTCTGAAGGGCACGACACAAGTCTTCATGTCCATGCCGGGGGTAGCAAGTTTGGACAGAGCAGGACCTGTTTCAGGACATGTTGAACTTGAGCAACTATTTTGTGGAAACCCAGGTGGACTCTGCCTTCTAGATCAGAGGTCTGGAACTGCAATGTGCAGATGACTGACCGGGGAGGGCCAGTGGATACAGATCCCTGGGCCCAACCCCAGAGCCTCCAGGGTGCGCCCTGAGACCCCGAATCACCAGATGCTCCCACGTGGTGCTCGTGCCGCTGATAGTCTGACCACTCAGAGCAGCACTGTAGGGATTTGGTACCAGAGCTGCAGGACTCAGCCCGGCAGCTTGTCCGAGATGCAGAAGCTGCCCTCCGCCAGCCTCTGAGGCCTCCGCCACATTTTAACATGAATCCAGGTGATTCTGAGGCTCATTCATATTCACTGAGCAGCAGAGCAGCCCTGCCCACTAGGATTTCTGTGATGACAGGAATGTTCTATACTTGCACTGCCCGATACCAAAGTCACTAGCCACGTGTGACAGTCAAACACCTGAAATATGGCTAGTGTGATTGGAAAGCTGGATTAAAACATTTTTTTAATGTTTATTATTTATTTTTGAGAGAGAAACAGAGCATGAGCAGAGGAGGGGCAGAGAGAGACAGAGACACACAATCGGAAACAGGCTCCAGGCTATCAGCACAGAACCCAATGCAGGGCTTGAACCTACAAACGGTGAGATCATGACCTGAGCTGAAGCCAGACAGTTAACGGACTGAGCCACCCAGGTGCCCCTGGGAAGCTCGATTTTAAAATTTTAACTTTAGTTAATTTAAATTTAAATGGCCACCTGCAGCCAGTAGTTTCCACTGGTCAACACAGGTATAGAGTGAGCCAGCTCAGAGGGTCCATAGAGGTTCTCAGACAGGGAAAGGGTTCAGAGAGGGATGAGAACCTGCGTGAGTCAGGGACAGGGTGGGGCCAGATCAATGTCCCTGGGCTCTGAGGCCAGGGTTTTCTCCTCTGCCTAGCAAAACCACCATGCACCTGGGCCCTGGCCCTGCCTCTCTCTCCACCCACCCGCGATACTAGAGCTCTGTGGACTGAGAATTTATTGGAATCTCAGGTGGCAACCGGGTGTGAACCCAAGGCCGGGCTGCACAGGAGTCTAGAGAGGCATCCACACATAGTGCCAGATTAGCTGTAACAGTTGGTCCACTGGGAATAAGCACCTGCTAGGCTGTGTATGCAGAGTCAACAACGAGCTCAGGCACACAATTAGGATGGAGACCATCAGCACCGTTCACCATTTGTAAGTAATTAAGGGTAAATGAACTCATCATAGGGGTAGAGCCCTGATCTAATAGGATCAGTGTCCTTATAAAAAGAGATGCCAGGGAGCTCTCTGGCTCTCTCTCTACTGTTTGAGGGTGCAGCAAGACAGTGGATATTTGCAAGCAGGGAAGCGGGCCCTTACCAGAAATGAGCCCTCCCAGACCTCGTTCGGGGCCTGCAAAACTGCGGGAACATAAACCGGGGTGAAGCCACACAGTCTGTAGTATTTGGTTATGGAAACTCTGGCAGACCAAACACAAGGGAAATTGGTTTAGCTGTTAAAAACTAGAGAACCAGCCACATCCCAGAAGCAGTGCTGCCGCCTCCAGGAAGCCGGGGGGGCCCTGGCCCAGAGCCCATCCTGCAGCAGTAACCAGGCAGGGGCTCCCTCCGTGTCCATCCTCATAGCTGAGAACTTTGCAAGGCTCCAGAGGGCATTGGGGACCTGATCCTTCAC
Source organism: Suricata suricatta (assembly GCF_006229205.1). NCBI lineage: Eukaryota > Metazoa > Chordata > Mammalia > Carnivora > Herpestidae > Suricata > Suricata suricatta. The sequence continues at coordinate 150,013,954 of NC_043703.1, forward strand.
AACGGCAAGGGTGCTTGGGAGAGGGAAGTGGGGCTCCGGGGGGGGCGGCGCAGAGGGTTTCAAAGGCCGTGGGGTCGTCTTCCTGGAGGGGAGAAAGGAGGTGGGTAGAGGGATGAGGAAGAGCTGCAGAGAACCGTAGGGTTTGGATCTAAGCAGGTCTGGCCTCAAAGCCCATAGTGTCCCGTCCCCCCACCCCCCCACCAAATGCTTTCCTGAGAGCCTTGTGGGCCCCACTGAAGAGACTGAATTTGATGCCACAGGCCTGGGCTTTGAAGACTTTAGACAGGCTGGTTTCTGTGATAGTATTTACATTTCAGAAAGATCACTCTGCCGTTTGTGTGGATGATAGATTGTAGGAGAGACTAGGGGGTTGGGACCAATTAAGAGGCAACAGGTGAAGGGCACCTGGGTGGATCAGTCAGTTAAGGGTCCAACTCTTGATTTCAGCTCAGGTCATGATCTCACTGTAGGTTTGAGCCCCATGTACTAGGCTTAGTCTGCTCAAGATTCTCTCTCTCTGCCCCCTCTCCTGTTTGCTTGCTTGTTCTTTAAAAAAAAAAACTCTACACACAACACACAAGACTATTTCAGGGATTAGAGAAAGAGCAAAGTGGTGGAATGTTGAGGATCAAAGGAGGGACAGTCCTGGTGACCAGGGACCTAGTGATCCAAGGACACTGAGGGCTGGAAAGCAGGACACAGAAGTGGGTCTGCTCCTTACCAGGGAGGACTCCCCAGAGTCACAGCTGTCTCTCTACAATGGGTTGCCTGAGAGGAGGTGAGCTTCCCATCAGGGTCGGAGCCCAGGCTGGGACTGGAAAGCAGCTCTGAGAGAGGCTGCAGAGAACTCCCAGCCTTAGAAAGAGGGCAAGATAGGGGCGCCTGGGTGGCTCAGTCGGTTAAGCGTCCGGCTTCGGCTCAGGTCATGATCTCCCTGTTCGTGGGTTTGATCCTCGAGTCGGGCTCTGGGCTGACAGCTAACTGGGAGCCTGGAGCTGCTTCTGATTCTGTGTCTCCCTCTCTCTGACCCTCCCCTGCTCGCACTGTCTGTCTTTCAAAAATAAAAAACATTAAAAAAAAATTTTTAAAGAGGGCAAGATAAAATCTCTCACCCTTTCCCCCTGATTTAATCATCATATGAACCTAATTTCTCCAGAAGCACTGGGTAGCAGCTTTTCCTTTTCACATGGATTCTCCATCCCAGGGATCCCTCCTTTCCTGTCTCAGGCCCCCTACCCTCTCTGTGCTGATCGATACTAGTGTTCACGTGCAATTACCCAGCGGTATCAGCGACAGGTGAGGCCTGCTAAGTGGCTCCGTAGGCCGGTGCCTCTGAAACTAATGGGCAGAAGGGTTGCTTGGGGATCCGATTCAGCTGGTCCAGGGCAGGGCCTGAGGTTGTGCGTTTATAGGAGGCCCCCAGGTGCTGCTGCTGCTGGTCCAAGGAACCACACGTGAAGAAACGAGGTGCCAGTGACACCCCTCAGGATTCTGTGATGACAGGCAGTCAAGGAGAACGCCAGGAAGACTCCAGTGTAGGAATCTCAAAAGAACGAACTCTATTCTTCCTAGAGCAGACCTAAGTCCATCCCCACCACTCTCCGTCTTGGGAGCCATTCCGTCTCCCTGCTTGGGAAGCATGAACCTGCTGTAGGAAGATAGTTTCACCGTGGCCTTGTGTGACCTCCCCCTCCCCCTCTCCTACCCTTGGTGAATTGTTTCTGTCTGAAAGAGTTCTTTACTGGATCTGTGCGGTGTCGGAGGCCCCCTCACAACCAGGGACCAGCCCAGCAAGGGCCCTGGAGGAGGCGCTTGCTTCCTCCCTACCCCAGCAGGCTGCTGAGCCCAGAGGCAGCGCACTGCAGGGCCCTTCCCTGGGAACCTGGAGGCCTCAGCCTCTGACCCTTTTCATTCTGGGCCTTAGCTTCCCCATCTAGCATGTGGGAGCGAACTGAAGGTTCTCCTGGAGGCGGCTCTGCACCCACCAGTGCAGGTTTGTGGGGCTCAGAGCAGGTGGGGATGTGGTTGTGGAGAAAGGGGGCTGTGGGAGCCGGCCTGGACAGTCAGGGCAGGCCGAGCTGGCTCTGTCAGGATATATTTGCCTTTGCAGCCTCTCTCTGCACTGAGGGTTCTCAGATATTTTTAGGAAGGTTGGCACCTCTTAAGTGTGATTCATTAATGCAGCTGACAGAGATCAGCATCTTTTGAAATCACAGTAGGAAATGGCGAAAGTTCCCTAATGCTGCTGTGGGTATGTTGGGAGAGGAGGGATCACTGTTCTGGGGTTTCTACCTGGAGCTGTTTGTGCCAGGGAGTGGGGAGGTTGGAGGGAAAAGGGGAGTCAAAGAAGGGCCTTGGTTTAGGGCAGCTCCTAGCCTAGAATGGGGAGAAAGCCAAGAAAGCAAATGGTGATTAAGCTGCAGTGAGCCTAGTGGGATATTGGGCACAAACACAGATGAGGCGAGAATGTGGGGTAAAGAAGTGTTCACTCGCAGGCCCTTAGTTGGTACCCAGTCTCAGGCTGAGAGGGGGCACCGGAGGGCTCAGGGCAGACAGGAACAGAGGCTGAATCACAAGCTGCTGGGCTGGGAAGAAAGAAGCGAGGAGGCCACGGGGCCACAGGCCACGTTAGAAAGCTGGAACATGGCCTGTAGGGGGTGGGTTTTAAGTACAATCAGATTCCGGTGCCACAGGATCACTTTAAGGAAAATGTGGTGAATGGATTCCAGCTGGAGACCCGAGCTAGCATTCTCAGTAAACAAGGAAAGAAGGCGTTGTCCCAAACCTGCCCAAGCATTTTCCAGGCTCTGTGGACATTGCAGATCCGTGACGTGCATGTGACGCTGTGGATTTCTAGGCACGCTGGAGTGAGCTCGTGCTTGTGTGAATGCGTGCTGGGAGTGTGTCAGACAGCAGGATGCCTATCTGAGGACATAAGTGTCAGGAGGTAATTCTCCACAGATCTCAGGTTTCTGCACATCTTGCAAAGTGAGTGCCGAAGCCTTTTGTTCTGGATTATCTTTTCAAGAATATTGTAGAGCAAACAGCCTTGGCAGCTAGAATTAGCATCTCCCTCCTGAGCAAAGGGCAGACGCAGTCCCCTGTCCCTGGAAGAGCTGCTGTCCTGAGCTCAGAACTCCGCCCTCGCCAGCAGCCCACGGCAGGAGCGGTGTCATTAATCCTCTTCACATCATCCTGGGGAAAACAGGGCTCAGAGAACTGGGACAGAAGTGTTACGCTGGTGACTGTGATCGCTGTTTAGCAATACGCCATCCTTCATCCCTGACTCAGGGAGCTTGTGTTTTCTACCAGCATCCACAAAACCATGCCGCGCTAACCCAATAGCCTGCAAGTAGAGAAAAATCCCGCACCCTTCAGTTATGGATGAGATGTCTACAAATATGTGTGTTTCAGGGAGTCTGGCTTTGGCCACATGTGTATGTGAATGGAGGGTTTGAGGGTGGGGGTATCTCAGGGAAAGGGGGCTCCGAGCTGGTATACCCTGGGAAACCAGCCTTTGGGTGTTAGTCTGTAGGAGAAAGTGATAAGTGTGTATTTAATATGGGCTGCGTCAGCTCTCTACACTGAAACACAGGAAGGAGATGGAGAATGGGGAGCGTGGAAAGACAGATGCCCCCTCCTCCACCCACCCACCTGCCACCTGGGCTTCTGGGGCCCCCCGAGGGAGCACTGCATTTTGCCTAGGATGACTGCAGCGATACAGGAAGAAGCCTGCAGAGAACACCAGGTAGAATAAGTAGCTGAGAAGCGGCCCCTGATTTGTGGGATGTGTTCTTTTTCCCCACCTCGTTTCAACCTCCCTGACCTCTACAACCTCCATCAAAGCCTGGCCCACCCTGGCCACTTGAATCAGACCCTGGGTCATAAGCCCCAGCCCTGGTTTTTAAACATCTCCCCGGGGATTTCCCCGCTGGCCACTAAGCTTGAGAACCTCTCCTGTAAGGTGCCTATTGTCTCTCTCCAGCCAAGAAAATGGGACAGGGCATTTATCAATTAGCTATCCTATCAGGTGGTTACAACAGGAGCCTGAGTCCATCCCCACGGGATGCCACTTCAGCCTTCCTCCTGTTTCCAATTATTTTGCTTGTGCCTCTTGAGGCAATTGGCCTGGTGAAGAGGGAGGTTGGGTGGAAAAGAAATAACATCTGAGTATTTATTGCTCTGCACACAGCGCTGGGTGCTTTACCTGTCTTAACTTCTCTGCCACCTCAAATTATGCCCCATTTGAGAGGAGAACTCTGAGGACCAGAGGAGCTTAGCAATCGGCCCAAGTTTATGCAGAGAGGGAGGGCCCAGAAAGACTTGGCGGTGAGGAGGGGATGATACAGGAAGTGAGGAGAGAATCCTCGATGTCGGAACGTACAGAGTATGGTATCGTTAAAACTGCAAAGGCATCCACAAAGCTTTTCAGAAGGGAATTGGCAGGAAGAGGGTGGCTAATGTTTGAGAGGTAGACTGACTAGAACCCCAAACCTTGCAATGGATTGAGCTAGAAGCCCTTCGGGGTTGGAATTAAGGCTGCACATGTATATTCCCCTGCATCATCTAGAGCTCACACTACCCCCAACCCCATATCCACACCACCCCTGAAACCCATGGGTCCGTGTTCACGGTCCAGCCCCGCCAGCAGTGAAAGACGTCTTGCAGACACACAGTGGCCTCATTACCTTCTCTGGCTTCTCTCAGCCCATCTTATTAACATTCAGGCAGCTCCTCACACATCCATCGAAGGCCACGGAGGAGCTGAGATCTGATCTAGCCTGGCCAAGCCACGTTAAAATCAATTAAAAATGAGAGATAAGCCCCTTCCTTCCTATTGAAAAATCCACGGGAGCAAGAGAAAGACACATACAGCCCATCAATCATCCAAGACTCTGCTTTTCATGGCTTTCTTTCCTTTTTTTTTTTTTTTAATTTTATTTTTCTAGACAGCTGCAGAGAGCTGGCTGAGCAGGCAGGCAGCCCCCAGGCTGGATCTCGCTGCCAGTAGAACATGCCTACTGTCCTGTGGCATTGCCCACCGGGCTAGCCTGGCAGGCTGGCCACACGTGGAGTGTGCAGAGCCCAGCCTTTGAGCCACATGCAGAGATCTGACACAGGCGCCCCTTTTACTCCTAGGCCCAGAACTCAGACCTCAGGGAGACCACAGATTCCAGGCTGGTTCAGCTGTCTGTAGAGAATTGGGTGAAATAAGGCTGCTTACTCCTTCTTGGAGAATGTTTGGCACTGTGATAATTCCTGTGGAGTTGCATTCCCTGATTTTCCATGGAAAAGTGTGTGTGTGTGTGTGTGTGTGTGTGTGTGTGTGTGTGATTTGCGGGAGACTGCACCCACACAAAACCTAGCACATTAGCAGGCACAAAGTAAACATTTGTCCAGTGAATGGAAAAAAAGGAGGCTACAATGCGTCTGCCGTCCACCAGCCATAACCAAACAAACAGCGTTTGGTGCCATTTTGGGTATTTCTGATCTTTAATCAGTTTAACTTCTCTGTTCTTTTAGTTATTCAACTGGTGACTTGAGCCCTTCAACACACTGAGAACGTGTTCATAGAGGCACACTCGGCCCCAGCATGGCGACCTACCAGGATGGCAGGGTCCCTGGAGCAGATGGGCTCGGCCTTAGACTCTTGGCATGAGTGGAGTGATTAGACAAGGCTGGAGGGGAGAGCATAAAATATCCTCACTGCCAGGGAAAGGAGTCAGGGCTTTCTTTGTGTGGGGGCATGCCTATTTATACCCCAGATGGCCCATCCATGTGCAAATGATAATTTTATACTCTCCCCTCGGTTGGGGGTGACCCTAGAAGGTGGGTTTCATGAAAAATAAGGAAGAGTGTCCAAATCCAGAGCCACTGGAGTTTTATTGGGTATTCCAACATAGAGGCAGTGATTGGATTGGATTTAGAATAAAATTCTTCTGGACAATTTATGAAAAGATATTGACTCTAGTGCATGAGTGTTTCAAGTAATTGAACACTTTCGAGTTCATTCACGTAGGAGCCTCAACTGTAGTGTGAGCTGTTAAATGACAGTCGCAAAGGGCAAGGCCTCAGTAATGATCCCTTCAGACCGAGGATGTCTGCTGACCTACCCAAGAGCCATAGAGTGCATTTCCTCATCGGGCAGGGTTTCCCCTGCTTCTAATGGTGCAAGTGTGTGAAGGTCCAGCATGTTGGAAAGAGAGTGTCTATTAAAGGAGTTCAAGCTGGGGAGACTGGGTGGCTCAGTCTGTTAAGTGTCCAACTTCAGCTCAGGTCATGATCTCATGGTTTGTGGGTTCAAGCCCCGCACCCAGCTCTGTGCTGACAGCTCAGCTTAGAGTCTGCTTCGGATTCTGTGTCTTCCTCTCTTTCTGCACCTTTCCCTATCACACTCTATCTCTTTCTCAAAAATAAGTAAACACAAAAAAATTTTTAAAAAAGGGAGTTCAAACTCCGATTATTTGCAATTGTGTGGCTCAGAGAAAACTATCAAGTGACTGAGGTGCTCAGACTTTGGGGCAGGGCAGGATATTTCAAATGCCAGGCTGGTGGTAGAGGGACCTTAATCACCAGCTCTGAGACTGGGGGCCCTGAAGTGTGGGGTCCTTAAACCAACTCACGGCATGGCTTTGAAGACAGATAACTTTGTTCATTTCATTTCTTTGTTCAACAAATATTTTACTGAGTGCTTTCTTTCAAGGCCTTTGGAAGGGGTGGACTTAAAAATATTTAACAACCAAAATGGTACAGATGACAAGCACTCAAAAGGAGAATATGACTGGTGAGAATGGACGCTGCCTACAAACAAACACATTCTGATTCGCACAGGTGAGGACTCAGCCCCGGAGCTGATGGGACAGGGAATACAACATTCCAGCGGCCTCGGTAGGAGGGGTCAGTGGGGCTTTCCAGATGAGATGCTTCTAAGCCAAATCTTGCAGGAGCAGAGGAAGCAAGGAAGGAGGCAGGCATTTCAGGCACAAGTGGGGTGCATAGTGGACAACACATAGGCAAAGAAGTGTCAAAGCAAGAGAGACCCTGGGGTTTCAGGAAATTCCCAGAATCTGAGGCTGGTGGGAAATACAGACCACAAAGGACCTTGCATGATTTAATAATGTTTTAGGATTTAATTCCTCAAGTTGATTTTGAACAGTTGAAGGATTTATTTTCCTAGTTTAATGTTTGTTCATTTATTTTGAGAAAGAGCACACATGTGCAAGAGAGCCAGGGAGGGGAAAGGAGCAGAGGGGAGAGGGAGAATCCCAAGCAGGCTCCAAGCTGCCAGTGCAGAACCTGATGTGGGACTCGAACTCACACACTGTGAGATCATGATCGGAGCCGAAATCTGGAGTCAGATGCTTAAACAACTGAGCCACCAGGTTTCCCTGAAGGATTTCTAAACAGAGAGAAACAGGCCAAAGAGTTTTTAGAAATATCGAGGTCTATATTCTAATTAACAAGTAAGCATAGGGGACAGAGAGAAGGTGACCAGACACTCTCCAAGTGACAGAAGACAAGCTAGGGTTTAGAAAACAAGTGCTCTTAAGTATGCCCTTATTTTATAGGGGTATAGCGTCTTCCTAACATCTGCCTCCCACAGGCATTTTCAGCCTACAAACAAGATTTGATCCTTTGGTTTGTTACAACCTGGGCAAATGGTCCTGAATGCCATGGATGGGGGTGGTAGGTGGGCTTTCCGTGATCACTATAGCCATTCATGTCCAAAGTCCCTGTTTCCAGCATAACTGTACTGTGACATCTTGTTAATGACTCGACTACCAATGAAGGAGGGGCCTGAAGAGGACCCTGGTTGTTTAAAGGACCTCCTTGCTCCATATCAGCAGTTCTCAAAGTTTTGGGTCTCTGGACTCCTTTTAAAAATTGAGGACTCAGAAGAGCTTTCTGTTTAGATGGATGATAGCTATCAATAGTTACCATATTAGAAATTATAGCTGAGAAATTTTTTAAGTTTATTTTGAAAGAGGGAGAGAAGGAGAGGGAACATGAGTGGTGAAGGGGCAGAGAAAGAGAAAACCCAAAGCAGGCTCTGTAAGTGCAGAGCTCAACCAACATAGGGCTTGAACCTATGAACCATGAGATCATGACCCAGGCCAAGATCAAGAGTCACATGCTTAACCAACTGAGACACCCAGGCAGACCTAAAGCTGAGAATTTTTTTTAAAAATTTTAATGTTTATTTTTGAGAGAAAGAAAGCAGGGGAGAGGCAGGGAGTGAGGTAGAGGATTCAAAGCAGGCTCTATGCTGACAGCAGTGAGCCTGATACGGAGCTCGAACCCACACCATGTGATGATGATCTGAGCCTAAGTCAGATACTCAACTGACTGAGCTACCCAAGCTGAGAAAATTTTAATTATGTATTAACTTATTTTAAAACAACAACAATAAATCTTATGTATTAACATGTATATTTTTATGAAAAAGACTATATTTTCTAAAACAATAATTAGTGACCAGGGTGGAATTGTCTTTAGTGTCTGGTTTAATAGACAGCTAGATGATTCTATCCGCTTCTGCATTCAGTCCCCAACAGGAGGATGTGCCACATGGATTCTGGAACACTCCCCTGTATCATATGAAAGAATGAACAAAAAAGGCAAATAACGTCTTAGTACAGTTGTGAAAAGAATTTTAGGTCCAGACACCCTGAAGAAAATGTAAATGTCAGGGTCCCACAGAGGCCATTGCTCTAGATCTTGTCCTGACACATCTGCCCTTCGGAAGGAACCAAACCAATCTCCTAGCCCCTCATTGTTTCCTTCACAGGTAGCATCTGCTCCCCTAAACTGTGAGCTCTGATAGGACAGGGCCACGCCCACAGGCAGGGGGTGGGCGGACCTATGCCCTGGAGACTGCCGGGCACTTCCTGGACACACAGGTCACACAGCCCCCCCGCCCCATTAAACGTGCTTTCCTGACTCTCTCATCCCAGTTCAATCCCCAGATCGTCCATGGTTGTATGAGCTAGAGCTCCTCCCAGGGACCTCCCTCCCCATTACCCCCATGGCCATTCTGTCACAGTTCAACCTCACAGGCACCCTCCGTTCAACCTCATGAGTATCTCTCAATGTGTCCACCTCTCTCTATTCTCCTTAACACCAACCACTAATGGTTCTAGACATCCCATCCCCTTTCTGAGCTCCTGTCACAGCCCCACCTACTAAAATCTGCTAACCAGGCTCCACCGGCACTAAAAGAACCTTCAAAAAACAGATCTGAGCTTGTTATTCATTTTTGTAAAAACCCTTCGGGGGCATCCATGGCATTTAGGCTGAGGCACAAACCCTTGAGTGGTAGAAGGCCCCTTCTGCCTTCTCGCCTCAGTCAGTCATCACTCCCTTCCAGAAGCCTTCTCTGACCTCTCTGACTAGACCAGTCCCCCCTCGGGGAGGCATTTATAGCATCTTTCATAGCTGCCATTCTATAGCTATTGGTGTAAGTAATCAGTAGCTAGTTCCCAACCAGACTGTGATATTCTCTGAAGACCAGCATATCAGCTATCTATCATATTGTCGCAAATCCCCCCAAAACGTAGCAGCTCGCAATAGCAAACACTTATTATCTCACAGTTCCTATTGGTCAGAAATTTGAGGGCACCTCAGCTAGGTGATTCTGAGTCTAGGTCTCTCACAAGCTTGTTGGCCAGGGTGGCCGTCCTCCAAAGGCTTGACTGGGGCTAGAAGATCCACTTCCAAGATGGCTCCTGGGCCTCTCCGTACGGCCGTCTGAGTGTCCTCCCAACACGGCAGCTGGCTTCTCTCGGAGAACAAATGATCCAAGAGAACAAGGCAGAAGCTGCAATGTCTCCTATGGCATGGCTGTGGACAGCTCACCCCATCATTTCCATAATATTCTATCGATTACCCAGGTTGGCCCGGATCAGGTGGGACAGGACTGTGTGAGTATGTGACTCCAGGAGTCACTGGGGGTCCTGAAGGCCATCTACCACAGCTGAGAACCCCACCTGCCCTCGCACACTGTTACGCTTCAGTGCCTGGCACCTTGTAGACAGTGAAGCAGTAGGTTTTGAATGAATGAAAGGGGTTGACTACGTTTTCTACCTCAAACAGGGAGTGAGGGTGGGTAGAGCGAGCCTGCCAAACCCCCCTTAGCATTCCCAGCAAATCCTCGGGGATAATTCAGTCCCAACCTTTGCTTTGCCCCAGATCTCAAAGCCTAGGGATCTGTGTCCTCAGAGGGTAGAGAACACAGGCCACAGCCCCACCCGTCGTCAGCGGAGGGGTCAGACGTGCACCCGCCCAAGGATATTCCCGGGGCAGCTGTTCGTTCCTCAGACATCTGGATCAGAGGAACAGCCACTAGGAGAATTGGAAAGTGGCGGTTTCACCTTATTTGCACGTTCTGTGTCAGCTGCCCCCAACCAGTCTGTGGCAAGGGTGGGGTGAGCTGCAGAGACAGCCTATTTTTCGTGGCTCTGCCCGATTACAGAGCTCCATCACCGCAGAGTGAGGGAAGCAGCTGACGCTCCAGCCTGCAATCTGGGTATCTCCCTGAACGCGTCTGCCACCGAAACGTGGCTCTTCAATAATGCATGGGGCCATTAGCGCCAAGCCGGGCGCCTCGCTCCCTCCCCGCGATCAAAGCTGCCGCCTGGGAGCCGAGCTGGCGATCACATTTCATGGGCGCCTTATAACTGCTGCCCCTTCATATGAGATTAGAACAAGCCGTTTCATGTCCAAGGATGAAAGCAGCAAGGATTGGGGAGAAAATCTGGCTTCCTAGAGAAATCAAAACACTTCCATTTCATTACAAATGGATGCATAACACAGCTAATAGCTCCTCTGAGGGGGAGCGCTGCGGGACCAGCTGTCCACGTCGGCAGCTCCTCTCGGATGCTGGGGGAAACGTGGGAGTCGCAGGCTTAGGGCTGCCACCCTGTTTCCTTACGTTCGGACCCCAGGGCCTTGTCTGCCTCCTTGGGAGATTCCCATCCATCCCCAGCATTAGCAAGGGTTAAACAATCCCTGTGGAGGTGGATCCAGGCGATTGAAATAAGGGCCCTGGGGAAAAGTGGAGCCGCCAGCAGCTGACACAATATTAATAGCTCCTCATTGCTGCGTGTGGTCGTATACCCAGCACTCTGCGTACAGTACCTCCAATCCTTGCAGCAGCTGGAGTGCATTATCAGATCCTGCCAGAATGAAAAAACTGAGGATCAGAGAGCTTAGGGGATCTGCTCAAAGCTGCCTGGCTAAGAGGTGCTGGAGCCCCAAGTGGAGTCCCAGCCCGTGGCCGTGCCTTGCACCACAAGCTCCCTCCAGAAGCAAAGCCAGAGTCAGCAGCAAAGGGAGAGGCGCTGTGGGGGACCCAGCCTTTAGGTCACGAGCGAACTGTGGAGTACTTAGCCAACATCACTGCGGGAGCCTCCTGCTCTGACTTCCCAGGCTTTCTGCAGTCAGATGACAGCCTTCATTGCAGATGCCTTTCCCTGCCTCCTCCAGGGAGCGCTCTCCTTTCCACCCCATAGGAGCTGGCCGGGGTACAGTACAGGCGAAAAGCTGGTTTCCTCTGGCAACTGGCTCAGAGCCCCTGGGTGGTCCTTTATCTTCACTGGCCTTGTTTCCATCATCTGAATTGGGGGTGATGCTGCCTCCTTAGTGGCGAGGCGAGACAGGAGACAATGGAGGAAGTTACAGGGAACCCTCCTGGCTTGTCCTGTATGACACACCAGGTGCCCGCCTGGTCCATTTGCCCTTCCTTTCCTTCCCTGCAGGAGGTCTCCCTGATCCATCTACACCCCCAACTGATGGAATGCTTGGGTCGAATCTCCTTCTCCTTCAAGAAGAACCTCCCCATGTCAACGTCCCCACCAGCCTGCATCCCAGATGGGCCGGGTGCCCACCCGCTGTCTCTGGCTTGTGAGATGAGTTCTCACAGCAGCAGTGTGGCCAGGAGCTGTGTAGGACAGCATGTGGGTCTTTCCACCTCCACCACCCATCTGCTTTGTCCCCCAGACCTGCCTGCGCATCAGGCCCAAGGCAAGCCCCAGCAGGGCCGATAGCAATGTTGCAGGCCTGGTTTCAGAATGTCGGGCAGGCCCCGGGTGCAAGAACAATCAGCCCCATCTGCCTCCCCACCCAGTGGACAGGGGCTCCTCCAGCACCCGCAGAGAATGCTGCCTTCCCTGCCTGGGCTGGAACATGGAATGTTAGATAAGTGGGGGGCTAAACAAGAACAGGATTGAGATCTGAAGATGTGGGAGGCTTTCCCAGGCACAGTAGGAGACTCAGATTCACTGATTTAGCGAGCAGAAGGGAACCTCAGTGATTGGGCTCTGTCTAGGGCATTTAGGAACAGGCATTTGCAAACCCCAGACCTTGTGCCATTGAACAGAGCTCCCAGCCCTTGTCAGTCCTTCTGGCAGACTCAATCTCATCTGCTGCTAATGTCATCTTTCTGCTTTCCACGTTCCCAGCCCCCATTCGGAGGATGGGATGTCAGTGTGTAAGCATCTCCTCCCGCGCCTGCTACCTTGTGGGGGCTCAGCAGGGCTGAAGTGCGGACACAGGGGCAAGTCCGCATGCTTCTGACCCAGCTGCAGGCCGCACAGCCCAGTGGTCCATTAAATACCCTCTGACAGCACTTTCTGCTGCCAAGCCCTGCCTTTCTGGCATCTGACCTAAATTCTTCCCTGTGGAAATGTAAATAGCTGTTGGTTCAGAGATATCCCAGAGCCCTCTGGCCTCCTGTCCTCAGTTGGCCGGTAGCTCCCTTTCTGATTGCAATGACTGTGCTTTTCCACACTGGACCGCAGAGCGGACACCACCCCTCCCCCACGGTCCCCCGCCCCTTCTCCCCAGTCACGGAGGGTCTCTGGTGCCTTCCTCACCCTTCCTCCTGCAGCACCACTCTCTGCCACCCTATCAGCCTGCTCCTCGCCCTTTGACCGTCCCTCTACTGGGCCCGGACATCACTGCTCACAGAGCAAGCCCAGCCGAGCACCACGGTGCACGGTCCCCTAGGGGTGTGCTGGGCACAGGTGTTTTTCACCCAGCTCAGCTGTCCACGGCTGGCTCCTCTGCCCCTCTCCTCCTTTTCTTTTTTCTAATTACACTTTTTATTTTGAGACCATTGTCGATTTACTTGTAGTTATAAGAAATAATAGAGATAGGGCTCACTGGGTGGCTCACTCGGCTGACTTTGGCTCAGTTCATGATCTCGCAGTTCACGAGTTTGAGCCCCACATCGGGCTCTGTGCTGACAGATCAGAGCCTGGCGTTTGCTTCCGATTCTGTCTCCCCCTCTTTCTGCCCTTTCCCTGCTCACACTTTGTCTTTCTCTTTCAAAAATAAACATTAAAAATAAAATCAAAGAAAAAATACAGAGACCCTGTGTCCTTTGTACCCTGTTTCTCCCAAAGTCACATCTTGCAAAACGATCATGCAATGCCACAACCAGGACACTGAGACACTGACAATACGGTCAAGGTACAGAAGGTTTCGTCAGCACAAGGACCCCTCCCGCTGCCCTTTTGCAGTCGCCTCGGCCCTGGTCACTACGCACCCAGGTTAGAGGTTTTCCACACTCCTCTCAGTTCAGGCCCTGGGCTCCTCGTCTTCCCGCTCCTGGCCCCCACCATGCTCCCTGGGCCTCAGTTTCCTCCGTCACCCCATCACTGCCCTGAGAGGAACGGTGGTGTTCAAATTCCCAACAATCTGTGCCCACAGTAGTGTCTACACCACAGGTGGGAGGCAGAGCCCACTGCTGTCATCCTGTGGGAAGTAAGACCCCATGAGAGTCCCCCCCTCCCCGGTTTTCCCCAATCTCTCAACGTCCACCTGCAGCTGGGTGTCAGGGCCCCGAGGTGGCCTGGCCAACGGCTGTCCCGAGACCACGTGGTAATGAGCTCAAGGACGCCCCTGTTTGCTCTTCCATGGCTGCTTGTGAAGCAATAGTCTGGGCTCCGCTATCAGGGACAGCAAAAGGCTTCCCGTGCTCTCTGATGCTGACCTCATCCCAGGAGGCCAGGCCCAGGGCCATTTCCGTGTGCATGAGCGGCTAGATCTGAGGAGAAAAGTGTGAACAGACGTCCCTTAACTGAATGTAAGTGGTTCCTCCTGATGCACACACTGGCTCGGGGGTGCGTCCAGCCCTGGCACAGGGAGGGATCTTTTGGCAGCAGGAGGGCTGGAGCCCCATCGCAAGCCCCTCTGGTGCCCTTCAGGACTGGGCGCAGGCCTCGGCCTCCCTTCCCTGTGGAGAGGGGCTTGGGCATGCAGCTCTCCTGGGTGTGGTCACTGACACACGGACAGTGCTGGTCACCCAGCCGTGGCTCGGGTACAGTGATGATATTTGCCTCTTCTTCCGGTAGTATTCCTGAGCTTGTTCCATAGACAGAATATTTGGTATCTAATGATTCCCTGCAAACTGGTGCCACCAGACGAGCCAGAGCTGCCCAGAGGCACCGGGAGCACCAGCCAGGTCATCACCACATTCGGGACCAGTGAGCTTAACTGGAGCACTGCCCACAGGTGCTCCCACCCCCGGGCTGGGCGTTTTCCCTCATGTCGCTTCCCGGTACCGTCTCCATATTCCTCTTCCGATGCAGAATACGCTCCGGGAGGAAAGGACGTGCACTCGGGAATGGGATCCGGACCAGGTCGGCTTGACCCAGTCCCGGCCCCAACCCACCTCACCTTGCCTGCTCCTGCCGTCGATGCTCAAGACCAACAACAACAACAAAAATCCATCTTTCAAGTTTCAGTCTAATGCCCCTTCCTCCAGGAAGCCTGCCCAGTCTACGCAGCTGTGCCAAACCTCTTTCCTCACCGCGTATAAACCTTTGATGCCTTCCCTGGCCCTCTCCCACTTGTTGCTGCAGTTACCCGTACACTTGACTTTGCCACCTTGAGCTCCCAAGGGGGCCAGGAAGAGTCTCCGAGTCTCTCTCCCCTCCCCCACAAGCACTTGCTGAAGGAATGAGCAAGGGAGGTGTAGTCTGATTCATGCTTCCTCAAAGCCAAAGGCCAGGAATTAAAGTTTAGGGACTTTAAACCGTGATCCCCTGAGCCTCCAGAGAACCCCCAGCAAGGGGAATCTGGGTGGAATTTTCGAGCAATGAGGAGAGCATATGACACAGGCATGCTTATCAACAGAGGACTCTGGAGCCCGAAGGGCAGCTGAGAGACAGGGAGATGGCCCAGGTCACTGCAACGGGCCAGAGCAGCTGCAAGGCTGGGAACCGCCGTCCCGACGGCCCCCTCAGGCCCAAAGACCGTTCTCGGCTCAGGGCAGGGCCTGGGGGGTTTCTCTCCCAGACCCCCTTGTCTTCTCCCAGAGCCCGGTTTCCAAGACTGAGCTTGTCCAGAGCTTTCTGGGATTTCTAAGAATACATGAGGTGGGCATGGTCACTGCTTTCTAGATCACTCAGTGTTTTACTGGAAACACTCTGGTCTTTTTTTGTACAGTCACAGCCAACACCCACAGCCTTAATCACAGAACATTCTGGGCTCACCCCGCTCTCCAGCCTGGGGGAGTGGAGCTCAGAGCAAAGGCTGTACCCAGAGCAGCAGGGCGGGTCTGGGCCTGGACCAGGACTTTGTGCCATGGACCTCCTTCCCAAGATGAGCCCCAGTGATGAGCAGCAGTGCCCTGGGCTGGGCTCCAGTGGGGACCTCCCACATGTGGTTTATTTGTCTACACCCAGGAAGCCGGAAGCAGCTCAGCCTGGCCCTGCGCTCCCTGTGTGCTGACTCAGGGTCAGTGGCCGTGGGGACCGGAGAATGTGAAGACCACCCAGGCTCTCTGGGAGCTCCTTGCATCAGGGAGCACCTCTGGAGTGGGGAGACTGAAGCCGGACCCGGGAGGGCGGCAGGATCAGAGGGGACAGAGGGGGTGTCTGCAAACTGGGCCTCCTCCAGGATATCTGTGGTCCCTCCAAAGGCAAAATAGTGAGCAAGAAAGGCACCTTAAGCAGTGTGGGGACTGGGTGAGGGGTGGGGTGTTCTAAAGAGGTCCGGGCTCCACTTTAGGTTCTACCAGTACCCTGGAGGCCACAGGCATCCCCCCAGTTTCAAACAGGACCCCTGACCCCCCAGGCTTGGCTCAGAAGGAGAAACAGGACAACAGGCTGACCAGGCCAATCCGGCAGCCCCGGCTGGCTGCTCCCGGTACCCTGAGGCTCCCTGCGGCCACAGGCAAGCTCCGCACCTGAAGGCGGCCTCCGTCACCTCAATTCAAGAATGACAGGATCCATGAGTGGGGCCATCTGAGAAGTCTGAGCCACCAGCCCAGTGCAGTGGCTTCTCTCTGCCCCTCCGGAGCCTGGAGCCATGTCCCAGCAGGCAATCCAAGGCTCCCAGGCCCTAATACCTGGGCAGGGATGTGGCCGGATCCCTGGGCAGGAGTGCTAAGTGCTCTGTTTTTTTTTTTCTTTAACTTTTTTAAAGATTTTTATTTTTACATTATCTCTACACCCCACATGGGGCTCGAACTTATGGCCCTGAGATCAAGAGTCGCAGTTACCTCGAGGGCAGAGCACTCCTCATGCCTTCAGGGCTTGGCTGAGCCCAGGCCTGAGAGCCTTTTCCGACAGAGCCCACAAGTGCCTCAACCTGCGTCACTCCTTCACCAGACCTCCAGGCCCTGGGCCAGCTCTCAGGCGAGACCAAGTCAGACAGCCCCGTGGGACGTGAGTGTGAAAACAAATCAGGGACTCCAGATAGGCCAGTCACAAATGCCGTGAGAGATGGGGAGGACAGCGTTTGATGCGGACCTTGAAAAACTTGAAGGGCACCTGGTGGCTCAGTCAGTTAAGCATCCGACATCGGGTCATGTCATGATCTCGAGGTTGGTGGGTTCAAGCCTTGCATTGGGCTCTGTGCTGACAGCTCAGAGCCGGGAGCCTGCTTGAGATTCTGTGTCTCTCTCTCTGCCCCTCTCAGGCTCATGCTGTCTCTCTCCCTCTCCTTCAAAAATAAACATTAAAAAAATTTAAAAAAAGAAGAAAAACTTGAATTTGAATATTGTGAAGACAACAACAAGGATTGAGCCAAGGCCCCGAGGCTGGTACTTCTGGACTGGTTTATCAGCTCAGGAGTGATTGTGGAGGGAGAAAGCTGGATTAGAGCTGGAATTCATTATCTAAGCACCAGGGAACCATCTCTGATACCGAAATGAAGAGCAGGGTTGCCTTTGGGAAGCGGCCCTGGGCGTGGTGTCTAGACGGAGCTGGGCAGCCCCACGGCAGGGCCCCAGCCTCTGCTGTTAGCTTGTGCACTGGCTGAGGGCTGCAGCCAGACCTAGACCTCAGTGTCCACACAGGTTCCCAAGGCCCCGCACGCTGGCTGGGGAAGGTCGTGCTCCCCGCCAGGGAAGACACAAAGCCCCGCTTTGGAGAGCAGGGAACATCAGAAAAGGAGCACGGCTCACAGACAGCCGCTGCAGGGGATTCTGGGAGAGCTCCCGCATCCCGCCTGCTTCTCTCTCTGGCCCACCTCAGCTGAGAGCCAGCTGCGGCCACGCTGGCCTTCCCCCCGGCACAGCCAGAGGCCCGGCCCCACGCCCAGGCCTCAGCAGGCCTTGGTCGTCCAGGTCCGGCTTTTGTTTTGGTTCCTTTTAACTCTGTATTTTGGAATAATTTTAGGTTTACAGACAAGTTGCAAAGAGAGTACAGAGAGTTCCCATACACCCATCAGCCAGCTTCCTCCAACGTTAAGATCTTACGTAACCACGGAACATTTGGCACAACTAAGAAATTAACATCAGGACAATATTATTAATACAACTATAAACTCTTTGAATTTCACCAATTTTTAACATTGGTGAAATGTTAAACACTCACTGTCCTTTTTTTTTTTTCTTTCTTTCTATCCCAGGATTGCAACCAGCTTCCCACCTTGCGTTGGATCATCCTGTTTCATTAGCCTCCTTCCATCTTTTTTTTTTTTTTTTAATGTTTTTAATTTATTTTTAGAGACAGAGAGTGCGAGCAGGGGAGGGTCAGAGAGAGAGGGAGACACAGAATCTGAAGCAGGCTCTAGGCTCCGAGTTGTCGGCACAGAGCCCGATGTGGGGCTGGAACCCACGAACAGGGAGATCATGACCTGAGCCGAAGTCGGATGCTTAACCGACTGAGCCACCCAGGCACCCTCTTCCATCTTAAAAGGGGTTTTTAACTTTTTAAAAATGTGGTCAAATATATACACATCCAGCATAAAATTTGCCATTTGGGCCATAAGTGTACAGTTCAGTTGCACAAATTACATTCACAGTGTTACGTGACCATCATCATCAGTTTCTAAAACATGCTCATCACCCAAACATTGCAACCATGAAGAAATAACTCCCTGCTCCCCACTCCCAGGTACCCCCTGAGAGGCTCTGAGGGGCCCCTAACCTAGCCTCATACCCGGGAAAGAGGTCTGATTGTTTGTGACCGGAGTCAGCCCTTCTAGACCCTGGAATTGCAACAAAAGGTCCATGTAGGCTGTTCTCTCATTGTGCCCATGATGGACAGCTGTCCTTGATCTTTAGCAAATGGTGCGCTTGCAAAGGATGGAGAGGAGTCAGATACCCACAGCGGCCCTCTTCTTTTCTGGAAACGGTCCCGATTTGGCTTACTAACAAAGGCTGAGGCACCTGTGATGCCTCCTACCACAGATCCACCAAGAGCCCTCTGACTGAGGCCCAAGCCACCTGCACCAGCACTTCCTTCCTGGGGCCCGTGCAGGGCTCCCCGGGCAAAGCACCCCATGCAAGGTTCCCACTGCACAGAAGGCCCAGCGGCCATGCAGGCGAAGCTTCGCTGCTGCAGCCTGGCCTTTGGGATGCCCTCCTCAGCAGGCTGGCTTCCTGGTGTACCTCCACGGCCAGGGGCGTGTTGGACACAGGATGGCCTAAAAGCCAGAAGTGTGCCAGGGCCCTGTGCCGCCTTATAACACCCATGGATCATCAATGCGCCTGGCTTCCTACCCTAGATTCGGGTGCCCAGGACCTGGCTGGCCACTGCCAGATGCCTGTCATCAGGCTCAAGCCACCTGTCCAGACACTCTTTCCTCCAACCAGACATGCCTGCTGCCCCCTGACACCTGCTGCTGGGCCATCAAGCCCTGGCTCCAGCGGCTGGCCTTCCTCCTGCCACCAGCTTCTCCCTGGCCCCCCAGTGCATGGTTCTCAGTGATCGCTCCTGGGGTCACCCACTAATGCTTCTGTGCCTGGCTGTCAGAGCAGAGCAGCGGTCACGTCTCAAGCAGCTTGGACTTGATCAGAGGAGAGCTGGACCGGGGCTTATTCTTGCCGGCCCCTGGTGCGGAGAGTGTGCTACCTGCTGCCTGCTCGGCCAGGGGCGAGCCTTCCCCGCCCCAGCTGGGCCTTGTGGCCTCCTTGCAATGCTGTTCCTTGCTGCCGAGAGGGGCTGCTGGGCGGTCAGCCCCTCAGGGTCCCCTCTCAGTCACAGTGGGGCCAACACAGGCCCTACCATTCTCTCAATTCTATTCCCTGAAGACAGCCAGGAAGGACAACAGAGGCACAGAGCTAGGAAGGCCCAGTGGCCCTGGAGCTGCTTGCCACAGACAGGGACACCGAGGGTCAATGAGGCCTGAGTTCCCATCTTCAGAGAGATCCCAGGCAGCCTTGGCTTTCAAGCCACGATGCCCAGTCCCTGGCCTACAGGAGCCTCATCCTGAGACAGAGGATTCAGTGGTTCACAGCACAAGTTTTAGAATCAGCAACTGCTTCTTTGCTGTGTGACCTGGAACCAGTGACCTAACTTCTCTGACACTCAGAGACTCAGTGTCCTCATTTGCAAAATGGAGATAAATTCCCATCAATGTGGGGAATGGTGGGCTTGCTTATAGAAGATACTTTCTCCACTTCCTCTTCAAAAAGAAAAAGAAAAAAGGCCCTTATACTTCCTCATGGCTCAGAGAACAGAACCCCAAAACTTGTTACTACTGTATTTAAAGCCTGTTTCTGTCAGAACGCAATTTCGCTTTTCCAGTACAGGGACCAACTCATCCCAGTCTGCCAGGACCTGGTTCTAGTACTGAAGCCCTTATGTCCTGGGAGACGACTCAGTCCCAGGAACCAGGACAGATGGTCACCCTATTTCCCAGCCTCCTCACCCACAAGCCCCCACCATGGCAGCCCAGATTAGTCACACCCCCCAAGATGGCCATCCCTTCTGACCTCTGGCCTTCACCAATGCTGTTCCCTTCACCTGAAATGCCCTTCCTCATCTTTAATGATTGAAAGTCAATGCAGAGTTCAAGGCCAGCTCTGCCATGAGGGCCTCCCAATGCCCACATGGAAGTCACAGCCCCTACTTCATTCCCCAGGGCTCCCTTTGTGGCCCCAACACAGCCCTGATTCCCTAGCTCTCCTCACCCGTGAGCCATACCTCCCCATATAGTAGGTGCTCAGTAAGTGTTCTCCGGTCACAGCTTCCTCAGCTGGGTGGGTGCGCAGCCTCACCAGACTCAAGCCGTAGCCTTGGCAGGGGGCTCAGTAGGAGAACTAGCCTTGGGGTGTCTCGGGTGGAGGCCCAGCCAGGACAGGCCACACCCTGGGCATCGGGATTGAGCTCTCAGGTGGACTCCACCCCATCCTGCCCCTCCCCACAAGGCGAAGAGCCCTAGACCAGACCAACTGACCCTCAACAACCTGCAGGCCACCCCTGCCTTATTCACAGAGGGCTAGCAAGCTTCTGGTGACTTAAATGCTACAAATGAACAAATGAACATGTGGCTGTGTCCTGGGGGCACAGGGGCCATCGGTGCTCCCCTAGGGGAGCAGGCGAGTGAATGGAGGGCAGTAGGGGGCTAGGTGAGGGCTCTGGAGAGAAAAGAGGCCCTCTAGCATCCTAGATGGAGGGCAGGATGCAGACACCAAGGGAGAGTCAGTAGAACGGGTTCCGGGGGAGTGCGTGGGCCTCGCTCAAGTCAGGAGGTGCTCCCCTCTCCAGCCCACGGTGCTGCCAGGAGTGCAGGCTAAAGCAGTCAGTGTGGAGTGGGTGGCTGAGATCTGGGCATCCTACACAAACCCAGAGCGGCCAGCCAGAGGCTGGGGGTGGGCCTGGGATGCTCCTAAAACCACAGCCGGGCTTTGGGGTGGGCTGGTGTGGGTGTGGAAGGAGCAGGTCATGAGGGAAACTCATGAGGCAGCCTACCGCCTCACATCGACAGGCCAGGCCGTGGTGGCTGAGGCTGTGCTGGCACCGAGGGGAGCCGGGCAGCACTGGCCCAGCCCTGCTCTGAGCAGGAGGAGCATACAAGGTAGGGCAGGGCAGAGGCGGCTGACCCCGACTGAGGCCCTGGGACCCCTGCTTCCTTTGGGGAGACAGCTTTCACAGCACGCCCAGCGCCTGCTGGGGCAAACAATGGAGCCTTCTGGCAGCCAGCAGAGAACAGGGTGTGGGAACCTGGGCACCGCCATCCCTTTCTGATGAAGTTTGAACCGAAAGGGCCACAGGGCTGGGCTGAGCACGGATCCCTGAGTGCACAGAACATCGAAGCCAGTGACTGCCACTGAGGGCGTTGGAGGCACTGGGCGGGCACAGCACTTTTTTTGATCCCATGCCAGTCACTGTACGAAGCATTTCACGTGCATTACTCCGGAGGCCAGGTAGGCACCAGGGAGATGGCACTGAACCCTGTCAACACAACTGCTCCAGCCTCACACCTGTTTCTCCCCCAGCCTTACTGTCCCCATCGCACAGATGAAGGAATTGAAGCTCAGAGGGATGGCTGGGCTAGGGACACACAACGAGTCCCTGGCAGACTCCCTCCTGCCCCCGATGTCAGGCGATCCCCACTGGGCCTCCACCTCCTACCCTCCAGGGCCTGCCAAGCCCCGTGTCAGTTCCCAGGCTCCAGGGACCCTCCTCTGAAGCCTCTGGTGATGTCAAGGCCCATTGCGGGTGACGTCCCTGCAGTTTCTGGGGAGATGTGGACCGCAGCAAAAGCACGGCCCAGAGACAACCCCCAGGCCCTCCAACAAGCACGCCACCCTCACAGTTTCCAACCTGAACTCCCAGCCCATTTGCTCTTGGAGGATATGTTTTCTTTGGGGATGTAGGAGTCAGGGAGCTGAATTACACTTTTTCCAGGGCATTTGTTGAGGGCGGAAGACCTACTCTACAGAGGGGGAGACTGAAGCCCCGGAAGAGAACATAATCAGCCTCACACACTAGGCAGGGTAGGGGCCAGAGCCTGGGTCCCCTGTTCCCAATCCAGGGCTCACTTCAGGACACCAGGCAACCCGCCAGGCCGGTCCGTGTCCCACTCCCTTCTCTCGTTCTAGTCCCTTGGGGACTCTGCAAGCCCGAACTGCTTCCGGATCTCTCAACAAGGGCCTGCCCTCAGCGATCTCACACAGAGAATAATCCCAAGCAGGGCTGTCTCGTCTGCACTAAGGCAGATTCTGGGCTCCGGCTTGTTTGTGCTCCCACATCCCCCTCGGGCGAGTGCAGGGGGCCTGTCCCCAAGCACATGCCCGAGGCGCGCCTGCTCCCACCTCAACAGCCCCAGAGAAGGGACCCCTCCTGCCCACTTTCTCCCTCTTCCCACCACTCAGAAATAAAAGGGAAAAAAAAAACCCTCTAATTGGTATTCATCCGAAAACAGTTCTATTTTCTGCTCTTTTCCTGTTGAGAATAATCAGCAACATAAAATGTGAACAGAAGGATGGGAGTCATTTCCACATGGGCCCTTACTTGCTGAGATAAGAAATAATTAATTGCCTGGATACTGTGAAGGGATTGTCCTGCAGCAGAAACTGTCTGCTGTCTCAAAGAAACATGTCCCCCTCCGAGATGCCCCGAGAGCATCTGTTGTTGGTGCCATGTCAAGGCAATTGTGCCCTCAGTGTCCTCATCGCCTGGCAGGTGAGCTAGGCAGAGGACAGAGCCTGTCCTGGGGAAGGGGCTCCCAGGATTTCCACGGCACAGCTGGCCCGATCTGCCTTAGAGGTCTCTTCCAACCCAGGGTCTACGCACCCCTTGGGAGCAAAATGGTCTCCTGCTGTGCTGGGCCCTCGTTAGGTAGGAGTGTTCCTTCCTTCTGGCAACTACTGTCGTGCCAACCCCACACTTCACTCACAACCAGAGAGATCTTCCTAAGAACACAGTTTATCAGTCCCCTCTCTGTTAATAGCCCTCAAGACAAAGTTCAGACTCTTTAACATGATTCAAGAGACACTTCGTGATCTGGGTCCTGTCTAGCTTCTTACATCAACTCTAGGTCTCCACCTTCAGCTCTTTGGGCCACAGTGCCTTTGTACCTGCTGCTCCCTCTGCCTGGACTACCTTTTCACTCCACTTCCAAGAGCTGTTCCTGAGCCCACAATGCTTGTGCCCTTCTCAGTCCTATACCTAACACCCTACATTGCCAGCTTTTCCACTGTGACATAGCGGCTCCTCACAAGTGTTCTATTTATTGACACACAGGAGCTTCACAGTGATGTTACAAGAGCAACACCTTTCTGAGGCCTACGACTCTGGGCTTCCTTAAGAGAAAGAACACGGTCGATGCCACTCTGGATCCCTAGCACCTAGCACAACACCTGGGACATAGTAGGCACTCAGTAAATGTTTGTTGATTGGAAAAAAAAATGAATGAACAAGAGAGCAGGAGCTCAGCAAACACCTGTCCAACTGAAAAATGAAAAGAATGAATGAACGAAAGTCCTGTGCACCTGAAACATCAGCCCCTTTCCTTCCTCCCCGGTCAGAGCTGGCATCGTGAGGTTCCCTTGCTTCAGAAGCACTGAAGTATCACCAGAATGTCAAGGGGACAGAGAGGACAGAGATGACTCTTCTAAAGAATAAAACTGCACGTGGCTAGAGGGAACACCAACGGAGTGGGTCGAGTGACAGAAGATGGGTGTCCATTTGTCTTCTAAGGAGGCCGAGCCATTTAGCTGGGAGGTTTTTGATCTGCTGATGGGATTTTAGGTTCAGAGGCAGGGCGCTCAAGGTCACAGAGGAGACACTGAGCCCTGTCCTCCCTTCTCCCACACCGTTTTCAGACTCTGAGACCAAGACACCCATGTCTTCATCCAGCCCTGCCCCCAGCCAGTCCGTCACCAGGCCTGGCTCCCAGGCCGCCTCTTCTAGGAAGCCTTCCCTGATGCCTGGTTAGAAACGTTTGAGTCTCCCTCCCAGAATTCCCTTCTGGCTCTCAGGCCAGATGGTGGGTGCCCCACACCTCAGCTGGGCCTCATGCTGCCAGAGGGCAGGGCTGTGTCCATCCCCCCTTTGCCTGCAGAGGATCATGGTGTAGGCCTGATGCCCTGTGTTTCACCAAGGGAACTCCTGTCCATACTCTTGCAGAAGCCTTAATAGATGTTACGTTTATAAATAAAGTGTTGCATTGGTGAGTAAATATGGGTGATGCTGGGTTAAGTTGGGCTAAATAGGTGCCTTTAAAAGGGGACTTCTCGAGCGTGTGCTGACATCCATTGTGGATTTCTAAGAGTGACCCAAGATACTCAGTGTTTCTCAAACTTATTTGACTATGGAACCCCCGGTTCAAGCAATGCCTTGTTCCATGGAACACATTTTGGGAAACAGTAGAGAATACTGCACATCTAGATATATTTAACAGCCTTCCCATTTTATAGAGGAGAAACTAAGCCCTAGAGATGTACTAGCAGAGTCAGGACAGAACCCAAGGTGCAGCCCATCTCATCTTGACCTCCAAAACATTACCGGGGGGAAGAATGAGTCCTAAGCTTCCCGCCAAGGGGATCAAGGCAACAATGTGAACTTGGAAAAGTCTGGCCTCAGCTCTGACCTGCCCCTGGCCCTCATATCCCCTGGGCAAAGCCAGAGCCACAGTGTGGATCCTGGACCCAGCTGGGTCCCCATTTAGGGGGTGCAGGGGCTGGGGTTCATGCAGCCTTCAAAAGTCTACTGGTCTTGTTTTCTCGGATAGTGGCAGGCACATAAACGATCAGGCCTCTGCCTGGGCCATCCCGGGAGAGCTAGGAGGGGCCTTGGCCATCTGAAGCCTTCTTCTTCTCTTGGGACTTTGAGAAGCTCCACGGGGGTAGACTGTTTTTTTTTTTTCTTTCCTTCTTTTATAGTTTATTGTCAAGTTGGTTTCCATATAACACCCAGTGCTCATCCCAGCAAGTGCCCTCCTAGACTGTTCTTTAATAATAGGTCAGACGTGTGTCTTTCCTCAACATCCTGACACCTCCTAGCTTTCCACTGGCTCCCACCAGAGAAGTCTCCAGAGCTCATGCCAGGAAGCCACTGGAGGAAGGCATGGGCCCAAGTGCCCAACAGCAGAGGGTGGTGGAGCCATCTGAGGTCATTGCCATGGAATCCTAGGTAACAAGAAGTGGGGTGGGGTAGAGGGTGGCAGGGAAAAGGCAGCCTCCACCAGGGAGGAGGGTGTGGTGGTTGAGTGCACAGGTTATAGCGGACGCTTTTGGACAGGGTGGCTGTGAGCAAACTCTAGACAACTTTGTGCCTCTGTTTCCACATGGGTGCAGTGGGGATGATAAAACACCTACTTCACTGGGTTGTTAAGACAATTCAGTCAATGAATGCCTTTGAAGAGCCTCTCAGTGCCCAGTAGGTGAGGAACAGCCTGAGGGCTGGGCCAGGCCCCAATCCCGTGTGATCTGCACACATTGTTCACCACGTTTCAGTGTTTGGAGCTAGAAAGGGGGCTGGTGAGGGTGCCCTGTAATTGTTGAGGGTTTAAGTGAGCGAATTCATGTCAGGTACTTGAAACCATGCCTGCTATGTAGTAAGCACTCCAACATGTTAACTATTGATCCAGGGAAGTGGGGGTACAAAGTAATATGAAATTAAAAAATCAGAATGCAAACCAGCCTGGGCTTGGTGTCCCAGACTACATGAACCAATTCCAGCAGCCTCCTGTGGCTGAGAGGAGACTGTGCAGTCACCGCCGTGAGCCTGGACCCTTTGTCCTCACAGGGCAAGGTTCCAAGATGGTCTTCCTACTGAAGGTGAGTTCTCTGTCTGTCTGCTCCCTCCCCAGGGTATGGGGAGGTCTCCCTCTTTAAGAGAGGTCGCACCAAGAGGCACCTGGGTGGTTCAGTCAGTTGAGCATCTGACTTCAGCTCAGGTCATGATCTCACAGTTCATGAGTTCAAGCCCCACATTGGGCTTGCTGCTGTCAAGCCTGTCAGTGCAGAGCCTTCTTCATATCCTCTGTCCCCCTCTCTCTTTCCCTCCTCTGCTTGTGCTGTCCCCAAAATAAATAAATATTAAAAAAAAAAAAAAAAAAGATGTCATACCAAAACCCCAGGGGCTTCGACATTGATCTCAGAGTCCCTTCACGAAGTTCCCTAGGGGTGCTCAGGGACATGAGCAGGACTCCTGGTTTTCTGCCTCAATGTCTCAGAGCTCCCAGGGAGGATCCAATCACTTTTCAACATTCCAAGGTGTACGTTCTAACTCTACCCACCCAGGCACAGGTTTCCATAAGGACCAGGCTCAGGTTTAAAGCTGTGTAGTTAGAGGCTCCTATGTATTCATTCTTTTTCTGTAAAATTTTTGAAGAAAATGACAACATACACTCTCAACTTTAAAATCTCTTATTTTCTCTGTCTCCAGCTGGATGTGCAACCTTGAAGAAATCCTCCTTTCCTTGAATGACGTCTTTAAGCATTGACATTTAGCAGAAGTTTTTAGGAGCACATTTATTAGTTATCCTTCCAGACAACCACGTGAAACAGGTCAGGGGCTTCTTCTCCTTTAACAGAAGGAAGGAATGAGTCACCCACAGGATTCTGCATTGCTTCAGTGTGTGGAGGCGTATATGAATATATACATGTACATCCCAGTCAAAGCCCCAGTCATGGCAGGGTCGAGGGGGAGAAGATGTCATTGAAATAAGAGCTAACTTTTTGGAAAACTTACTGTGCGCCACAATCTATTCCGAGAATTTTACAAATACAGCTCCTGTGATTCTCAAGGTAACTAGACAAGGTAGATATTATTACTGATTTTTACTGAAGGAGGAAAACAAACCTTAGAGTGAGCGGCCCAAGGTCACAAAGCAAGCAGGTGACGAAGTTGGGTTTTTCTGGCTCCAAAGACTATGTGTTACCAGCCGCATGGTCCCACTCTATCATGAAATGGAATCCATATAGAACCCCTATGTTTCCTTTGAATCAATACCATGACTGTCCTGGCTATGGGCTTGAGGGAGAGGGAAATCCTCACTAACAAGCGTCAGCCCCCGCAAGTCTCCCATAATACTCCTCTGGGGAAAGAGAATGGACTCTGAGGCCAGGCAGATCTGGACCCAAACTCTAGTTCTGCGCCTTACTGGCTGGGTCCTCTCACAGGGCTCCCTGGGGAAGGCCTCTCCCTGGCCCACACCCCTGGCACAATCATTGGATAGTCAGTGGGGCCTTGTGTTCTGATCTGCTGGCTGACATGGTGCCCAGATGTGCCCTGCAGGGACTTCCTGAGTCTGGCCCCCACCACGCTTCCTCCGAGAAGAGGGGGATGACTGGCAGCCTTCGTGAGCCCTGTGGTTGCCGGGGCCAGGTGGGCTGGAACTGAGACCCTAACCGTGGCGTAGGGCCGCTGAGGGCAGCCAGAGTCTGACAGGACGGAACACCTTCATTTAAACAAACCGATGTCCTGGCACCCAGCGCCCTCCTGAAGAGGTACCCAGCTGGCTCTCTCCTGCCAAGTCCTCAGCGCCAGCACCCATCCCCCGCTGAGGAAGGAGGTGTCCAGGAGCTGGCCCCTCGCCTTATCCAAGGTCACACAGTGAGGCCGCAGGGCAGGGGAAACCGAAAACTCTCCATGTCCTAAGGTCCCCTGACCCCTGTCTTCTATATGAAGAACATTTGTTTTGTCCTGTGGAAAGTCCCCAAGTGGATGAGCTAACAATTGATTCCAGCTGGATTTCTCTACTAACTCTGGCTGAGTTTTCTGTATTTCCGTTCCCGTGATCCATTCCCTTGCTGCTTCCGGATCAGAAAGTGACCTCCTGGGCCTCCTCGGGATGTGATTATCCCCCTGCCACTCAGATCTGGGGCTGCTCCTTCCTGGGGAGGCGTCAGCCAACGGCCCATTGTCAACCTCCTGAGACCTCCCCACCTCTGCTGGCTTTCCTGTCCCACCCCGAGAGCCTCCCTGGGGGCTCATTTAAACCGAAGACAATTGTCTCAGGAAAGAACCACAGGCCTCCTCCCCATAAGTCTAAAATTATCAGAAACCGAACGGGTGCTGCTGACCTCAGCCTTCCCCCAGCCCTTCTCCTGCTCTGGTCCATTTGAATGTCCTTCTGGGAGCCTGTGACAGTTCCACAGTCAGGCCCACATGCCCACCCAGGATGAAGCAGGCTCCTTCCGGAAGAGCTACCATACCGCCTGCTTCTTCTGGATCCGCACCATGTACACATAGGGCCTGAGATCCCAGGTAACCAGGGTGGGGGTAGCACATCTCCGGGGAGGAATGGAAGCTTGGACACCTTGGCTGCGGCCACCACTGCCTTTGCCAGGGCCCCAGCCACCAAGAGCCTCCTCTCCGGTGACACACAGTAGGTCTCCGTGCCTCTCCCACATCCTGACTGCTGGTCCACATCTTCTTCCTCACTGGTGGAAACTTCTCAATTTCTTGCATTCTTGCTGTTGGATAGACCCCAGTGCCTATATTATTCCACTGCATCCAGAATGCTTTGAGGAAGGCACGTCCTAGACATTTTCTCCCCTGCCCCACCCACCCGCCAGGGAGATATGCTCAGGATTGGGTGCGCCATGGAAATATGTGGCAAGTGTGTTGGTTGAGAAGCTGGCAGTGCCCCCAGATCTGTCCGGGCCTGCAGCAGATACTCAGGGAGAAGAGGAGCACAGATTCCAAGAGCGACAGTGGCCACATCTTGTGGGGCACAAAGCCTCTTGGCCACATCTACCCCTGGAGGCTTCTCAAGGCTCCTGTGAGTCCCGCAGGGCAGGGATTATGACCGATTTATAACAGGGATGACCTGAGGTCCAGGCCAGGCCCACTTACATGGACCAGAACTAACTCCCAGGTCCCTGACCTCTGGCTAAAGCTTTTTGTGCCAGTGCTCCTGGCCTAGGCTGGCCCAGCTCACAGAAATCAGCTGAGGACGGGAGCAGAGTGGAGGACACAGAAAGCCAAAGCTATGGTCCCCTTTCAGGGCGCCCAGGACCCCTCCCTGGAGAGCTCTCTCTGCTTTGGGCCTGCCTTTCCCTTCGGTCCACCAGTGGCCACCCCTGGGCTGTGTTCCCTCTACACTGAGAAGTGGAGATATTGCAGTCTGTGGTGCCAGGACCAGGCTGGAACCCTGGCTTCTCAGGGAAGGTCACAGCTCACACCTGTTGTCCTGGTATAATAATACCGCAGGGCTCCTTTTTCCTCTAAAAGTGCCCCAGTTAGGTCCGTACATTGTGTGTTTCATTACTGAGGCAAAAGGCACAGCATGTGGGCAGCTTGTGGGTGACCTGGTTCAGGACCCATCTAATTCTGTGATCAGAGAGAACAAAGTGACCCTTGAGTACCCTGGCTGCAGCTGCGGGGAGATTTTGCAGCCCCAGGAGGGAGCCCTGGCTGTGTTCAGAGATGCTGTGTTCAGAGACACAAGATAAAAGCACCAGGAAAGAAAAGCAGAGTCTGAACTTCCTGAGCCAGGACCAGCGTCTAGAGATAGAAGGCACCTGGGAAGAGGGCCACCACCTTGCATACCTCCAGAGGGTCCCACTCACATCATGGCCTCAGGGAATGGTGCCCCCCAGGACTGTCCAATACCCAGCCTGCCCTGCTGTACAGGGTGGTCTACCTAAGGTGCCCGCTGAAAAGCAGGATTTGGTGAGCTGAGGCTAGATTGAGTTCAAGGGCAAGAATAAGTGGAGGGGCACCTGGGTGGCTCACTCGTTTTAAGTGTCCGACTTCAGCTCAGGTCATAACCTCACAGTCCATGAGTTCCATGCTGACAGCTCAGAGCCTGGAGCCTGCTTTGGATTCTGTGTCTCCCTCTCTCTGCCCCTCCCCCCTTTCAAAAAAAAGTAAACACTTTTTTAAAATTAAATTTAAAAAGTGGAGAGCAGAGAAGCTACAAACACAGGAGCAGAGTCAACCTTTAAGAAGGAGAGGACTCACTCTCAATCTGGGGAGGATCCCTGAAATCCATTCAATTCAGGTCAGATCAGCAAACACCGAGCGATTGCTATAACCAAACCAAACGAGAATCCTTCCACCGGATGCACAGTGAGCCAATAATAACTGATACCGAGCTTTTGCAGTGAAGAAAGATAGGACATTTACTGGTGTGATGCCACCCAGGAGAACAGAGAGAGCTAATGCTCAAAAGTTCCCAACTCCCCGATGGCTTACAAGCAAGGGTTTTTAAAGGGTGAAAATTCAGGGGCTCCTGAATGGCTCAGTCGGTTAAGAGTCCAACTTCAGCTCAGGTCATGATCTCGTGGTTTGTGGGTTCAAGCCTCACATGGAGCTCTGTGCTGACAGCTCAGACCCTGGAGCCTAATTTGGATTCTGTGTCTCCCTCTCTCTCTCTCTGCCCCACCCCTGCTCACACTCTTTCTCTCTCTGTCTCTCAAAAATAAATAAGCATTAAAAATTTAAAAATCGGGGGGCGCCTGGGTAGCTCAGTCGGTTAAGCGTCCAGCTTTGGCTCAGGTCAGATCTCACGGTTCGTGGGTTTGAGCCCCGCGTCAGGCTCTGTGCTGACAGCTCAGAGCCTGGAGCCTGTTTCAGATTCTGTATCTCCCTCTCTCTCTGACCCTCCCCTGCTCATACTGTCTCTCGCTGTCTCTCAAAAATAAAAAGTATTAAAAAAAAATTAAAAAATAAAAATTTAAAAATCAGAGTGTCTGGGTGGCTCAGTCGGTTAAGCATCCGACTTTGGCTCAGGTCATGATCTCATGGTACGTGGGTTCGAGCCCCATGTTGGGCTCTGTACTGATAGCTAAGAGACTGGAACTTGCTTCAGATTCTGTGTCTCCCTCTCTCTCTCTGCCCCTCCCCTGCTCAGTCTCTGTCTCTCTCTCTCAAAATAAAATAAAGACATAAAAATATTTTTAAATAATAAAACATAAATTAAAAAATAAAGGGTGAAAATTCAGGGTGAGGGTCTGGGTGTCTTGGATCATGCTCATTCATTAGGGACTGGCTCAGCTGTAGAATTTCCTTTCTTGCCCATCTTGTCCCTCCGGGCATCACCCTGTCTGGTGTCCGTGTAATTGCAGTGAGGAGGCTGTTCCCCCACCAGGAGCCCGGAACTGCAAAACCTTCTCGGCTGATTGCATTAGCGATGTCACCTCTGAGAAGGAAGACACAGGCTCTACATCCTGTACTTTTACTAAACAGAAAACTATTATGACGATGTTTCCTTACAAACACGGCACATTGTGTTTGTCATCTCAGGCAGAACATCCCACAGGCTTTTCAGGAGGCAACTTTATGTTATTTCCTGAGTTTTACAGATTCCTGCGACAGTAACTAAGGGCTGCGTGACTCTGGTCAGAGGCAGCTAGGAGCCATCTGCCTAAACTGTGAGGTCTGTGGGGGCGCAGTTACTGCCAGTGTC
The DNA here is from genome assembly GCF_006229205.1 of Suricata suricatta. NCBI lineage: Eukaryota > Metazoa > Chordata > Mammalia > Carnivora > Herpestidae > Suricata > Suricata suricatta. The sequence goes on from NC_043703.1 coordinate 150,045,499, forward strand.
GCACAGGGCAGAGTGGGCCCAAGAATCAGCAAGGTGGAAGCACCTGTGTGTCTTAGTTGGTGAAGCAACTTCAGCTCAGGTCATGGTCTTACGGTCTGTGGGTTGGATGTAGAGCCTGTGTCTTCCTTCTGCGTGAAGGAGGTGACTCAGATGCCTCAATAACCAGAGGCTCCAGTCCCTGCTTGTGCAGTTCCCCGCCCCCACCCCCCCCAACCCCCAATGGCTGGCCGATGCTCCTGCCTCTGCACCTCCGCCATTGAGAGTAGGGCTCAAACCAGAAGCAGCCTGAGTCGTGGGCAGCACAAAAGCAGGGCAGCTGCCGGGAGGAGAGAGCACTTGGCTGGGGCTGAGCCCTCTCAGTCTGTGGGAATCACTCTGTCTTTGCAAAGAGCAGCTTCCCAGACAAGGTGGTTCTAGGCCATTTGGAAGTGCTACTGGGGCTGGGATCAAAAGAGTGCAGCTGGTCTGGGAGGACCTAGGAGTCCTTGTGAACGTTCCCACTGCTGTTTGCTCCGGCACGTGCTTTTCTATGACCATTTTATAGCACTAAAGTGCAATTCCATACATTGTAAGGTGTGAATGCCCCAGCGCTGCTGTAGCAGATGGCCTCAGACTGAACACCTTCAAACAGCAAAAATGTATTCTCTCATAGCTCTGGAGGCCTGAACTCAATATCAGGATGTTGGGAGGGCTGTACTCCCCTTCAAAGGCTCTTGGGGAGGATCCATCCTTGCCTCCTCCGGCTTCCTGTGACCCCAGGGGACCACATCACTCCAAGCCATCTTCATATGACCACGTCCTCTCTGCATCATCTCCTCTTCTGTCTCTTCTAGGACACTTGTCTTTAACTTTAAGTCCCACCTGGTTAATCTATGATGATCTCATCTCAAGATAGCTTAAGTACATCCTATAGACCTTTTTCCTAAGTAACATCAAAGTCCTAAGTTCTGGACTTAGGATGGGGCATGTCTTCTTGGGAGCCACTATTTAACTCTTTTTTAATGTTTATTTTTGAGAGAGAGAGAGAGAGAGAGAGAGAGAGAGCACCAATCGGGGAGGGGCAGAGAGAGGGGGAGACAACAGAATCCGAAGAAGGCTGTCAACACAGAGCGCCACATGGGGCTCAAACTCATGGATCGTGAGATCACGATCTGAGCCAAAACTGGATGCTTAACCAACAGAGCCACCCAGGCACAGGGAGAAACAATTTAACCTAGTACACATAGTCTTTGGAATCAGAGCCAGGTTGAAATCCCATCTTAACTACTTACGAATTACACTGGTCTTGGGAAAATTTAGTAATCTCCCAGAACCTCATTTCTTTATCTTCAAAATAGGAAGAATGTCTATTCATAGGGTCATCATGAGAATTAAATGAGGCAATAGCTGCTGGGCACGCAGTACCAAGTAAAGGGCGTCAGTGACCATGATGGTCAAGAGCTGCCTCAGGAGGTGAGGGGTTTGCCCGAAGTCTCACAGCCACTTTGGTGGCAGAGCCAGAACTGACACTCGGCCCATCTCACACCAAAGGCCACCCTCTTACCATACACCCTGTCTTCTTATTACCTTGACTATATAGTTTCGACCTGGCTCTGTTGGCTTGTTCCTCAATAACATCTCATTGATCTCTCCTTGACATCTATGCCAGAGACTGTGGAACCCTAGACAGGAAGTTATTCCACTGGCAACAGGGGAAATCAGACTTGGCCTCACCTTGGGTCACAGCATGGCTGTGAGGAGTTGTCAACCACTCACCACGGGGCAGCCATAGCTTGGGCTCCATCCACATGCTGACTCATCAAGCCTTCCCTCTTCCTGGAAGGTAGGGGTAGGATCCCATTCAGGGTTGAACTCCCTCATGGTAAGGAAACAAGGCTTTCTCTGCATCTCCTTTAAGGAGGAGAGGACTCCACTGGCCCAGAATGAAAGAACTGATTAACAAAATAAAGGCAGGATTAATTCCTCCCTCTCGGAACCCTTTGAAACCTGGTCTCCCCTCCCCCCAAGAAAGATACATCTGACTTTGATCTTTCTAGCTGCTGCCACTCAGATTTCCCATGCCTTCTTGCCTTGTGAGGCACCTGCCAGCTTTCACAGGAGGGTGCTTTTGTTAGTGCAGTTGCTACTTACAGTGACACTGAGCTTGGTTCCAGAATTTGGGCAAGAAAGTCATGAGCTTGGGCTTCTGTCTTGGGTGGGATTAGGCCAACTAGCCTCCAGGTCCTGCTGGGGCCTGTTGCTGCTGATCCCTGGGGAGCCCCAGGTCCTGGCTACCCCAGGACTGCGGCCAAGGCGTGGGGGCAGGGACAGGCCTTGCCAGATCCTGGCCAGATCCACAGGAATCTCAAGGAATAAATTTACCATCTCAAAAAGGAAGTTGGTAGAGAGAGCAAGGAGCAGAAAGGGCAGGAACATGTCCCTCCTAGTAAAACACAGAACGGTTCTGGCAGCAGAAAAAGGGGAGAAAACAAAGGAGCAGGAGTGAACATCATGGCAGGAACATGGGACTCAGAAAAAAGGTCAGCAGTGGCTCTTGGCTAAGTGGTGACTCACATGTACAAAGCCCTCCAACCACAAGGAGCTTCCAGAGCAGTGCCCTGTAGACTAAGGGGGTCTCGGGGACCTGGGGCACAGGCTGTGAAGGAAGGAGCCTGTTTCCATCCAGCGCCTGGCAAACTCCCACCAGATGTCCTGCCTGCAGCCAGCATTGTGCTCGGCCCTGCATACGGGAACTGGCACCAGCCCCAGCCTCTGGACTCACAGATGCTGGTGGTCATGTGGGCTAAGTGCTGAGGGGGTCTATCACTCTGGAAGCAAAAAGGCTTTCTTCTGGGGCTCTGCAACCCCTCCAGGGAAAGTTCCAGGACCTTGGAGCCCATGAAGACGAGCCTGGGGCAGGAAGGGGATCACTAACTCTGTGCACACACCAGTGTCCAGAGCCACTTATGTCCTTCATTCTCTTCCTCTTCACTTTCTATCCTGGTGACATCCAAACTCAACCGACTCAATGGCCCAAGAATGGAGACAGCTCTTTCTCCCTGGGGCCTGCACACATCCGAGATCATCCCGAAGACCTTCTTTGCCAAGACAGTGTACTTAGCTACAGCGGTCAATAGGGGGTTCAGGCAAGGCCCCTTCTCTGTGGCATCTGCTTAGATGCCCCATTATCCAAGCCCTGCCAGGGATACAGGGCCAGAGAGGGGCTGTCCCCCCATGGGGGATTAACAAGTCCTCATTTGCCATCTGCACAGGGATCGTCTAATTTATGATCTGAAAAGGATTTTAAGCCCTTGGAGAAAGGGGACCATCACAGATATGCTCCTGGGTAGAAGATTTAAGATTCTTTGTAAGAGGTCAATCTCAGAATCTTCTTTCCCTCCTTAAATTATTTCAGGGGCTCCCATGCACACCAGAATAACATCTGGACTTTTCAGAGTAGCTCACAAGGTCTGGCCGCTGCCATTCCACAGGCTCCCTGTGCCCCAGCAGCATCGAATTAATTGCTGGATCCCATGTAGACCAAACTTGTTGGCTGCAATGCTCCTTTGCACAGAACACTATTCTCCTTGTCTTTCTGGAAAATGTCTTATCTTCACACGCAGCTCAAGCCTTAGCTCTTTAGGAATGTAGTAGAGGACACTCAATGCATGAATGAGTAGAATAGAGTGTCCCTGTTGGAGCCACGTTTCTCTCCGTCTATGAAACTATTAAAGGTAATGGGGGAAATAAATGAACCTAAGTGTGTTTAATTTTCCATATCTAAGATACTTGCTCCAGACATGTGCATATTCTAAATATACTCCACCATCTACTAGATCATTAAAGGAAAGACATACACAGCACAGAGTTGCCTTATCCCAAAACACTGAGACATTAGAATGAACGTCATAAACCATTGTCTGTGCTGTCCACTGATCTGCCCCTATAGTAGGGACTGAAGGGGCCCCAAATGTCTCTCCAGGGTGCCAGGGTCCATTCTGGAATCCACTGGCCAGGATGCTCCAAGAGAATGAGGACTTCCAATGGTTTGTGTTTGGCCTTACTGGGTGGGTTGAGGGCCTGGAAGCTGGTGAGTGGGGGGTCATTAATGGTGGTGGCCCTCCTGAAGAAAACAGAAGGTCCCTCAACTTCTGAGCCTCCAAAAACCCCTCTCTCTGCTCTGTTCTGACAATCCCACTCTGGCTAGGATGAGAGCCGCTCATTGGCTTCCTTCTCTGATTCTGCACAGAGTCAACAAGGGCGAATCCGGGCTGAAGCTGAAGAGGAACAAAGTGTTGTTTTCATGAAAGATGGGATTGATTCTGTTTTTTAAAAAAGACAAAACCTCGCTTCTGAAATGAGTCACTGTAGGAACACTCTGAAATGTGACCTGTTTCATTTTTTCTTTTCCTTCTGGAATTTGAAAGTTGAGTCTGGTGATGGAGATGGAAAAGGCTTCACAAAGGAAGTTTGTAGATTGTTTCTTCTTACTTTTCCCTCTTTCATTCACTTGTTTCCTAAGAAGCATATGATGCAAAAATGATTGAATGGGATGTAAGCCAGAAGAGCTGAACCAAGGCCCAAGGTCAAAACAGTCTGGAGGCTACAGATCGCAGGGGTGTCCCGCAGGGGTGCCAGCCCTCCGTGAGTCTCCAGCAGGCTCCCCGCTGCCGATTCTGACCCCGCCAGAGGGCACGCAGTGGGCTAGGAGGACGGGGTTACCTGGCCGAGGAGGCTGGCCCGTGGCAGTTGCCAGGACATACCACTGAGAAGCCAGCACTCCAACCACGAGGGGTGGGGGCATGGGGGCGGGGGGATAGTGGGGCAGAGAACAGCCTCCTCTCCCAAGCGGTGTTTGTTGGGGCTGTTTGATATTTTCTTAAGTAGCAAACCGAAAATTTTGAAAGATCCACTTAGGGAAGGTGTTTCTCTTTAAAATAGAAACTCTGTTTCATATTATTTCCAGCTTTCTAAGAAGGGGCCTCAGATCTTTCCATGACTCCTTTGTCCAGGGAAGGTGAGGGGAAGGCTGGGAAGGCAGAGACCCAGAGAGCTTGAGATTGTCTAGTTTTAGAATCAGAGCAGGACCCCCCACAGGCATTTCTGACAGTTCTCCGCCTCCAGGTGGGAACATCCTTAAAAACGAAGGGCTGTCCCCTCTCTAATACATTAGGTTGGGTCCCTGTGACTGGGGGCTGCAACGGCCTCTATAGCATAAATAACCAGTGAGGACTCTCTGCCACTTTGGGTTAACAGCAGGCACATCCTGGGCCCCTGAGACTCTGCCTGTGTCGGTTCTGATCTCCTATCACCCACCTCTCCATGCCTGCCTCCCATTCCTCTGAGGGGATTTGCTGGCATGTGCCACCTACCAACCCACAAACCCATAGTGCCAAGCAGACAGCAGGCATTTAATCAATGCTTTGTGGCCCGAATCAGCTCATGCACCCACCAGCTTGCCCTCTGGCACGTTCCAGCCTCTCCTTGCTCTCAGAAGCTGGCCATCTCCTTTAAATCACCTGTGGCCGGTCAGCACTCTGCAGCTTCAGACCCTTGTCCCTCCATCAAGTGTCAGGACCTTTGCCACCAGCAGGGCACAGAAGAAGCTCCAAGGAGCCCAGAAACTCAGTCCATTTGTGGAAGGGCAGGCCTCCATCTGCAGACCCCCCTAGAGGACACATGGCTTCTCATCTCTCTGATCAAGGCTCCAGGCAGGACAGACCTGGGACACCTTCCCACACTACCTCTCTTCTCCCACCGACCCAGAATCCAAGTCCACACCCAAGAAGCAGCCAGCTGGGCATGCGTCCAGGACATCTGTCCAGCCTAGCCTCTCTGGTGGGGCCGGAGGTAGGTTCAGCCTCTCCCTCCTGGATCTTGTCATCACCGAGGGGCCGGCACTCTCAGTGCTGCTGTTGGCTCTCACGACACAGCCACAGAGGGGTCACATGGCCTGGGAGTGGCCAGGAGCAAAGAGCATCACAGCCTTTAGAACATGGAGCCCTAAAGAAGATTTTACCTTCCACTGAGTCAGGGCTGAGGCCCCCCCATCTACCTTCCCTGCCTAAGAGAGTTGCTGTAGGCACAAGGTGTCATGTAGGTAAGTGCTGACAGACCTTGGCGTAGGGTAGTCGAATTATCGCAGGGAGAAGTGGCCAGGTCCAGAACATATTTAGGGGGTCAGGTGAATAGAACTTGGTTGATTTGATTCTGGGAATGAGGGTGGTGTGTTGTAGTGGGTTAAACAGCAGCCTCCCAAAATTCATTCAGAAGGTGACCTCATTTGGAATCGAGTCTTTGCAGATGTAATGAAGATGGGCCCAACCTGATTAGGATAGGCCCTAAGTCTCTTCATGGTGCCAAGATGCCACCACAGCTCATGGCATCCCTTCAGAGCTCAAGGTGGAAAGAAGCAGAAAGGAAGAAGCCAGCTCAGCCCCTTTCTCCTCTGTCACTTTTCAGTCAGGAGCGCTGAAGTCCTCCCGGGAGCCTCCAGCAAATTCCCCTTTGTTCCGTGGCTAATGCCCTGTCATGTAGCAACACCCAGCCACGCTCCTCCAGAGGCTACAGAAATGAGGGTGCTGCCTTGTCAGCCTTGAGACCTGAATATGGCCAGGGGAGGGGGATGGAAAATGTCATGGGGTCATCCGTCCAGCAGTCCCCCATGTGGACAATCATGACATCAAGGCTTCTGTGTGCATATGTTGGTTTCCTATTAGAATTTCCCCCTAGGTTATCCCATAAAAACCTTGTAAGGGGGGAAGACCAGACATCATGCACTCTCCATTTTACAGGTGAGGAAACTGAGGCCCCACGCTGAAAGGACTTGTCCAAATTCACAAAAAGTCCATGAGTGAGCCAGCCCTCAAGCTCGGTTTCCTGGCTCGAATCTGTGCCACCCGCATGCCCGATAAAATATATGAACCCAATAATCCTCCAAGACAGCTCATTGTTTCTGGTTTACAACCTCAAGGGGAGGCAGACACGGTCTCCTGGGCAAGCTCCTAACTGCCTTTTGAAGCCCAAACAACAGAAGCTCAGGCAGAGTCCAGCTCCATTCAAGGAAGATATAGTCCAAGCATCTCCTACCGCTTGATAGGCTAATTGCTTAATTGAATTAGTGCAAATTCCTGATGTCTCTTAGACTTGAGCTGTCTGTGAAATAGGCTGATGTGGTGGGTCAGAATGACAAAGGCAGGGGAGGCAGCGGCAAAGAACTCGGGGAGCCCCTGCTGGGGCTGCTGGAGGCCTTCGCTCATGTTACCAGTGTGTGCTCTTGGCCGCAGGGCGGGCAAAGAGGGCGTGTGTGGCACCATGAGGCCCCTTCCAATGTCCAGCTGGTCTGAGCTGCTCACACATGTTGCCCAGCAAAGTTGAGCTAGGAGACCGGAGGCAGGGGGTGGTCAGGGGAGCAGCTCCTGTGCAGCCTGCATGAGCCCAGGACCTGGGCTGGAAGGGGTGCTGGAGGCTCCTTTCACCCCTGCCCGGCCTCCAGCCCGGCCTCCAGCCGGGCCTGGCCAACAAAACTTCTCAGTGTTAGGACAAGAAAGGACTCAGGACAAAGGGACCTGAAAATCTATTCACTAAATTTCTTCACGGAGAATTGTGTCTTGCCCTGGCTTTACCAGGAACACCAAGTGGTGCTTTTCTGTTGGTGGCATTTTGTAAAGATTGGCTGGTTTGTACACTGAGCAGACATTGACTTTGGACGTGAGTTCTGGTGAAGAGAAAAATATCACTGGAGGTGGATTTGGCTGAGCCGCTGCTGTGTGTTAACCAAGTCCTGTGTGCTGGGTACACGGTGGGACCACATTTCCCACGCTCCTCACAGTTAGGTGAGGTCCATGGAACTAAGTTCTAACCACCAGAACAACATGTTTACCACGGGAATGGGGGTGCTTGTTGCAGCAAGAAGCCCGTCCCGAGCTAATAACGGTGACACTGGCATGTAACCTGCTCTGTTGAGAGAGAAGGGGAGGCTTTAGAATGAAGTGTGGCTGGGTTCACATCTTGATGCTGCCCTGTAGGAGTGTGTCCTCAGGAAAGTTACTTAATTTCTCTGAAGCAGTTTCCCCATTTGTAAAAAGAGATTAATCTGCCTAATCACTATTCTATTAGTACAAATAAAGGACTTCGCTCAGGGACTGGCCCATATACAAGCATCTGAACAGTAACTGCTTATTTTATTGACTTAAAAATAGTTTAAAAGAGGGGCACCTGCGTGGCTCGGTCAGCTGAGTGTCAGACTTCGGCTCAGTTCATGATCTCAAGGTTCGTGGGTTCGAGCCCCATGTTGAGCTCTGTGCTGACCGCTAGCTCAGAGCCTGGAGCCTGCTTCGGATTCTGTATCCCTTTCTGTCTCTGCCCCTCCCCTGTTCATGCTCTGTCTCTCAAAATTAAATTTAAAAATGTACAAAAAGAATAGTTTAAAAGATCATTTAAAGTTGTTTATTTGAAACTGTATGATTTATTTCATAAATAGCGTGAATGGAAATTGAGACAAACAAAGCGAAGCAGTCACTTGCCCCTGCCCCCATCCCTGCCTCCCACCATGCACTAAATTACCAGGCTGGGAATTCAAAACAAATTGATTTTAGAAACAGTTTGTCCTGAGCTGTCCAGAGGCGGAGCAGAGAGCCGGGCTTCAAGCGGGACTGAGGGCAGCGTGACCCCGGCTGGCTTGTGGCTGCGTGTGGCGGTGCTGGTGAAGGCCACGGGGCTGGCTTTTCCAGACTCCAAGGCGTGCTCTCCCTGGACTGAACCCTCCCAGCGTTAGCTCCCGAAGAGTGCTGGCTGGGCACCTGGGCACCAGGAGCCCCTTCCTAGCCGTGTGACCAGCTGTCACTATAGGTCATTCTAGCCATTCTAATAGACGTGTCGTGATAGCTCATCATATTTTCACTTGCATTTCCCTGCTGGCTAATGATGGCGCACATCTTTCCACGTGCTTCAACCCCTGTCTTCTTCTCTGAAATGTCTCTTCGTATCTTTCATCCATTTCCTAATCAGATTGTTTATGGGGCTTGGGGTTTTTTTAAACTATTGAAATTTAAGAGTTCCTTAAGCCTAAATATGAGTCTTCCTTTGTATATGTAGCTTGCAGATATTTTCTTCGAATTTGTAGTTGGTTTTCTTCCATTTTAATAGTTTTTTGTAGAGCAAGAGTTTTAATTTTGGTGAAGTCTGCTTTATGGATCTTTCCTCTTACGGACCATGCTTTTGTTGTCAAGTCTAAGAACTCTTTGCCTTGCCCTAGAGCACAAACATCTACTCTATTTCTTTTTCCTAAAGTCTTATAGATCCACATGCTACATTCAAGTCCACAATCCATTTTGAGTCACAGGTGTGAGTCTGAGGTTCAAGTTCACTCTTTGGCCTATGGATAGGCAGACTTCTCCAGCGCCATTGATTGAAAAGTCCCTCCTGCATCCATGCAATTGCTTCTCCACCTTTATCAAACAGTAGCTGGGTGTATTTGGGTGTCCATGTCTGGGTTCTCTACTCATTTGGGGCCCATCCCTGGCCAGGATCGTACCACCTTGGTTACTGTAGCTATGGAATATGCCTCAGTACGGAGTAGATTCCTTCCATCCACCTCATCCTTCAAGGTTCCTTTAGCTGTTCTAGGTCTCGTGCATTTCCAGTTAAAATTTAGTGTAAATGTGTCAATGTCTGCAAGAAACTTCTCTGGGAATTTGATAGCAATTGCATTCAACCAGGCCAATAGACATGGGAGGGAATGACATCCTTATTACGCTGGGTTTCAATCCATGGCACAGTATCTTTCTCCATTTATTTAGGTTCTGATGCCGTACCAGAAAAAAAGAAAGAAAAAGAAAAAACTGAAACATCTGTATTGGGTTCTTTTTGCAATTTTATAAGTGAAAAACTAATAAAACAGTGCCTTGCATACTGTAGGAGCAAACTAAGTATTGTTGAATGCAGTCCAAGAACTAACATTTATTGGACCCTTCATGTGTGTCAGAACTTACTCATCTACCCTCGCGACAGGCCTATGAAGTAGGTATGATTATCTCTTACAGATGAGGAAACTGAGGCTCAGAGGCATTAACTTACCTGAAATTGCATAGCTCATAATCAATAGATCTGGGATGTGAACCCTAACAAGCTGGTCCCACAGCCTGATACTAAACTGTACACTCCACTGCCTTTCAAAAAACTAAATCAATACACAACAAAAATTTTTAAATCACTGAAAATCTCACTATGGGGAGTAATGACTATTAACATTTTAGTATCCATTAGGGTATGCTGTGGACAATATACTGTTACATACTGTATACCGTGATCTATATACACTGTATACTGTTATATACTGCATGCTCTTATATACTGTATACTGTTAAACACTGTATACTGTTATGTACTACATACTATATAATGTTATACATCACTTACTGTAATACACTATATTCTATTAATACTATACACTATTATATACTACTGTATGCTGTCTTATGTGTGTACTATATTATATACTGTATAATTTATATAATGTACACAATTATGTACTATATACTGTTACATACTCTATACTATTATATACTGTTATATGCTATTACTGTTATGTACTGTAGACTGTTAGATGTTGTATACTGTTATATACTGCATCCTATTAACAGCATGGTATGTGTGTCCCTATTGTTTGTGTACTTTTTTATGTATATGAGTACATATTAAAATATATTACACATATTCTGTACACTCTACTATACATATTATTTTGTACCATTTTTCCACTTTCTCCGACTTTTCCTGTGTTGTTGAATGCAGGTCTACAGTATCCTTGTTAGTGGGCATGGAATCAGTCCACTATTACTGACATTCTTAGCTATTTCCCTATTGTCATTCAGCTTGTTGGTAATTGTGAACAAGGGTAACGTTGAGTGGATTTCTTCATATTTACATCATTGTGGGTGTATTTCTGGAATTGGAGTCGTTGTGTAAAAGGCTGTGCACATTTTAAATTATGCTATCTCTTGCTAACCTGCTTATTCTCAGTTGAGCTGATTTCTACTTCCAGTGAGAGTAGGAAAAGGTCCCTTTCCCAAGACTCCCTATCACTGAGTGTTGCTGACCTTTTTCATCTTTACTAATCTCGCACCTTCCCCTGAGAGATGGGCAGATGGAGCCACAAACATGTCTGGCTGACGTTAGAAGGCCTGGTTGGAGAGATGAAATAATTTTGATTTAGCTTTGTCAGGGCCTCGCTCCCAGTGAGCTTCCCCGCCAGGCCAGGCTGGACCTGGGTGGCCCTCTCTCCTCTGGAACCACTGTGTTTGGGCCCCTGGTGTCCGAGTTGGTTGCCAGCGAGAGATAATGGTAAGCCTGTCTCCTGAGATCCCAGCCCTGACCCGCAGTGGCCCGTCTTCAGGGTTTGCATTTGGCCAGGGTCTGCTGAGTGAGAGGACCGGGCCCACTATTCCAGATTCCACCTGTTTTGCCCTGAGGTCTCGACCCTCCCCTCACTATTGTAGTGGGAAAGGGGGAAGTAGGGTGAACCAGAACGGGGTATCCTCTTAGGAGCTGCAAAAGCAAACTTCCCCACCAGCTCACCCTGCAGCCAACAGCCTGGGTGTGAGAGCCTCAGCGAGAGTCAGCGTCACAGAAAAGGGCCCCCATCTTCTGTGGGGAGGAAGGTTCCAACCAAGGCAAGGCAGATGTCAAAAGCCATAGTAAAAGCATAGATGCTAAATGAAGGCTGAGACCAGAATGCAGACAACGGGAATTATCCTGATTTGCATCAGCAACCTGCCCATAATCAATTTTTGTATCTACTTCTGCTAAGCTCAGTGAGGAAGGGATTGTTTTCCACATCCTACATCTGAGGTGGACACATGTCCGTGAAGTCGAGTGACTGGGCTGCTTAGGTAACCAGACCGTGCCTTACCCTCTCCCTTGACCCGCCAAGGTCACGGAGAGGGGCAGAGGCAGCTCTGGTGCAAAGGTAGCTCTCCAAGGTTGAGACCCATCACCCCCCTGCCCTGCTCCTGTGGCACAAGTCTGCTCTTAGGCCTTTGCATCTGTGACCCCTGCAGGCGGAGGCCACCCAACACCAGAGACAGCGAGGAGCATGAGGAACCCTGAGGGCAGCCAGAAAGTGGGCCCTGCAGAGACCTGTCTGCAAGCCCTTTCTGAGCCTGAGCAGGTGTGGGAGGCCACAGAGGGCAGAGACAGCAGGGAGCACACTCAGGGAGCCCCAGAGCGCCCTCATTGTGCGGATGACAGCTGTGGAAGTGGAAAGTCTTTCTTTCTTTCTCTTTCTTTCTTTCGCATTTATTCATTATTTGAGAGATAGAGACAGAGCTTGAGTGGGGGAAGGGCAAGGAGAGAGGGAGACACAGAATCAGAAGCAAGTTCCAGTCTCTGAGCTGTCAGCACAGAGCCCAACGTGGGGCTCCAACTCACAAATCATGATATCATGACCTGGGCCAAAGTTAGCTGCTCAACTGACTGAGCCACCCAGGTGCCCCTAATTTTTTTTTTTAAGTGTTTCTAAAGGGACCCTGTGAGAGCAGCAGTGAGTGTCTAGGCCCAGGCTAGCCCCCATGGCCCAAAACATAGCTCCTTTTGGCAGAGTTTGAATTTTAAGTTACCACAAGGTGTAGGACAAGGGAAACGAGGAGGGGCCTGCCAGGCAGAGCTCAGGACTAAGAACCAGGAGGCCTGACCAGGGCCTTGGCTCTCATGGCCAGGGCTATTGAGACACTGCGGCGGGGGGGGGGGGGGGGGGGGGGGGGGGGGGGGGGGGGGGGGGGGGGGGGGGGGGGGGGGGGGGGGGTAGGTAGAAATTAATATCTAGGGAGATCAGCTTTCATAGATTAGGGGGAGCAAGGACTATGGCAATCACTCTGGAAAATACAGAGGCTACAGAAGTTGAGTACTTTCTGTATAGCGGAGAAATCCCTAGACCACACTTTCCACCGCCCTGCGTAACAGACAGTTTGGGGGGCTCATGTGCACCCTGCATGCCCCTACCCTCTCATTCATCCACAAACCTTTGCTGAGTGGTGGCCCTGCGCCCTCCCCATGCTGACTGCTGGACGACAGTCCATTGCCTCTCTAACGCCCAGCCTATTCTTCCCAGTGAATGCCCAGAGCAGCCTCAATCCAGACCTCAAACCCACTGGAGCTCTGTTCTAGAGGCCTAGGATCCAGAGAAGAGTGGTTTGCCATCCGAACCCCCAGCTTTGTGAGTCTACAGGGATAGATAAATGGCCTTTGGGGTTTGGAGGCTCTCAGTGATGGCCAGTGTCTAAGTGGGCCTGGTCCCTTGTCGGTGGGTGGTCATTGTGATTCCCAGAATAGCAGCCCTCTTCTCCCTGGGCAGCCATTGACAGGCCCTAAGTGAAGAGTAAACAAAAGAACAATTAGAGGATTTGTGGCTTGATCTTTCTGAGGGACTTCAGATCTGGGGGCTTTTGCTACATTGTGAAGACTTTTAAAAAACTTGAGTTATTCCGCTCCCCCTAGCCCCAGCACCAGTGGAAGATTAAGCCCTGGGAGGCAAGAACAGCTCATTCCATAGGCAGCTTGCCTCCTGCCGCAAGTGAAGTATAATTCATTTCCAGTCACAAAGAATTAATGTCTAATTACTCAGTAACCCCTGCTGGCTATTTTATTCCTGGCTGCCAAATCCTCTCCATTCTGGGCCAGTAATTTGAGTATGACCTCTCTTATAGACCCTTTGTTTACCTTGAGTCTCTGGCAATATTCATGGCTAACCAGGGAGACCTTTCCCAGTAAGAAGGTGACTCATCCCAGGCCTAGGTCTCCTGGAGGTGGGGGTGGGGGGTGATGGGTGAGGATTGGTCCTGTACTTAGTAAGTGAGGGTGGCACTTCCCATCAAAAGGCCAAGAAGAGTCAGATTTGGGGGATGTTGCATGGCGAGCCTTGGCAGGTCCAGACTCTGGGGTCCCAGCCAGTGTGGGGAGGGCCGTAATGTGCCATTTACCCAGTCCCCTCACTCTTCAGTGGAGAAACTGAGGTCTGAGATAACAGAGGCAGGGCATTTGCCAAAGCTGAAGAACAGAGAGTCTTAGATTTTGAGAATGTAGAGGTTAGCTCCTAAACAATAGGGATCTAAGAGAACAGACTCTTTCCTCAACATTCTAAAATTTGCATAAAGGATTTTATTTGCACAAGGGATTCAAACTCCCTGAAGTCCATCTTTGTGATCTTAGCTATGAAGTCATGATCTTTAAAAAACAAAACAAAACAAAAAATTTGAGTGACAAAAACTCACCATAAACAAGGTAAAAAGGAAAATACAAAACTATAAAAAACATTTGCCACTTATATAAAAGAGAAGGCTAATATCTTAATAAATAAGGAACTTCTAAAAGTAAAGAGAAAGGGACAATCTCATTCTCAGATGGGCAGAAGAGCTCTTAAATATATATATTTTTAAAACTACTCAATCTTATCAGAGACGCACATTTAAACTACCCTAGCATGCCATTTCTTACCTATTAATACATTAAGAAACTCTAAAAGTTTGACATCACACCATTTTGGAGAGACTGGCGTTTTCAGACTTGCAGGAATGACAAATGTTACAACTCCATGGAGGGCATGGTTCACAAAATTCCGTGTGCATTTATCCTTTGTTCCAGCAATCCCACTGTGGGACCCATTCCAAAGATGCAAAAAGACACATGCACAATGCTCTGTTCCAGGACTATTTGTCATAGTGAGAGACTGGAACCAATCAGATATTATTCTCCAGTAAGGGGCTAGTTGAAAGTACATTTACCAGGGGCACCTGGGTGGCTCAGTCAGTTAGTGACAACTTCCGTCATGATCTCTCAGTTCATGGTCTCTCAATTCGTGGATTCGAGCCCCACATTGGGCTCTGTGCTGACAGCTCAGAGCCTGGAGCCTGCTTCAGATTCTGTCTCTCTCTCTCTCTCTCTCTGCCTCTCCCCTCTCATGCTGTCTCTCCTCTCAAAAATAAACAAACATTAAAAAAAATTTTTTAAAGTACACCTACCAAATGCAGTATTAGGCAGCTGTAAAAAATGAAGATTATCTCCATCCATTGCTATTGGGTAATATGTCCGCCATAAGGTTAAATGAAAATGCTAAGTGCATTACTGGGTTTGTATTATACTATTGTTTATCTAAGAAAGGAAGAACACAAATATACCTGGACTGTGGTCTGTGAATACTGTTTCCCTTTAGCAGGAATTGGGGCCACTTGGGAAAATGACTGATTCCAGGTCTGTGGAAGGAAATGTATAAAAGCAGAAAGCTTCCTGTCATACCAAAGCCAAAACTACGGGACCGTATCAGAAGGACTCAAGAGCTAACTTGAATAAGCTCCCACCAGCTGGGGCACCTGGGTGGCTCAATCGGTTCAGTGTCTGATTCTTGATTTCGGTTCAGGTCATGATCTTGAGGTTTGTGGGTTTGAGCTCCATATCAGGCTCTGCGCTTACAGTGCACCTGCTTGGGATTCCCTCTCTCCCTCTCTCTCTCTCTGCCCTTCCCTTGCTGATGTGCTGTCTCAAAATAAATACATTTAAAAAAAAAAAAAAACTTCCACCAGCTAAAAATGAGATAAATTGAGCATAAAAAGAGGGGGAACCCACAAATGATTAAAGCACACCAAGCATGCTTTAATCCATGAGCTGCCAATGCGGTGGTCTGATAAAGGATGGCTGTGACATCTTGGGACAGCAGGAGCAGAGGCTGAGGGCAAGGCCCTACCCAGCACCATGGCCCAAGCATGACTCCCTCAGATAGACCCCCCATCATCCCAGAGCTCCAGGACTTTGGGCAGGAAGGATCCCCATCTTTCCCGAGAGTCATTTCCACCTCATAACCGGGTTGTTCTCCAGGACCTTTGGGAGTCTACTGCTATGGGAGGGGACAGCCTTGGGCATATTGTCACTCCAGAGCTGAGGCCAGAAGGGAGCCAATGCAAGACTGAATCTTCCATTGCTGCCCTCAGGTCATTTCCACATCATTCCTTTTCTGGTCCTCATGACCTCCCACCTGGGTCACAGCTCCAGTGTGTGCGCTCCATCCAGCCTCAGGCCACCCTGCAGGTCGGTCTGCACCCTGCTCTTGCCCTTAACCCTGCTCACAACCTCTCAATGTCTCCTCAGAACACGGCTTCCTCCTCAACCCTGCATGCACACCCTATAGAAATTGCACCTCAATGACAAATGCACCAACACGATGCCCAGATCTTCCTTTCAGACCCTACGAATACCAGGCACAGCGCCGCCTTTCTGTTCCCATTGTCCTTCAGCTCCTCAGACACCCTCTGCCCCCTCCACCCCCACCCCCACCCCCGCACCTGCTCAAAACACCACACAGGAGGAGGGCCAAGGGCCTGCCCTGCCAACCACAGCCTGCACTGTAGCTGGGGGGTGGGCAGGTGGGGTCTGCCAAGCCTAAGGATGGAGAGGCCATACTCAGACCCATTCCAGGGCTCTGCAGCTGCTGTCTCAGCAGCTGTGCCTGCCACTGCCGCTGTCATGGCATGCCGGGCTCAGGAATGTCCCCAGAGCCCTCCCCGCCCCTACCACAAGCTGAGCACAGAGTAGCTGCTCCTCCGAGCTCTCCACTACCTCTCCCCACATTGCCCTGCCCTCTTATGCCCTATCTACCACCCAAACCTCGCTCCAGGGAGTGGGGATCCTTGGCCTGGAAACCCATAAAGTTCCAGAAGACAAGACAAATATTCTCGCTGTAAAAAAACAGCATTCTGTGTGCAGAAATTGACAGACGAAGCTATCACATTTCAGAGCAGTTCAGTTCTTCCCGAAGCGTGAGCTCCTGTCACTGGAGGAGGGAGTGTTTCTGCCAACTGCTTGACGAGTTTCCAGTGAAGCCACCAAATGCACAAAGCTGCCTGACAGCAGCCTGTTTCTCAACCAGGTACCACAATGAGACACCCTTGAGCTTCCCGCTGACCCTGGAGCAGGGGGTGGCGCCCTGGCCCCCCTCTGTCTCCTGGCGGAGACCAGCACTAGAACATGGCCCGGTGGCAGGCTTGGTCTTGTGCCGGGACAGGGACAGAGCTGGAGGGACACTTCTGCTACATTGCCTTGGAATTGCTTTCATCTTTCCATCCTAATGAGGTAGAAAGAGAACGGGAAGTGAGGGAGAGAGAGCAGCTCTGTGTATCTGTCTCCTGAATGCCCAGCACCACACCGCGCCAAGTCTAGAATGCGCCCGCTCATCCTGGAGCCGCAGCCCCTCCCCATGCCGGCAGTGAGCTGGCTTGTCGCTGTGGGTCTTGGCTGGACAGTGAAGGGATCAGTCTGTCCTTCCCGGCAAAGCACATCTCTGCACCACAACTAGTTCCTCAACCGCAGGAGATCAGAGACCGGGAATTACCACTTGTTCTTGGTTTCATGAGTAACACAATATCCCATGGGGATTTGCAGTCCTTCTCCAGAAATAGAAAACGTATGTTGAGAGCATTAGAGATGCGAGAGGTGTTTAAGAGCACAAACACAGGAGCCAAACTGTGTGGCTCAAATTCCGCCTTTTACATTTACATGCGGTATGACTTTGGGCAAGTGACTTAAGTTCTCCGCCCTTAGTTTCCTTATCTCTAAAATGGGGATGCTAATAGTACCTACCTCTTAAGATTGTCTCAGAAAAATTAAGATGTCAGTATACTTAAAATACTCATGGGGCGCCTGGCTGGCTCAGTTGGTTAAGTGTGCGGCTTCGGCTCAGGTCATGATCTCACGGTTCATGGGTTTGAGCCCCGTGTCGGGCTCTGTGCTGACAGCTAGCTCAGAGCCTGGAGCCTGCTTGAAATTCTGTGTCTCCCTTTCTCTCTGACCCTCCCCTGCTCGTGCTGTCTCTGTCTCTCAAAAATAAATTTTAAAAAATCGTAACAATTCTAACACCGTATTCTCTTGCAATTAGAAGAAGGGGGATGATGCTAACTAAAAAGGGTTAGGTGAACGAATGTTTGCAAAGCGCTTAGAGCGATGGCTGGCATCGTGGGGGCTATTTTCCTGGTCCATGTTAACTATCATTGTCATCACTATCACGACCATTTCTCGCTGTGATTATGACAATGGCTGCAGGATGAGACAAATTGAGGTGTCTGATTTCAAGAGCCAGGATATCAGGGCCCAGAAGGTGGGGGCCTCCTTTGGCACTGGGTTTAGGGACAGGCCACACCCGGCTTGACCAGAGGCTCCTCATTTCCCATCGGAGCAGGAGAGGCACCTGCCCACAGCTGTCCCCTCATTGCAGGGAAGGGGTCATCGCGAAGAGTGGCCTCGACCATCGCTGTCGACACCAGACTCTGGACCTCAGCCGATATACCTTCGAACCCCACCTCTCGCTCAGCAGCCCTATGACCCTGGCTGAGCTGCATAACTTCCTGTACCTCAGTTTCCTCACCTCCGGATGGTGGTGGGACCTCCTTCCCTACAGTGACAGTGGAACTCTTGGCCCTGCACCCTCATCAGTAGAAGAAGGGCCCTCTTGTCCTGCCCCTATTCTCACCTCTTGACTCTGATTTGGGGCCTGCAGAGGCTGCTGGGAGTTTTGGATTTGGGGCAAATGCTCATTTCACTTCCTTTTCTCCCTCGGGATCAAAGGTGCAGGTCAGAGTCAATCTGACAAACCGGAGGGGCCATTTCACTCCCTTAACTGGAATCTCAAAATCCCTAAGAAAGGCATCTGTGCTGTGATGTGGAGCATCTATTTCTGATAATGTGTTTTGTTTTTCCTTACCCTGAGGAATTTTATTTTAGACCTATTTTATTATAGACCGTTTTTCTACGCATTCGCAAACATATGCATTACTTTACTGACATGGGTCCTACTATATATATTATTCTAAGACATCCGGCTTATGCTTAACAATCTGTCTTCAGTCCACGTGGAGCTGTCTCATTCTCTCAACGGCTGCAGATTATCCATGTGTGTGGCTGGACAATTCATTTAGCATCTTCTCTATTGTTAGGCATCGAGATGTTTCCAGTTCCTTGCTTTTATGAACATTTGTGCTTGTATCTCTTTATGCACAGGTTTAAGAATTTCTGTGTTTCCTAGGAATGGAATTCCTAGGCCAAAGGATTGAAAGAGCCACAACTCACCCCACATTCAATCTACTTTCCCTCTTTTTTACTCACAGCCACTCACTATTAATTACAGTGCAGACTTATTTGTGTATTATCTGCTTTTCCCACTGAAATATACGTTTCACTGGAGGTGCACCTTATCTATCTGATTTCCTGCTATAGTCCCAACACTGAAAATAGTGTCTGGCTCATAGTAGGGACTCAGTAAATATCTGTTGAAGAAAAGAATGGATGCACATTTTCAATGTTGATAGATATTGCCAATTTATTTTACAAAATAATTTATACTTCACCAAGAGAACGAGAGACTTCCTCATACCCTTGACAACAGTGGACATTACCAATGTTTTAAAAATATGTTTATTTTTGAGAGAGAGAGAGAGGGAGAGACAGAGAGAGTGTGTGTGTGTGTGTGTGTGTGTGCACTTGAGGTGGGGAGAGGTAGAGAGAGGGAGACACAGAGTCCGAAGCAGGCTCCTGAGCACAGTCTTTTGCGGGGCTCAAACTCATGAACCGTGAGATCATGAGCCACCCTGGCACCCCAATATTATCAACTTTTAAAGTGATTTTTCCCAGGGCACCTGGGTAGCTCAGTCAGTTGAGCCTCCAGCTCTTGATTTCGGCTCAGGTCATGATCTCACAGTTCAAGGGTTCAAGCCCTGCAAGGGATTCTCTCTCTGCCTCTCCCC
This sequence comes from Suricata suricatta, assembly GCF_006229205.1. NCBI lineage: Eukaryota > Metazoa > Chordata > Mammalia > Carnivora > Herpestidae > Suricata > Suricata suricatta. Next base: position 150,065,256 of record NC_043703.1, read on the forward strand.
CACACATATGCGTCCACTCTCTCTCTCAAAATAAATAGTAAACTTGGGAGGGGGACTAATTTTTCCTATCTAATGGAGGAAACGCAATCTCCTCATATACACCGTTGTTTTACAAATCCCCCGTGAACTCACACCTGGCCAGGTCATGCCCAGTGTCTCACGGTGAGGGAGCCGCATGCTCTCAGAAGTTGTTTGTTGGTGGTGAATGTGCCCCATGGACCTGGAGCCACCCAGAGAGCCGGGAGAGGCAGGAGCAGGGCACAGGGCAGCGGAAAGGGCTCTGGACAACGTCACAGCTGCTGCCACAGCAGCTGTGCGTGAGTGACAACACCTGCTCCCTCACTGGAGACAGAAGAAGCTGCTCTGGGGGAGATGGCCCTGAGAGAGCTGAGGGGCACAGTCAGCACCCCATCAAAGGTGACACTGTGTGGGCAGGAGGCTGCCGGGCCCTGGCCAGGCCCCGCCCCCCCAAGGGATCAGAGGTACCAGAGTGCCGGGCCCTGACAAGCCTTGAGTCATTGACCTTCATCTTCAAAGGGTCCTTCCCAGAGACTCTATGTGACTCTTCCCTCCCCGAGGGGCCTGGTGTGACCACAAGTGTCTCAAAGCCTTTATTCTCATCCTGGGCCATTCTTCCCAGACCCTCTGCTTGTCACAGTGGCTCCCCAAGGAGGGACAGCTTCTCCAGGCTTCTGGGCTTCAAAGCAGAAACACTTCGAGCCACAAGCAATCCTGTACCTCCTCAATAAGATGCCTGCAGGGACTCCCAGGGCCCCCCTCCGGGTACCCCTGCCCGGGAAGCCACAGGTTAAGAGACTGGATATGATCCACATAACTTGACCTGGTTTCTTTAACCTGTCTATACTGCAGGAAGGACAGTATAGTCCCAGTTTTAAAAAGACCCAAGAGACATAATGATCTAATGCAACTCATGGATCCACTTGAATTCTGGTTTAAGTAAACCAATCATAAAAGACATTTTTGTGACAATTGCAGAAATTTGAAGACAGACTGTCAGGTGATATTAGAGAACCGTTCACTTCTATGGGCACAGCGATGATATTTTGGTTATGTGAAAAGCTCCTCTTGTTTTTTAGAGATGCTGACTGAAGTACTCAGGGTAAGATATATGTCAGGAGTCTGCTTTAAAAAACTTAAGCAGGGGCGCCTGGGTGGCTCAGTCAGTTAAGCTTCCAACTTCGGCTCAGGTCATGATCTCACAGTTCGTGGGTTCAAGCCCCACATCGGGTTCTGTGCTGACAGCTTAGAACCTGGAGCCTGCTCAGATTCTGTGTCTCCCTCTCTCTCTGCCTCTCTTCTGCTTGTGCTCTGTTTCTTTCTCTCTCTCTCTCTCTTTCTTTCTCTCTGAAATATATAAACATTAACACTTTTTTAAATAAAATAAAATACTTAAGCAAGGGGTACCTGGTGGGTCAGTCGGTTTAAGCTTCTGACTCTTGATGTCAACTCAGGTCTTGATCTCAGGGTTATGAGCTCAGGCCTTGCATTGGGCTCCATACTGGCCATGGAGATGACTTAAAAATAAATTAATTAATTAAATACTTCAGCAAGATGTAGATGAAGCAAATATAGCAAAGTGTTAACTGTTAAATTTAGCTGATAGGTATGAGGGGTCTATTATAGCATCCTCTCAATTTTTCCATGTTTAACTGTCTTAACTTTTCAGAATAAAATAAAAAGGAGAAGAGAAGGAGGAGGGTGAGGGGAGAGAACAAAGCTGGAGCTGAGCACATAGAGCCTGGGGTCAGCATCTGTCACTGAACACCCTGAGAACCCAACCAGAGAGCCTCGGACAGCAGGGCTGACCAAAGAGAAGTCTCTGGATACAGTTGCCTGTTTCTCTACCAATCATAAGTAAGCACTTGGAATTTGGAAGGGTCCCTCCACGATGGGCCTGGTTTCCAGGGCTACAGAGCTGGGTTAGGGTCTCACTGACTTACAGCAGGTTCAGCACTTTCCCGGGGAGATAGTGGGACACCCCAGAGTTGGCCTCTGAGCCCTCCATTTTTAGGATCAAAGGTTGAAAGGCTGTCCCTCATTCAGCCTGTCCAGGGCTCTCTGAGAGCTGGCAGCCAGCAGGAGTGGAATCACAGTCCACAGCTTTGACTGCCTTGTTTCTCCAAGCCCCAGCCAGGCACATGACACAGGAGGTGGCTCCTTAAGACATAGTGCATCAATCTGGAACAGAGAAATAGAGATCTAGCCCAGTAGACCCCCCAGGAAGTCAGAGCCTTCACCATCCGCAATGCAGCCGAGCGGGAGCTAGCCTGTCTGTGTTTGCAAAAGCTGAGACAGCCCGACACTTCTCCGAGGTCAGAACTGGCCTCTGTGAGCACAGGGGAAGTCATCTGCAGATCCCACAGCAGGAGCAGGCTTGCCGAGCTGAGTCTTTACAGGAATAGCTAGGGCACCCCCCCCCCCAGGCCCTAGGCTGAGAGCTTCTGAAGAGAGGGTGAGGCACACTCCCTCTTCTTTCTTTTCATAGACTATTTTTAAGAGCAGCCTTAGGTTCAAAGTAAAAATAAGAGGAAGGTGCAGAGTTCTCATGGACCCTCACCCCCACACAGACAGGGACAGCCTCCCCACCATCAATGTCCTCTACCAGAATGACCCATTGGTTACAACTGGTGACCCAGCATTATCACCCAAAGCCCAGGGTTCACCCTTGGTGTTGCACATTCCATGGGCTTTAACAGGTGTACACTGACATGTATCCACTATTACAATATCATATGCAGTATTTTTGCTGCCCTAAAAATCCTCCGTGTTCTGCCTATTTATTGCACCCCCATCCCACACCCTGGCAACCACTGATCTTTTTAATGTCTCCATAGATTTTCTACTCTAGAATGTCACAGAGTTGGAATGATACAGTATATAGCCTTTTCAGGTTGGTTTTCTTCACTTGGTAACATGCACTTAGGGTTCTGCCATGTCTTTTCATGGCTTGATAACTCATATCCTTTTAGTGTTGAAGAGTATTCCATTGCCTGGATGAACCACAGTTTATGTATCCATTCTTCTACTGAAAGACATCTTGGTGCACCCTACCTGCCCACCATTCCCTCTTCAGCACACCTGTAAGCTGGCAGGGACCCCAATACCTACAGGGTGGACAGTTTGAGTTCCATATGGGGTCTCTGTACAAAGAGCCTTAAGATTAGTGAGAGATGTCAGACATGAGGATAATGCATTTCAGCCACTCAATAAGTATTCACTGAGCGCCTACTTACTGCTGTGACTGGTTGGTGTCAGGTTGAAGGCCATAGAAATGACTATACTATGGGCTCTGCCCAGGGAGTCCCACAGCCCAAGGAAAAGACAGAGCCAGGCTCAGACCATTCCAGCCCAACAAGGATGACCAAAGTACATGGCTCTAATTGTGCAGGGCACAGCAAGTCAGGGCACCTCTGCAGCCATGGCCAACGTGGGCTGGCAGGCCCCTGGGGAGATCTAACAGAAGGCACAGACTTATTCTCAAGGTGTGGTCCCCAAACCACCAGCAGCAACAGTCTCTGGGAATTTACTAAAAATGCAAATTCAGGGGTGCCTGGGTGGCTCAGTCAGTTAAGCGTCTGACTTTGACTCAGGTCATGGTCTCGAAGTCTGTGAGGTCAAGCCCTGCATCAGGCCCTGTGCTAACAGCTCAGACCCTGCTTCTGATTCTGTGCCTCCCTTGCTCTCTGCCCTCCCCCACTCACACTCTGTTTCTTCCTCTCTCAAAAATAAATATTAAAAAATCATTTTTAGTGCAAATTCCTACAAGCACCAGGGTGGCCCAGTTGGTTAAACATCTGACTCTCGACTTCGGCTCAGGTCATGATGTCACAGTTTGTGAGACTGAGCCCCTTGTTGGGCTCTGCGCTGTCAGTGGGATTCTCTCTCACTTGGGATTCTCTCTCTCTCCCTCTCTCTCTCCACCCCTACCCCACTCGCACTTGCTCTTTCTCTCTCAAATAAACTTTTTTAAAAATGCAAATTCTCAGGTCCTGCCCCAAACCTATTGAATCAGAAAGTGGGGGTGGAGCCCAGCCAACCACACTTTAACAAGCCCTCCAAATGATTCAGACGCACATTAAAGAGTGACAGTCGCGGGTATAGAGAGAAAAGAGAGCCCCCAAAAGATTGCAGAAAACTGTCAAGATGGATTTCACCTACTTGGGGTGGGCAACTAGGGAGTTTTGAGAAAACAGGAATTCTCCACCTGACAGCTGTTCAGCAATGAATCCAAAATCCACGGTCACCAGGAAATTCCTCTTCTTGGAAGTTTGGAACACAGGCTAGGTACCACTTCCATGGTGGGTAGGTTTTGCCTACCACAAACAAGCAATGCTCCAGACACCAGTTGGGTGTCCTACAAGTCTCCTCAGTTCTGATACTGTCTCCCCGAAGACAGCGTCTGATTCCACTTGCAGGGCAGACTGCCCCCACCCCACCTTCAGACACCAGCTGCCACCCCCAGGTTGTCACTTGTGCTTCTGACTATAGATCCGAAGTTTTAATGACCCTCTCTTCAGGTTCGATTATTCTGGTAGAGTGGCTCACAGAACTCGAAGAAGCATTTTACTTATTAGATCACCAGTTTATTACAAAAGGTTATAACTCAGGAACAACCAGATAGAAAAGATGCATAGGGCATGGGTGTGGGGGGAGGGGCACAGAGGCTCCATGCTCTCCAAGAGTGGCACTCTCCCTCACCGACTCAGAAACTCTCTGAACCCCATTTGGCGGGGGGGGGGGGGGGGGGGGGGGGGGGGAGTATGGAGGCTTCATTACACAGGCATGGTTGATTAAATCATTGGCCATTGGTGACTGACTTCAATCTCGAGTCCCTCTCTACAACCCGAAGGTTGGGAGACAGGACTGATAGTCTCAGTCCTGAACTCAGGTTGGCAACTAGCCCCCATCCCTAGGTGTGGCCCCAAAGTCGGCTCCTCAACATAACAAAAGACATCTTGAAAGCTCACAATCACTTAGGAAATTCCAAGGAATCTGGGGGCTTTGTGACAAAAACCGAGACAAAGATCAAATACACATATTTCTTCCTATAAATCACATCACGGCCAGGGCAGGCTACATTATACTGGGAAAACAACTGGCTCCCCAAATTTCACTGAGTTTATCTCTCCTTCACTCAAAGCCTGTTGCAGCTCAGGCGTCTCCAGGGCACTGTCCTCTACGCAAAGTCTTGATGACCCAAGTGGCTCTGATCTTGGTTCTGTCCTCTCAACACAAACCTGTCTCCATCAATGCTGAGCACAGCATTGACACAGAGAGCCATGCAGGGGCTTTCCCGCTGCCTCCACGCAGAATCCGACACACATTGCTTTTGCTAGCATTTCACAGGCCAGAAGTACTGGAAACTGCAAGGGAATTGCAAAGTGAGGACACCCACGGATCCAGGGAGAAAGAGGAAAGAGAGATTTACCACAAGGACAAGCTTCCTTTCAAGGAGATAGCAGCAGAGAAAATAAGGCAGACAAGGCCGCTGTACTGGAAAGAAGGTAGATTGATTACCTTAAAAATTGTTTCCAAACTTGAGGTTCTATTTTTCTATAATTCCTCAGTTCTCAGAAGGCTTTACATTGCCAAGGGGTTCTGTTTCCAAGAGGTTGCATGATTTGGGGAAAGTTGACTCCGAATTCACCCAGTAGCACCACAGATCCGTAGATGTTGGGCCTCAGGATAGCAGGGTGCAGGGCAGAGCCACATGCACCGGGGGATGCCCCAGGCCAGCAAGCAAAGCTCCCAGGGCCTGGCAGACCTGACCAGGCCTGGCCCGGGTGAGGGGCTAGGGCCAGGAGCGTGCTGGCAAGTCCAGAGCAAGAATCAGCCTTGTCCCGCGTCAGGCTGGGGAAGAACAATTACAGCCATCTCTGGAAAGAAAAAAGAAAAATGGGCTCATTTCCATGTCTCTGGCCCTGTTCCAGCCCACGATTCAGGGGACATGGAGCAGGGCAGCAGCTGCCCCGGGGCCAAGGGCAGAGGTGCCTAGTAGTGGCCACCTCTAGGACATTAGCCCTCCACCCCCCCCACCACCCCCACCCCGCCTCCCATCCCTTCAGGGCAGCGCCTTGAACAGCAGAGAGGGTAATGCAAAATCGGGGGGTGAAACACCCTGGGGTGGGGGGTTCCTCCTTGCTGGCAATCTAGGAGACTGGGGAAGGGGGGAGCACGTGAGGAAGAAGGGAGAGGTTGAGCCAGTCGGCACAGGCTCCTGAGGCACACCCCCTCTGTCTCCACCAGAAGGAGGAAAGGAGGGGCTCATCCCTCCCCCCCACCCCTGCTCTGCTCAGCCCCTGGCTATGCGTGTGCCCCCCTGCCCGGCCTGCCCGCTCTCAGAGTCCAGCTTAGTTAAGATGTCACCATGATAGGAGCTCCCCCAGAGAAGACCCTAATGGGGTCAGAGCCCTGGCCCCGACTCAGAATGCTGATTCCTTCTCCTGGGGACCGTGGCCATTGTTCCTAGGCTCAATATGTTAAGTCACTGTGTGCTTTGCTGAAAGATAAATTGCACATCTGCCCTGAGGGAGAATTAATCACATCAGTAATTCCCTTGCTTAAAGCCCATTTACTTAGGATCCTGCTGGAGGTTGTTTTTTAATAGATAGATTAGGAAGTAATTCAAAAAAGACAAAAGGGCACAGTAATTGGGTTTCCCCTTGGCCTACAAATTTTGTCCTCAGAGAAGTAATAAAAAGGCTAGGGTCTCCTTGGTCTGCTCAAACTGCTGCCTGAAAGTCTTACAAGGATGAGAGAGACAGAGAGAGCCACAGTCCTGTAGCCCAGTGTCGGGCCTTCAGACATCCACTCAACCCTTCACCGAGTGAGTGGGAAATTTGGGGGGCAGTGGAAGAGAAGATGCGAGCCACAAAACTGAGACAGAAGGGGGCCCCACTGCCCCTCGCTGCCCAGGGCACCACCCCCAATGGCGCTGCCCCTTTCAAATTTCAGAAGTAAAAAAAAAAAAAAAAAAAAAAAAAAAATTTCAGAAGTATTCAGCAGGCTACCTGAGCCCTCAGGTCACAGGGGACCCGCAGCTCACACTCAGGAGGATCCGGATGAAAACTGGAGAATCCTGGCCACCCTGTGCCTGGACCCCGACACCAGGCAGAGGCCTGGAGCAAACAGTTGGGCTGTGAGATGCGTCTGTGAATGCGGCACCAGCAGGCCTTCCCCGGGCCCCACCCCACAGGCCCACATAGCCCGGGTGGCCTGGAAGCCTGTAGGAAGGCCTGTCATAGCAAAATGTCCCTCCACGGCAGCAGCAAGCCCTTCGTCCAGTCCATGAACCCCAGAGCCAGGGAGCTCCCACCCTGAAATGTGACCCTGAACAGAACCTTTGGCCTCTCTCAGCCCCTGTCTCCTTCTATACAAAACACAGGGTGAAGGGCAGTCTGGAGAGGCCTGCTGAACCACCTGACATCAAAGCTGAACTAAGCATCTTTCTTTTTTTTTTTAAGTAAATTTTACCCGTAACATGAACTTGAAATCACAACCCTGAAATCAAGAGCATGCACTACCCACTGAGCCAGCCAGGCGCCCCGTGCACCAAGCATTTTAAAGTGCAGCCAGATCTTGATACTGGCTCAGGTCATGATCTCAAGTTGTGAGACTGAGCCCCACCTCGGGCTCTGTGCTGAGCGCAGAGCCTGCTTGTCATTCTCTCCCCTTCCTCCTCTACCCCTTCACTGCGTGCAAGTACACAAGTGTGTTCTCTCTCTCTCTTGCACTCTCTCTCTCCCTCTCTAATAAACAAACAAACAAACTTTAAAAATAAATAAATTAAATAAAGTGTAGCCAAATCTGCAAACACTTCCTGGGCAGCTTGGAGGAGCAGACGCTGGGATCTGATTAAGCTCCTCCCTCGCACACGGAAGCACTCTGCGGGGCTGCACGGTCCCTCTGAATGTGCCTCCATCCAGTGGCAAGAACCAAATAGGGAGCAGGGAATGGGCGTTTGTGAGGAAGCCTGGGAGGGGGGGCTTCAAGGTGAGCAAAGAGACAAGAGAGAGGCTGTGACCTCAACCCCTGGCCTGGTGACCGGACCCCTGAGTGTCTTCCATTTCCTACAAGGTACAAAATACAGGGCATCCAAGCCACCACCTCAAAACCACAACACTGGGGCTGCACAGGTGTCCATAGCCCCAGTCTTGGGCCAGATCCTTCTTGAATGTCACCATTTAGGCTTCTAGAATCTCCCTCCATTACCTTTCTCTCCTTCTTCTCAGTCCTCCCCATCTCCATTCAACTGCTCAAAGGCAGCCTGAACTCAGACTTGCAGAAAGTACCTTCGGAATGAAGGTCTACAGAGAGAAGGTGGAAATCATTTCCACAGAACACAGGGTTTTCCAGCTTGGGGTGGGGGGCTCAGGGACCGACACCTTCACTCAGGTCAAAAATCCCCTAGAAGCCTCCCCTCTGGGCTGTGGGGCTCTTCCAGGCTTAGTGCCACCTGGGCTTATTGATGGCCCTGTCCAAACAGCTTCTTTCCACCACCCCACGTTGGAGACCAAGTCAACTCTCTGAAGCTGTGTGGGACCAAATCCACCACAGCCAGGAGGTTTTGGTCCTGGGCTCTTCAGGCTGGATGGACTCAGGTCTTGACCTCACAGTTTATGAGTTCAAACCCTGCATCGGACTCCACGTTGACAGTGCAGAGCCTGCTTGGGATGCTCTCTTTACCCTGCTCATGCTCTCTCTCAAAAGAAATAAAGCAAAAACAAAGAAAATAGAAATATGCTCCATTTAAACAAAGAAAGAAAAGGAAATTCAACTGTGCCAACAACCATGGGCTGGGTGACTGGTGAAGGGGAAGGCTCCCAGACAAAGGCCCTGAGACACGTCTCACACTGACCCGGGGACTCTGTTATTCTCCCCACAGGCCAGTTCCCTACAGTAAGATAGTAAGAACACACATCCCCTCTGATGGGGAGGGAAGAACTGAGTTCAGCTGAGCCACTACGTGGCCAGACACGAGCCAAGCATGACCACAGACCGAGAGTGGAGTGCCAGGCCCGCCACGGGCCAGCTGCCCATCGCCGTTCATCCGCTAATTACACAGTGGGAGCTAAAGTGCACGTCTGGACCCCAAATCACTGCTTCCCCCGAAGCAGGTTGTCTGAGGAAGTTACCTGTGTCAGCCAGCCCAGGCAGACGTGAGCCTGGGTGTGTTCTGATCCCACCTCCAACCCTGCCTGCTTCAGAGCCACCTTCCCCTCCTGCTTCCGCCTCCCCACGGCCGAACTCATTCCCACACCCCCATCTCCGTTTCCCAGCGCTCTGGTCCTAAGGTCGTGGCTGATCAGCTGGGGCTACGAACAGAACACCAGGCCTGGGCTGCTCAGGCAGCAGGTGCTTGTTTCTCCTACATGTCGGGCTGAAAGTTGGAGAACAGGGTGTTCACAGAGTGGGCTTCCGGTGAGAGCATGTTCCTGGCTTCCAGAGGTCCACCCAACACTCCCACTGCACCATTCCAGACCTGTTTTCTACCTGGGAAAAGTTCAAGAGCAGCATGCTCAGATATTTGGACACACACACATCAGCACACAGACTAGACAGAGGCAGGCACCATCACACACACACACACACACACACACACACACACACACACACACACGCCCGAGTGGGCATGCATGCATGGATCACAATTCATTTTTCTAAAAAACTGAACTCAAACGTGTAGGCCATCAGCATTTTGAAAAACTGTTTTTACCCCCTTTGGGGATTGAAGCCAGATTAGGCTGTTCCCAGAGAACCAAGACAAGGTCACATAGAGGATTTTTTTTTCCTTTTTGATTTATGGTTTTTCTTTAAAAGAAAGGAAGTTGGGTTAATTTATTCTCAACAGTGAAAAATACTACCTCTTTCCCCAAAGTAGCTGTCTGGGTTCTGTTTGATATTTGGAGCACCAAATGTGCCAAATCTTTATAAAGAGATAAAGGAGTGCTTCTCATTTCTGGTTTGTTCCTATAAATCACATCGCAGAGAACACACAGAGGGTCCTCCAGAACACTTTTTGGGACATCAACTAACCCTTCCATGTTAGGTCTTGGTCTTGGTCTTGCTAGGGACTTTATAGACTCATGAAACACTGAGTGACAGTGTTATATACAGTAAAATAACAGGTCAAGGCCACAATGAAAGGTCACCACAGGGTCCTAGGGCTTTAGTGTCCTACTAAGGAACAACACAAGACCTCTCAGAGGTTGGAGATCACTTCAGGGGAAGCCTTCATAGAGGAGGTAAGATGTAGGCTGGCCTGAGACATGTGCACGCTGTATGCTTGTCAAGAGAAGTGAGGAGGACATTCCAAGAAAGGGGATGAGCGTGAGCAAAGGCAAGGAGTTGGGAGCTATGTGCAAGGTCCCCTCAGTTTGGGATCCAGTGAGTGGACCAACTGGACCACAAAGGAAAGTCTTCCAGGGACCCATGGAGAAGGAAGGGTTGAACTTTGAGTAGAAAAGAGATACAATCAACTACTATTTTAGCACAATAGCCCTTAAGACTTTGGCAGGCAGCCACAGGTTATACATAATCAAGCTCAAGAAGCTTTTCCGTAAAGGTTCTGGACATCTCCAACCCCTTGAGGTTCAGCTGAGTGAGGTCTGCCTGGCGTTAGTGAGAAAGATGAGCAAATTCCTAAATTATACTCCTTTGGAGTCGCTCTGGATGACGGAGCTTCTGATGTGCCTCTTCCTAGTTTTCAATGAATTAAACATGGAAATATAATGTCCATTTTATTTTCATGTAACATTTTCAGCCAGAGTCTGGACCCCTGAAACTATCATCATTATATTTTTTATTGTAACTGGTTTCGTGTCAGCCTCCTCTACTGGATGGCAAGCTCAAGATGCGGACATGACGGGCACCTGTGTGGTTCAGTCGGCTAAGCATTGAACTCTTGGTTTCTGCTCAGGTCTTGATCTCGCAGCTTGAGTTCCACTCACGGTGCCAAACCTGCTTGAAATTGGGATTCTCTGTGTCCCTCTCTCTCTGCCCCTCCCCCACTCATGCGGGGTCTTTCTCTCTTAAAATAAAGAAAGAAAGAAAATCCTGTCTGCATCTTTTTCTTTTTGTTTTTTAATCTCTGCCTCCCTAGCACAGTGGCTGGCCTATAGAACTAATTAGATGATGAATTTGGAGACTCAGGTAATATCTTTGTTACCATGCTGTTTTCCCTAGTTAAGGCATTGTAAATAACTTACTCTGTTTTAGAAGTTAAACTACAAAAGTGGATATCCTTAATAATTAACTCAGACTATCAGCCCCTGTAATATGAATTTTTAAAATATTTTTTTAAGTTTATTTATTTATTTTGAGAGAGGAAGACAGCGTGAGCAGGGGAGAGGCAGAGAGAGAATCCAAGCAGGCTCTGCACTGGCAGAGCAGAGCCAGATGCCAGGGTTGAACTCAGGAACCGTGAGATCATGACCAGAGCTAAAACCACGAGTCAGAGCTGGATGCTTAACTGACTGAGCCACCCAGGCACCCCTGAATTTTTTTTTTTTAAAGAAAAGGTTAGCTCTCAACTTCCTTGGTAAACATTTATTTAGCAGAGCCTTGTGGTGGAGAATTTCTTAGAAATAGGTAAAGACAGAGAGCCCATTGCATAGGTCCTCTGCCTTCAGCTCAGCTGCCTGATGCCAAGGACACAGGAATTCCTGTCCTTCCTGCTAAGGACCCCACCCTCCTCCAGACATCGCAACTGCTGACAGAGCCAGTGGGTAAATCTGCAAGCCCCAGTTAATCTTGCAAAACATCCTTGTAGCACTCACCAGAAAGCAGACTGGGACAGAGAACAGTGTGCAGGAAGTTTCCTAAGAAGTACCTTCAGGATGACCATCTATGGAAAAAGGAAGGAAGTGGGATTGGGCAGAAGGAGAAGGTGGCCAGCACTGCAATCACAAGGCCTCAGGTGACCCCACAGGGAGCTATGAAGTTGGGATGGGCCTTCAGAGTTGTCCCCAGGTGCGACAAGGGTCAGGCTTTTATACCTGCCCCCATTGACCAGTCACTGGATGTGGACTGTCCCCGAAAAGAGGCACAACCTTGCACAAGGAATTCATCTTCAGTGGATGGCAGTTCCCAGGGAGGCCAGCAGCTACAGCCACCCCAGCAACTGGGAGATGAGTCCTCCTGTCCTGAGTGGGTGTCTCGGCAGAGGACAGCATGCACTGTAGGCTTGAATGGTCTATGCAGCAACTATTTGGGTGCATGTCACCAGATACTCAGAGACCAGAAAAGGAGAATAAGTAGAATTGTTTGGAGACAGATCTGGATCCAAATCTTGGTTCTCCGTCTTACAATCTGTCAGCTTAGATAAGTATCAAACTTTCTGAGTCTCAGTTTATCAGTAAAATGGGAATAATTGTATCCACCTTATAGGTTTTTTTAATGAAGAAATCAGAAGTACAAAAAATGTCTTAGCACTGAACAATCACCACAAATGGTGCTGGAAATGGATGGTCACAGTAACTGTCATTATTTCAGCAGCTGTGGCAACAAGGATGATTCCCTGGTGTTGGGGCCAGATGCTCTCAGGTGGGAGCTATGCCAAAGACTGGGTCATGAGCCACTGGGTGCATGGACCGCTGGGCTCCAGAAGGTCTGTGAGAACGGCTAGTCCTTAATCTCAGACCAGTCCCCTGCTGGGACCAAGGACACTGCTGTAGAGACATCACCAGGAACAAAGGACAATACTGGGAAAGGGGTTTCAGATGTCCTTGCCAAGAGAACACATGGAAGGCTCCATGTGCCAGGCACCAAGAAGCTAGGCCGTAGGGGTGGGTGGGGCAATCACTCTATAGGCTACAGGCAGCCTCGTGCTGCTGGCCTGGCCAATGGGTGCGACCACATGACAGATTAGGGGTGTTTGATTCACTCTTTTCACTTTCAAACAGTCAGCAAGAAGAAAGCTATCTAGCTGGGGTGATTTCTGAGCATATGGGAAGTTTAGAGTGTAATACCACAGTGAAGGCTTCCATGAGCGGGGGCCAGAGCTCTGAGCCTCCCTCTGACTGGGAGCTTCCCTGGGGGGTTGGGGCACTGTCCTGTGCTGAGATTAGTCATTTCCACCAGCTCTCCCAGATGGGAGGGCCTACATGGAAAAGCCTGATTCTTCAGTTTGAATCCTGTCTTCATCCTTCATCAACTGTGGGATCCTGGCCAAGGGTCAACACACTCGGAGAAGACCGCCAAGATCGCACCTACAGTTACATAAGTTGGGCAACAAAGAGCAACATATACAAGGGGCATCTCAGTGAAAGGGTGCTAGAAAAAAATTGGTCTGAGCTTGGTTGGGTGGTTTGGGCAGGGTCAAAGGAAGAGGGAGTTTGCTTTCAACTGGATGTTGTTAGAAAGTGGGGACAAGTCTACAAGTCTACAACAAGGTGTCTCAAATGTTCCTATAAGAAGGGCTATGATGAAGATATAGCTATAAAGAAGTTGCAGTCACTCATCTGAGGGGGTATGGGACTTGGGGGTGTCACAGTGACTCTTCCCCTGTGCCCAGACAAAATGAAGCCGCTTGTTGGCTCCACCTTACCCTGGCTCAGGGTGCCCTTGTGTGAGGCTGGTATCCCGCGAGGCTGTTTATGTCCAACAGGGGAACACAGGCTAGCTGTGAACAGAAGGCCAGCTTCCAAATGTCAATGGTTGCTCTGTTTTTCTTCCCACAGATCACTAAATCTCTCCATGAATCAATTTCTGCGACTGTAAAACAGGGGCATGCATGCCTACCCAGAAGGTAGTCTTGAAGAATAAATAAGATAAATATGGAGCACAGAGCAGGAGCTCACTGCGTGTCAGCCTCCATGCTACCCTATAAGAATACCACGTGCCGGTGGCTCAGACACCCATTTTACAGGTTAGAAAACTGGGACAGAAAAGCACAGCACATTTTGGTGAAAATAAGAAGTAAAATGACCATCTGAACTGGGATTCCCACTTGGAGTCACAGCTCTGAGCATCAGGGCTGGCTCTTGGATATCCTCCAACAGCAACTGACTGCTGGTGATCGAGGCAGAGCGGCAGGTTCAGGCCAGGCTCCACGTGAGGCTGGAGCACTGCCCAGGACCTAGGGAGGAAGGAAAGTGGCCACCACCAGGACTTGGGGCTCACTTCAGACCAGGGTGTGTAGGGGTCCCTAAGGGGACCATCGTAGCTGTGTTTCAGTCATCAGCTTTCACACTGAGCTCAAGGAGAGAGGTCTCTGACACAGAAGATGCGATGTCCCCCCTGGGACATGGAGTGCACTGTGACTCTGAGCCAGAGTCAGAACCGACTGCTTCTGTTTCCCACACATAATCCTGTCTGATAATAGCAGAGTTAATCACAAGTGAGATTTCCAGAATAAAGCCCACCCAGGCTGAGTTCCCCAAATTATACCCTCTCCCTGGTAATTGCAGGGCTGTTTGGGGCCTGCATCTGGCTTATGACAGCATTTCCATGAGGATCTGATTGAGTGCCACCTCTCATTTGGTGGAACAAAAGGAGAATTGTATACTCTGATGGCCCAGCTTCCCCACGTAGGGCAATAGAAAAGCATCAGGAGTGGAATCTCAGGTCAGTTCCTTCTTATCTGTGTGACTGGGATACATTCAGCCTCAGTATGCTTAGCAGGAAAATGGGAGTAACAGAACTGCACCAACCTTCCTATCACCCAAGATCAAATGCCGTTTTCATATGCAAACATGTACAGAGCTCTGAAAGTATTATAAAGTAAATAGTAAAAGCTGTTCCTATATAATGGTTCTTATTTACCAGCAAATAAATAGATTTGAAGCCAAAATGAGAAGGTCACAATATAACTAGTGTTCTATGGTGATATAATTAATGTTCTCCCACCTTATTAACTAACGATACTTATTCCAGGACTCTGACACCTTAGAAAGCATCAAAGAAAGCCTATGATGTCAGAAAAAAAAAGATAGGAAAGAAAAAAGAGGGGCCCTTGGGTGGCTCAGTCAGTTAACGACTTTGGCTCGGGTCATAATTTCATAGCTCGTGAGTTCAAGCCCCTGCATCAGGCTCTGTGCTGATAGCTCGGAGCCTGGAGCCTGCTTCAGATTCTGTGTCTTCCTCTCTGTCTCTCTGTCTCTGTCTCTGTCTCTGTCTCTGTCTCTCTCTCTCTCTCTCTCTCTCTCTCTCTCTGCCTCTCCCCCACTTGCTGTCTCTCTCTCAAAAATAAATTAAAAACATTAAAAAAAATTTTTTAAAGAAAAAGAAGTTAATGATGTCTGAGCTCTGCTTACTAAGGTAAAGAAGTTGACTTACTCTGTATTATTTGATCAATCCACTGAACAAAGATATATAAAGGATCTACTCTGTACTAGCCTCAGTTCTTGGAGCTGGGGATAAAAGTTGGAAAATAAAGCCATCAAGGAGCCAGTTCTCCAGGCTGCACACTGCAGTTTGCTCTGCTCTGGCCCGTGGAGGCCTGCAGACGCCCAGAGCTCGGGCAGGGCCCATCTACCAGTGGTCAACACCTCTCACCTCAGGAAACAGACACGGTGATCCCAGCCTTGAGCCGACAGTGACTGGGGTCTAGACAGAGCAGTTGCTACCGAGAAGGGTCCCCCACTTGGGGGAGGATCCTCACTCTAAGTTCAGTAGGTCTTTTCCTCTCCACACAGACACAGGGCTACACAGAGCTGTGCTCAGATCTATGACTTCCTGAGAGCAACTCCATAGTTCAATGTCTGCAGAGTGACCCTCTCTCTGGACCTGGGGAAAAATCCCAGTCATCACAAAGACACAAAGTGGTCTGACCCAAGGATGATCTGCCCCTTCCAGTTTCTTCTCTGCTTAGGTAATCCAGGAGAAACCACAATCGTTGGCAGTCTGTTTCCCAGTCTGAAGACTTTAGTGTGTAGCTCAGCCCAGGGCCGTTGTTGGTCCGACAGGATCATTCAAGTTGGGCTGCTGATCGGCAGGATAATTCAAGTGACACTTGGACTCCGGGACACAGCATTTGTGTCTTTTCTAGGTCTCCCCACCAGTGTACAGGCCCGACAGCCTCCTATTCTCTCAGATCACTAGATGGGTAATGATCCGTTCACGTGAGCCCTCTCTCCCTTGAACACACACACACAGACACACACTCACACACACACCCCAAGCACATCCCCCAAACACACACATTAATTCTCAGTCATTACCCTGTGTTGAAAGCAGGTGTAAACCGGGGTTTCCTAAGCGCGCAGGGCCTGCCCAGCTTCTCCAGCAGAGCAGGCAAGCTCCCTATGGTCCCTCCTGCTCTAAGGCAGTGCCCCTAATGGCGCACGAGCAACAGGACCCAATTACAGAGTCCCCTGCACACCCCTAATGCCTACCACTTAATCCCCAAAGACCTTGAAGATGCCTTCCTTTCTTTTTCCTGCACTTACTAGGTCAGGTCACATTCCTGAGATCATTTATACTCTTGTCCAAATAACCCCCAGGGGTTTTGCTCGTTCAGTTAGGCAGGCAGCGGAAGAGTCATTTTCGCTACGATTACTCTGCGGAATATATATGCTGCCGAAGAGGTGAATGGGACGAGCCATGTGCCTGGGTGAGCTCATTAAGGAACGGTCCAGGCAAACCCTGCCCAGTCCTCCAGGGTCACCTGTGGAGCATCGGGGTCACACTCTGCCCCCAAAGCTCCCCCAGCTACACTGCAACCCAGTCCAGCCTCGTCTCAGGCCTCTTCCCCAGACACAAGCCAGGGGGCCCATGGTTAATGATGGAGCCTGGAGTGACAGAACCTGGGGGCCCCTGCCCACAGATCGGTACCTACTCCCACTGCTCACCCACCCATGGGCTCCTGCGACCAGCGGCCCTGTGCGGATGGATGTCTAGAGCACAGTGCTGACTGAGCCTGAGGTTCTGAGTCCCCAAGCTGGAGCCCAAGGTGGTTTGCACTCCAGCTCTTTCTAAAACTCCAAGAAAATTCTCTGCCTCCAGCTAGAATTTGTGTTGAGACAGAAAGGCTCAGAGAGGAAGCCAGCTTTGGGGTGGCTAGCTCACCCCTTGGGGAAGCGGGCTCATGTACGGAGGACGAAGCTCTCAATGCAACAGGCAGGAAATCCCAGCGGCCTGTGGCTTCCGTGCTCCCTGTTGCTGAGAAGCCTCTGAGGCCATTGCAGAGCTAAGCCCCACTTAGCTCTGCTGTGGTCAGTCTGCAACTGGAGGTTTTGGCTTTGGGTTTTCCAGACCTCTGAGGCTCGCCCCTTCCAGGAGCCCCTGCATAGAGAAGGGGGAGGGCTTCGCAGCCACGTCTGGGAGGAATGGCCAAGAACGGGCCTTCAGATGACTGGCCTTGAGCACCGCAGGCACCAGCCTCACACCTCCACAGGGCAGCAGGACAACAGAGAGCAGGGGTAGCCCTCAGACCACAGGGCTGCGACCCCTAGATAGACGTTACGGGAAAGGAAGGCGGCCTTTTCCTATGAGAAGTTCATTCCTGTCCAAAGCTTTTGTAAATGGTGCTTTCGAAAAGGAGCACATGTCCAATCTCTGGAAGAATGCAAACAGGGGCAGAATATTCTGGAAAGAACCCATCCATTGGAAGTTAGACTCAGTCAACTTGAGGTCTCTGGCACTCGAGAAGCCCTCAGTTTCGAGCGTGTGAATGAGCTGAGTTACTTATAGAGGGAGGGAGGGTCCTGGCCTTCCTGCAGCATCAAAGCCTCCTGCCCCTGCAGGGCATTCCTGAGCAGCTTTCATCGTGGGCTTTGAAGGGGAACAACAATCCCATGCTTAAACCAAAACATCTCGCGGTGGGGGCACAGGCTTTGAACACACCCTTGATCCTACCCGCCACCCTGCAAGCTCCCGGGGACCCCTCGGGCTGGAAGGGGGGCAGGGGCGAGGCCTTGCCCAGCACCTGCCCCAGTCCCTGCTGAGATGCCTCAGGCCTTTGTCAGAGGGGGCAACTGGCATCAGGAATAGTCTGATTTGACTTCAAGCCACTTCAAGTCATCTGCAGTAGCAGTGACTTCCTGAGAGTCTATGGAACCACAGGAGACCATGGCCACCTTGATGCCTCCTCCGATGTCATCTTAGAAGCAGTGACGTTTCAGATGAAGTCATTTCTAAGGGAAACTCCATCCCATTCTTCAGTTCCTGAATAAACTGAAAATTTAAGGAATCCGCTAGCTGTCTGGGTTAACTAATTAGCTAGGTAGGCAACTGCTCTGGGTCTCCATTTTCTCATCTGACACTGCATGGTGTGTGAGTGTGTGTGTGTGTGTGATTTCACATGTGCTCACGTCTAGTCATTTAGACAGATGTCTCTGTCAGCCGATCAGACAGCAAGCTCCGGTCCAGAGATTCCATTCTGGCTTAAAATAAAGCTGAAAAAGTCACCTCTGCCTGATGGGCCTCTGGGATTGCTCACTCCTCTGACTTTCAAAGTCTCTAAACCAGATCTCTCAAAGAAGGTTTCCTAACTGCAGTGTGCTGATACTAAGGCAAAGTTATGTCTTGTAAAGGATACTACAGAGAGAGCTTCTGGGCTGGGGGCACGTATGTATATGCATGTGCATGCGCGCACGCGCACACACACACACACACACACACACATGCAGACTCCCTAGCACGAGTTGCCCCTGAGGACTCAAACCGTATCTGACTCTACTTGGTATTCCTAGTGCTGAGCACAGGGCCTGGCACAAGGCAATTGCTCAGTGCAGAGCTGATGATGAATGGCTGATGAAATGAAAGAACCAACAGCCATAAAACCTCCAGAAACTACTGCCCGCATGCTGAAATCATATGCCCTCCCGGTTACTGCTCAGATCCTGCACCGGGAATGTCTAATTAGTAACTGAACTATCTTGAGAACTTTATGCTGGAGAGAGAGCAGGGCAGGGGCAGCCTGGGTTCTTACTTCTGGTCCAAATGAGCCGTGTGATCTTGGGCAGCCCCCCACCCCCATGGACCTCAGTTATCCATCTTTAAAATGATGGGGTTGGGTTGAATGACCTCTGGTCTCCTTTCCACATCCAGTAGTATATAGAAATTAAAAAGAACACTATTTGGGTGCTGGAGAGGCTGTCTGTTGAGCATCCAACTTTAGCTCAAGTCCTGATCTCACGGTTCATGGGTTCGAGCCCCGCATCAACCTCACTGCTATCAGTGCACAGCCTACTTTGGATCCTCCGTTTCCATTTCTCTTTGCTCCTCTTCCCCAAAAATAAATAAATATTTTAAAAAATACTATTTTATAGAAAAAATAGTAATTCTGTAAGTTCATTCTTAATTAGAAGATTCCTTGAGTTCAGCCCTAATGAATTGGAAAATGATTGGAATCAGCAAAGGGAACTCTAGGGTTACCACTTAATGTTTTTCCAACCATGCCAGCAAAATGCCCAAAATTCCTTGAAAGGGTGGCAGGGGGAGGGGTTCACGTGAGAACCATGCTGCTGAGGCTACTGTTTACGAAGTGTGCCATCCAAGTGACCAGCTAGTAGGGATGGAGCCCTCCCCACGCCAGTGATGGCATGCTGGCAGTGACCAGAGGTGTGAGGTCATTAACTGTGGCTGCCCCCTCACTCCCTGAAGTCACTTCAGGTCAGATGGAGCTAAGCAGGAGAAACAGCTGCAGATTTGGATCAGGCAGGAGCCCCGGGGGCCTAGGAGCCCCCACGAGCAGCCCCGGGGCCACGAGGCAAGTCACTTTGCCAGGTGACTTTTCAGAGCCAAAGAGTCTTCCTTGCTCCTGCTGGTCCCTGCTATGGATTGGTAATGTCCTCTTCTGTGGGTAGAATCAGCTACATGACTGTGCACTCAGCGTAAAATGAAAACATGGCTCTCTGTTCAAAAACTGAGAATTTCAAGATGGCGACAGCATCGTGTGCCCACGAAGCCAGCTCCGGCTGTGGGGATTTGCTGATTCTGAGCAAGTCCTTCCTGTTGGACTTCATCTTTATAGTTTGAGGACGAGTGTATCATCAATCAACACCATTTCCATCTGCTTTAAGAAAACAAACTACAGCAACTAAACTGCTTCCATTCTGCAGATATTTATGGAGCACCAAGCTGGTGCCAGGCACCCAGTGGTGTTCAAAGGCTGGACCTTCCTGGCGCTTACATTCGAGCAGAGGAAGAACATCTTGTTTCGGTTTTTCCCCAAACCTATCAGAGATGGGTTGCAGGCCAGCAGACTCTGCAGTAGCTCCTTCATGAAACAACTGTCCCTCAAAGTCATACAATTAGATACGAAATGGTTCCTTGAATTTTTTCACATATACTATTGTTTCCTCCATGGCAGGGTCAAGAGCTCTTGGTCTTACCCAGAAAGCCCTCATTGAGGTTCCATAAATTGCTCAGTGCCTGTGCCTGGTCCAGGTTTAGATGCCTGAGGGTACAAATAATTAAAGATGGGTTCTTGGACTCCAAGAGATCACATTTTAGAGATGAGAGCCATGTAATTAATTAAAGATTCCACTAAAGAGGGATGAGGATGGTAATAAAGGCAGGAACAATGTGTTTTGAGCCGGAGAGGGAGATTGAGGAAATCAGGAAAGGCAGATGACCTTTGAGCTCTGCTTTGAAGATTTTGTGGGAACAAAATTCAGGCTTTCTCTTGATGGGGACCTCTCCAAGGAGCACCCGTAGCTGACTCCTGGTCTCCTTCCCTTGTCCTGTCCTTCCCCCGCCCTTGGGAATACCTTGAGCACACCTTGCCTCTTGAGAGCTCCGCGCATCTGATACTTGAAATCTCCTACAACGTTTTGGACAAGAGTTATCCAACTGTGACATGAACATGTTCAATGACGGGGAGCTCATGATCGTTGACTCATGACATTTCGGACTGTTCTGATTGCTACCGTATTCTTTCTTCTTCTGAGCCAAAATCTGCCTCTTGAACTTCTGTTGGTTCTGCCCTCGAAGCACCACACAGACTTGACCAATAACTTAGTCACTTACCAGAAGCACACTGAACACCTCCTGTGACCCAGCCAGCATGCTGACCCGGTCTCAGCCCTCGGGAACACACAGGCTTGTGGGTGGCTTTTGAAATACAGTGAATAAGGGGCACCTAGGTGGCTCAGTCAGTTGAGTGTCTCACTTCAGCCCAGGTCATGATCTCACAGTTCATGGGTTTGAGCCTCGCATCAGGCTCTGTGCTAACAGCTCAGAACTTGGAGTCTCTTTCAGATTCTGTGTCTCCTTCTCCCTCTCTCTCTCTCTCTCTCCCTCTCTCTCTCTCTCTCTCTCTCTCTCTCTCTCTCTGCCCCTCCCTCACATGAGCTCTGTCCCTTTCTCTCTCTCAAAAAGTGAATAAACATTAAAAAAAAATACAGGGGTGCCTGGGTGGCTCAGTCGGTTAAGCGTCCGGCTTCGGCTCAGGTCAGATCTCACGGTTCGTGGGTTCGAGCCCCATGTCGGGCTCTGTGCTGACTGCTAGCTCAGAGCCTGGAGCCTGCTTCAGATTCTGTATCTCCCTCTCTCTCTGACCCTTCCCTGCTCACACTGTCTCTCTCTGTCTCTCAAAAATAAATAAAAAACATTAAAAAAAAATACAGTGGTTAAGTGTTGAGATAAGGGTAAGGCAAGGTGCTAGAGAACACAGAAAAGGGCTAACCCGCCCAGTTGTGAGACATCAGGAGAAGGCTTCCCACAGGAAGTGATATTTACTCCAAGGCCTGCAACACAAACAACACCCAGCTAGGCCCCAAAGGCCCAGAGAAGCAGCCACTACTCACAAGAAACGGAAAGACTACTGCCCTTCAAATATCATGTTTATTCTCAGGAAGAAAATCCTGGAGGATTCTAATTGTGGCAGCCCTGCCCCCTATTCTATTCAGTGAAATACACAGATCTTGAAAGGAGAATTACCGTAGAGAATTCCCAGGAGTGGGGAATTTATCCCAGGTTCTCTCCTGTCCTCCACTGCCCCTGCCCCCGGCCACCTGCTCACACAGGCCTGACACACAGCAGGTGTGGAATGGACCCGACAGCCATTGGGTGATTTCCCAAGCATGGTCCTGATGCTTTCCAGCCAGCCTTGCTGTGAATGATTGATTGGTCAGGCCAGGGTAAGGTGACAGACAAGTGGGAGATGGGGTGGGCCCAAGAGCTTCATTTTAGGAAGCAAGTGAAGGAGGGTATGGCTTCATATCTTCCTCCTCCCACCAGATCTGGGTCCCGAGCCACACAGACCCAGGAAGGTGAGCTGGATCGAGTTGGGCATACACACAAGGATTGTGTGTAAGAAAAGGCAGGAAGTGTCCCCGAAAGAGAAGTCCCTGTCCATTCCTTGAGGAAGAGCTCTCAGATGCCTTGTCTCTGAGCCCTGAGCCCAACTTCCTGTGTTCACCCCAAACCTGCCTCCTCACCCTGTTCTTAGCCCTTGCACCCCACCTCAGCCACACACACAGGCCGGTTGCAGGGCTGCGGATGATAGGGGGAGCCATACCAATTACCAGGCCCAGAAGCCCAGATGGAAGCTGGATCAAATCCCAGCCATAGATCTTAGAATGTCTGTCTGAGAGGGAGCCCCCCCCTCCAAAAGCCCTAAGCTTTTCCAAAGGGCCTGGACCCCGTTCCTGGTGGCCCTGACCAGTTGAGTCTGTAGCGCTCCAATTCCTGAACTATCAGAACCTGATAGGCTGGTCCACTCCCTCCAGGAGGCAAATTCAGATTTCCTTGAACTCAAATGACATTTTAACCCTGGCCCATTGCCAAGGAGGGGCCTGACAAATCTCCATGTGGTTTGAGAGGATGAGTCCAAAGCCCCCTCAGGAATCCATCCCAGATGCCTGCTTGTAGCCCAAACCCTGAAATCAGACTTTCTGCCTCCTAATAAGGTAAACCAAGTGACCATGCCTGACCTCGTCCTCCACCACTGACCACCACAGCACAATCTCCCCAGACCTGGAGGCCGCCGGGCTACAGACCCCCAAGTGTGGGGCCCAGACTCCTCTGAACTTGGAATTGGGCACAGTAGGGTCGATTCAGTCATTTCTAAGTCACTTGGAGAAAACCTGCCAAAGTGAGCCGGCCAAGTCTCCATTCAGCAGCCAGCCCTCCCCAGGGTACTGCCCCAGATCCCGTCAAGGTCAGGCATTACCAGAAACTCAAGTTCAGGGTCAGCTTTCTTAAAAATCTGAAATGTGAGGAGTTTACCTCTGAATGAGAGTTTTCATACCACACCCCTGTCCTTTGCTCCTGCCCCAACAATGCGATTTTTGTTCTTATTTAACAAGAAAGTACAAACAAAGCAAAACGAAAACAAAAGCTGGGGCCAACCCGGAACAAAGGTCTCTCCTCCAGTCAGACCCTGCAGTCTAATTAAGCTCTGCTCCCACAGCTCCCACCATATGCCAGGAGAACCAGTTTGCCCAGACTTCAAGCGATTACCAGCTCATTTGTGAGGCGATTGGTACATTCCTGCAGACACAGAGCTCTGGGCTCTTGCTCTCAGAGGTGCTGTGGTCAAATGATCAAGTCTCCTCATTTCTTTGTTTCCCCTTTCCATGGTGGGGTCTGCTGGTTTTGCTGAGCTCATAAAAATGGCAGGGACTTGCTTTCTCGGGTTACAAATGCAGCAGCTGAGTCCTGGGTCTTGCACACGCAGTAGTAACGGCTGGATCTTTTAAGCATATATTTCTTGATCACTTAGGGGTTGTCAGTGTTTTTCCTGGCATTCGTTTCACCTGTAAAAGTCACCAACCCTCCTTCCATCTGTGGCCATGTCAGCGAGGTGAAGATGGGCAGGCTTTCCCTGGCTCTGTGCCCCAGCCGCCCTGCTCCTCACTTTGTGTCGATGGGTCAGCAGACTGGTAGAGTGTCCATCCAGCCCCTGCTGGAAATGCCATGCTCCGAGGAAGAAAGCCTACCAGCCCCCAGACCCTCTTCCCCTCCCCGCTCAGGGGATTCAGTTCCTGCTACCACATCCTCTGGAACCCAAGTGGTGGGCACTTTCGTCCTGAGTGGCAATTCATCCTATGCAATCCTGAGAACCCCGTTTATCAATGACCCTCTGACTCTAGCTATTTTCAGTAACTTAGTGATCACCAAGCCCCTACTATGGACCAGACCCTACACTAGATGCCATGGTTGCAAAAATGAGTATATGAGGAGCTTACAATTGAAAAAGTCCTTGACAAACAAAAGAATTATTATTATACACTCATTTATCCAGCAAAAATTTATTCCACTTCTACTTTGTGTTAAGGTGCTAAGATAAACACGCTAGAGGCAAGATAACCAAGATTTATTGAGGACTTAGGACGAGCTGGGCTCTGAGCTGAGTACTTGGGTTGATCTTATTTAATCTTCAAAATTATTTCCATTCTACAAATAGAAAACTTGAGGCAGCAGAAAGTGAAAGTAATTGGTCCAAAAATGCACAGACAGTGTAGACGGAGCTGGGGCTTCTGCCTATAATCCTCAATTTTCCCACTAAACACACTCCCTGTCCTGCCGGGGGAGACAACAGAGTGGGACAGAAGGGGGACTCCCTGCCTGGGCCAGCTCCATGAACTTCAATCCCTTCCAACACCTCGCTGAGGAGGAGAGGGTGACACATGTCCGAGTGGGTCCATGGCCTTGGCTTTATGATGGTGCTGAGCCTTCTGAATCTTCTGAGCTAGCTGGAGAGGCTTCTTTCTAGTTGTCACCATGTCAGGGAAAGAGGCCGGATCACCTCAGCCTGCGGGAGGACTCATGGCTTGCTAAGCCCGATCAGCGCCCCTTTTCCCTTGGAGTTGTTTATGCCTTCCTTGCAGTTCATCTTTATTTGTTCTTTCCAATTTGGCAGGTAACCAACTATACAGTCTGATTTCTACCATTACCCATGAAGTAAAAGCTTGGAAGGATCCTCCCCTGGCACAGCTAAACACACCTCCCGAGAATCCAGGCTGGCTAATTTATGTTGGTGTTATCTTGTGCCTGTAGTCGGGATCGCCATTTGGCCTACAATGCTAGACTTCCTTAGAGGAAATTTGTAGCTACAGATTGCTCAGCCTGGAGAAGGGGGATGGATAGACAGAGCCTCTCACTTAGAGAGGCAGCTCGGTTATGTGACCAGATATCACAATTTCCCTTATTTGGCCATTGCTGAAGAATGTGTATTTTACAAGTGACTTTTTGTTAGCACTCATATAAATGATACGTTTTATTCTGTCAGAGTTCCATTTATAATCTTTCTACCACTAAATAGCAAATGCATTACTACATTCCTTTTAGGTGCCTCCAGAAGGTTTCAATTGTTTATCCAAAGGTCAAACAAGTTCTGGAATGAAATGAAATCAATCATTAACAAAGTGATGAGAAACTTACTTCTGGTAACATTTGTTTCTTCCCTTTTCAGGAGTCAAGAGAGAAGAAAAATAGCTCCAAATGACAGCCAGGGGACAGAGGTCATAGCGTCATAGAAGCCCGAGGCCTGGATCCAGAGCCCTTGGAATTGTACTTTCAGATCACGATTTCTGAAATGGAAAACATGGGCCAGTGTGCCAAGCTCCCAGTCCAGAGTCCAAGCCCACCCAGCTCCCGCAGCCCACAGTGACAACAGTCCCACACACCCAGCCAGCCTGGTGGCCCTGGGGAGGGTGTCCTAGGGCCCTGGAAATGTGCTCCTCTACTGCCTGCTCATCCCAGAACCTCTGGGAGTATTTCTTCAGGGAGCTTGTTGGGCCAAGCACCCTGAGGGGTCCAGAGAAAGGCCTTCTCTCAGTTGGTTTCATCAGGGCCCAAAGCCCTGCCTTCTGGGAGCGCTTTCTTAACTGCCCTCGGCTCAGCCTCCAAGATGAAGAGACTTGGTTAGTTGTCACCGCTGGATCACATGTAACTCACGTCAAAACAGAGCAATTTCCCTGTTTGCTTCTTTCCCTGAAGCTGAGGACCACGGGACCCTCCATGCAGCCTAGCCATTCTTTACCAATGCCTCCTCTTACTCCCCAGAGCAGCCGTTCCAAACCTCGGTCACTTCTCTGGGTCTCTTACAAGTGGGTGTTCCCAAAGTATCTGTCTCTTCTTTCATTAATTCACTCATTCTGCAGCTTGTTGAGGTCCGAGTATGTGTAAAGCACCATAGTGGGCATCAGGGACTCAGCAGTGACAGAGCAGAGATGGCCTTGAGGCTCATCATGGAGCTTATGATCCAATCTACAGTCTCCTCTCCTCTGTGTACTCTTCCCAGAGCATCCTGTCCCTACTTCAAGACTTCCATGGCCACCTATGTCCTGATGGGTCCCTCTTTGCTCAGATGACCCATAAACCCATCCAACTAGGTGCCACATAGGTGTCCTGACTTGTGGCTGGCAATGTGAAAACCGATCTCCCTGAAGAGAGGACAGTTGACCATCACAACCACAAATCTTATACCAGAATATTTTTATCCTGAGGATACCTGTTCTGATTCCAAATGAAACCACCGTAATGAGAGCCCCTCAGAAGTGCTGCTTCTCGGAGCGCCTGGGTGGCTCAGTCGGTTGAGCGTCTGACATCAGCCCAGGTCATGATCTCACAGTTCCTGGGTTTGAGCCCCACGTCATGATCTGTGCTGACAGCTAGCTCAGAGCCTGGAGCCTGCTTCCGATTCCGGGTGTCCCTCTCTCTCTGCCCCTCCCTTGCTCATGATCTGTCTCTATCTCTCAAAAATAAATAAATGTTAAAATAATAATTTAAAAAAGTGCTACTTCTCAACTCTCCCTCTCTGCCATACCCCCACTTGTGCTTGTTCTCTCCCTCAAAAAGAAGCAAACTGGGTGGCTCAGTCAGTTAAGCATCTGACTCTTGATTTAGGCTCAGGTCATGATCTCATGGTTCATGAGTTCGAGCCCCGCATCGGGATCCATGACAGTACAGAGCCTGCTTGGGATTCTCTCTCTCTGCTCCTCTTCCACTTGTGCTCATGCTCTCTTGCTCTCGCGCTCTCTCTCTCTCTCTCAAAAGTAAATAAGTAAAGTTTAAAAAAAATGTTGCATCTCTTTCCCACCTGCCCAGACATGGATGATATTTTTTCCTTAAATCTCCACAGCAGAGGTAAAGCCAGGCTGGAACATTTAGTAAGACTTTATTGAAGGTTCCAAAAGAACAGAAGGGAATTTGTCATTCACCGGGTATAACTTACACTTGGTCATTGAGTATGGTTTCTCCTGATGCCCACAGAATGTGGATGGCCCTCATAGGGTCTCTGCCTACTCTGGCCACTCACCTAGAGTAGAAGTCTCCTCCCCTCCCCCCACCCCATCACCCAGCAAGACCTTAAAATCACCTAGAGCAGGTCCTCAGGGAGATGAAGGAGTCCCTTCCCATGTTGCCTAAATTTCTAAGACCTAGTCCAGCACTTGCTTCTTCCAAGGAAGGTTGATCTGATGACTGTCTCCTCCCTTCAGGGGAGATTTTTCTTATCCATACAGGCCACATGACCTGAGCCACACACACTAGTCCAACTCTATAGAAAGTACACAGATTGTAGTGTGAGAAGGAAGGTGAGGCAAATGTACCCCATACTTAGTATATATAAAACCATACTCAACATGTCCTTCCAGAGCCCTGCCTCCAAATCTGCCCATCCTCTGTTTACTCTTGCCTTAAATAATGGCATCAGCATCCTCAACGTCACCCACGCTTGAATCCTAGGGGTCAGCATGGTGCTTCCCACTCAGATTCCCATACCTTCTACCTCCTGAATGCCTTTCCAATCTGCCCTCTCCTTCCCGTGTCAGAGCCTTCGTTCATCTCTGCCTAGCCCAGGAAAAAGTCTGCCTGACTGACCTTCTGGCCTCTGGCCTTCCCCGCTCCAATCCATCCTCCACTCTGCAGTCAGGGTGATTTTTCTCAAATCAACTTTCCACCATGTATGTAAGGTCATTGTCCTAGAGCCAGACTGCCTGGGTTCAAATCTGTATGTGTTCTGTGACCATGAGCAAGTGTCTAACCTCGTACAGTTCAGTTCCACCAGGAAGTCAGGATAACACTATCTAGCTGAGAGTCACCATAGAGATTGTGGTATACTGCTTCTAAAACTGTCCCTCGTGGTCCCACCTTCCGGCATGCCTGTCCTTGGGAAATATGCCCCCATTGAGTATGTGGTGGACTCAGTCACTTGCTTCTAATAAATAGAATACAGCAAAAGTAATGGGATGTCACTTCCAAGGTTAGGTTGTAGAAGATTTGGAACTCTGTCTTGCCCACACGCTCCCTCTCTCCGAATCTTCTCTCTCACTTGCACTGATGAAGCAAGTTTCCATGTTCTGAATGCCCTATGGAGAGGCCTGCCGGAGAAAAGTTGAATATGCGGCCTCAGCCAGTGAGAACTGAATCGTGCCAGCAACCAAGTAAGTGGGCCGGATTCCCCAGAGGAGCCTTGAGAAGAACTAGCCCCAGCCAATACCTTGATTAGAGTTTTAGCAGAGACCCTGAGCCAGAAGGCCCAGCTAAACTGTATTTGTTTGGATTCCTGACTCACAAAAAGTGTGAGATAGTAATGCTGTGCTTAGCCAGTAAGTTTTGAGATAATCTGTTATGCAACAACAGACAACTAATACAGAGACTAAATAAAATGATCCAGATGAAGGGCTTAGAATAGGGCCTGATCCCAAGCCAATAAATGTTAGCTCTCATCATCATCATTATTATTACATCTTTCAGACACACTAACTAGACAGAAAGCCCAATGAGGGGACAGAAGATACTTGCCTATTTGTCTACAGGGTCCCAAGCTCCTGGCATGATGCTAGGCACAGAGTCCTTTTGTCAATCAGGAAATACTTATGGCAAAAAGAATGGGCAGGAAGGAATGAACTGGGTCCTCCAGACTCTTACCTATCAGACCAAAAAAGGGGCTGCTGAGAGTTGGGGTAGGGGTACAGCCTGAGTGCTCAGGTTCCCCCTCCAGCCAGAAGATGGGCCAAGTAAAATGGTAAGGGACTGTCCCCCAGGGGGCCAGAGTACAAGGACCCTTTGTGGTATCCCAGCCTCCTTGAGCCCAGGCTGCATGTTTCCCAGGAGCACAGTGACCACAAAGCTAGTCCCTGTATCCGCCCTGCCTCCCTGGAAGGCACAGAGAAAACAATGAAACCGTCTTCATCTTCAACCTCCTCTCCTGGCCTGTGTATGGACAGGGAAAGCAGGGAGAGGTTGTGTTTGACTTGGCTGGATAACATCATTTTTCTTGACTGAAGAAATAAATGCCAGAAGGCCTAAAAGTAGAAGGTTGTTCTCACCCAAGAGAGCTCTATTCCCCAGAGGCCCGGCCCCACAGCAATACAAAGAAGCTGTATCTCCCACCTACACATCACTCCATCCTGCTTTAAGACTCAGTTCAAATGTCCCCTCCTCCAAGAAGCCCTCCCCAACTTCCCAGGCTCCTGCTGTGCCCTGGGCCCAATGCCTCTATTTGAGCATGCTGTATTCAGAGTCTTAGTGAATGCATTCCCGGAACTGCCCGGCCCACCCGAGCAAGGACCTTGCCCTGTTTGCTTTTGTATCTCTCATCTCCACAGAGCCGACAAAGTAGGTGCCAGTGCTGGATGAATTACAGAGAGCTGCTGCCTTCTGAATTCAGAAGTGGCAGAAATAAATCTCTAGAAGGGCATTGAAACCCCTCCTTTGCACAAGAATGTAGAGAAGACAGAGGTTATGTGTGGTTCATCTCAGAAGAGAAGCTCTCAGAAAGTGCTGGACTCTCTGGGGTAAGGAAGTTGGGACTGCAGGGAGCAACTGCCTAAGTCTGAGGAATTCCAGCTACTTTCCTACCAAATGACCTCCCTCCTCTGTGCATTGACAAGGGCTCTCCCTTAGTCTGAGCCAGTGGTACTCAAACTGCAGGCCCCAGCCCCACAGCATCAGCCTCACTTAGGACCTTGCTAGAAATTCAAATTTGGGGGCCCCACCTCGGGCCCACTGGATCAGAACCTCAGGGGGCAAGGCCTAGCCATCTGTGTTTTAACTAGCCCTTCCTGTGATTCCGATGCATGCTTAGGTTTGAAAAACACCATTCTAAGTACACTGAAAAAGCAGTATGCACATGTGAAAAAGAGCTTAGAAATACAACCCAGATTGGTTTAAAATTAAGATTAAATGAGAACCCACGCCAATGCCCCTTTCTATGAAATGTCCAGGATCAATAAAACACACCACTATTCTCTTTACGAAACAGCTCAACAGGCAATTAAATGAACTCAGCACATTTATTTTAAATGTGCAAAATGAATTTTCATATCCTAAGAGTAACACCAGATGTTTTACCTCTTTTCCCTAATTGATTTTCCAGCCTACAGCAATTCGTCTTTATATTTTCCAGTTGGACCCTAATCCAGCAAGAAGAGTGCGTTCCGGCAGGATTATTAAATGCCATGCATTTTAAAACAAGCATAACTCAGGCTGCCATGCGTCATCTGAGGCGGGGTATCTTCCCAAAATGAAAAAATAATAATAAAAAAATTAAAGAAACCAGAAGCTATAGGTAGCAGGCAGATCTGGGCAGGCAGGAGACTCAGAAAGGGCCCTTTTAGAGGGCTGGGTGGATCTCAGGGCTCTTGGCTGGTTACAAAGCTGAGTCCTGGGCATCGAGCCCAAGCCTGAGCTCTTCTCCACAGAGTCCTGCACTCCCTGGTACAGGATTTGCTAGCTGGAAAACCTGAAAATCAACATTTTGTTTTTCAATGGGAAGTTTTGTCTTTAGGCAAGAAAGAAAAAGTAGGCTCTGGGGATGGAGGTGAGTGGGGCTGGGGGGCCAAGGAAAGAGGGAGGTTGGGGCTCACAGAAGAAGCCCGCCTGGGTGGACCATCTCCCACTCTGCTCTTGGGGAAGCCCGGACAATTCATTCCCCTCTGTTGGCCTATGGGCCTGGCTGTGCAGGAGGCCCTGTTCTGGACACGTTTAAGTGGGTGAAAGGTCACCAGCCACCAGGTTTGCCTCACACAACGAAAGCCCCTGGGTGTCTGGAAAGACAGGGAACCGAAGCCTCAAGCTTTCAAGCTAATGACTTCAAAAGGAAACTCCTCAGTCTAACCCGGGTGTTCAGAGATCTAGGGAGAGCAGGTTAAGTACTAGAAAGCCAGAAAGTGCTGATTCCAAAAACAAAACCCACACATCTTAGGTAGTTGGGAGAGCGGAACACTAACCAGCCACATTTCCTAGGCACTGCTGAGAGCTGGCACGTTTGAGCCAACATGCCTGGAGCAGGGTTTTAATGTGGTCTCCAAGTATCACTCTGCCTGGCCTGGCTGGTTCTGAGACCCCCTGCAGCTGGCTAAGTGTCTGAAATTGGAGCTCATCGTGATTAAAACTCCAAATGTGGCTGCCCCAACTTTACATCACAGCCACCCCAAACATCCGGTGTTCTGTCCGTGATGTGGCCATTCTCTGCACTTAGAATACAGCAGTCTAGGTTCTGTATAGACACACACTGAGACAGAAGTTCGGTGATAGAAGTCTCGGGTCCTGACTTGGGCTTTCCCCTTTCACCCAGAAGCTCCAGCTCCAAAGGTAACAACCTACAGGTAACAACCTACAATCTGGGGTACTGTGGAACCCCTTGAGGATGTGAAGGGAACCCAGTAACTAGCCTCCAAGACAGAGAGCTCGGCCACACACCTGAGACATACACAACAACGTTAACTTAATTTAAAATGCACGAATGACAACCTTTCAAGTTTCAAGGAGTAAGAAGCAAAGACCCCACAGATGTAGACATGGTGTTTTAAAGACAGTATGCATTAGGTCAGAGACTTTGGCACGGGTGCCTGGGTCCCCCCCCCCACATCTTCCTCCAGGATGGGGACAGAAGCAACTGGTCTCCCATGGCCACCCAACTCCCACCCCACATCCCTAAAGGGATTTCAGCCTCATTTACTGCGATCACCATGAGGGAAACAGAGTGGTGGCAAGAACGATCTTGCTTAGCAGAAGTCTCGCCTTCCCCTGCACACTATGAAATCACAGGAGCCATTTTATAAATGTCATCATCATAGTCTTTTTAATATTTTACATAAAAAAACTGTATACACAGCTTATAGAACTTTTATGTAAACATCATAAGCTCACCACTTTGTCATTTTTCAGTTTATTTAAAAAATAAAAAAACAAGACAACAATTTAGTAGAAGTACCACTGGGTGGGGAAGGGAGGGGGAGAAAGGAGAGACTAGGGGTAGGTTCCTTCTCTGTACAGAGATGCAGAGAAAATTTCACGTAGCTTTAAAGACTGCCTTGTGAAAAAAAAAAAAAGGAGGGGGCCCTTTTATCAAAATAGTGCGCATACCTGGACAAATAAAATCGCAAAACAATGTTGCCACTTTTTTTTCAAGAAAACTAAAACAAAAATTAGTGGTTTCTTTTTCCTCTTGTTTTTTAAAAGTCATCATTATCTTTAAAAAAAAACATCAGAAGTAGATGAGGTTACAGCGTACAAGGGTGGTCAGAATGCTACTGTCGTATGCAAATGACAAGTGCATTAAGTGTCAAACAAAAACAATTGTGCAAAGAATTCTTAAAAAAAAAAAAACCAGCAACTTTTAGCTTTTAAATAAATCAAATAACATCAGTTTCTTGGACTGAACAATTTCCACTTGTATGACAGGCACAAAGTTCGCTTATGGCAAAAAAACGACCCAAAGCCCTCTCGCCCTCCTCCAGCCCAGGGCTAGTGAGAGGGTCGCCTGGGGCTGGCCCGCAGGAGACGTGAATCTGGAAGCTGCGTCCTCTCAGCCCCAAGCTGTTGCAAAAGTCTTCCCCAGGGGTTGGAAAGATGGCCAAGTCCTGTTCATGCTTGGATGGGCGCCCGACCAAGGTGGGCCGGAGCTGTTCTGGCGCCCTGTCACTCCACCCACCACCACCATTAAATAACACCATCCTACCTTCGAAAATAAAATTATATCTATATTTATATAACACCCCCTCCTCCCCAGCCCTCCCCTCCCGCAGTTCCCGCGGTCTATGTTACAGACAAGGAGCAGCAGGCGCTCGCTGGTTCTGGGCGCTTATCTGATGGGGCGCGGCTGCACCCCAGCGCCAAGCTCTTCTCTGGGGATCAGAGGCGGGGGGGTGGGTGAAAGTGGGGCGGGGGGATCGAACAAACACAGCCACACACTCTGAAGAGGCTCGGCTCCTCCGAAAGGGGTGCTCAGGGGACCCTTGGCACTCAGCGGGGCGCCCGGGCCTTTGCAACACGGCCCCACGCACAGACACTGGAAAGGGGACGCCCAGTGCCTCCCACGCGGATTCCAGAGCCGCCGGGTCACAGCTGCCGGGCCGAAAGGCAGACGTCAGGCAGTCCGGTGGGGTCCTTGGGAGGCTCAGGTCTCCCCTTCTTCGGGCTCGGTGTGGAGGGGGGTGGGGTCGGGCCCGAGATGGGGAGCCGCGCCGGCAGGGGCAGGAAGGGCGGGCGCGGCCCTCATAGCACCTTGCAGCAGTTGATGCAGCCGTTCTGGGAGCCGTAGCGCTTCTGCAGCGCGGCGCGCGTGGCGGTCTCGAAGACCTCGCGCACGCCCTCCTTGGTCTTGGCGGAGCACTCGAGGTAGTCGTAGGCTTGGATGCGCACGGCCATGGCGCGGCCGTCATCCGTGCGCACGGGTTCCTGCTTCATGCGGGCCAGCTCCGTGCGGACGTGCTCGTCGCTGCGCAGGTCTTTCTTGTTGGCCACCAGGATGATGGGCACGTTGGGGCAGAAGTGTTTCACCTCCGGCACCCACTTCTCGGGGATGTTCTCCAGCGAATCGGGGCTGTCCACTGAGAAGCACATGAGGATCACGTCGGTGTCTGGGTAGGAGAGCGGCCGCAGGCGATCGTAGTCCTCCTGGCCCGCCGTGTCCCACAGCGCCAGCTCCACCTGCTTGCCGTCCACCTCGATGTCGGCCACATAGTTCTCGAAGACGGTGGGCACGTACACCTCGGGGAACTCGTCCTTACTGAACACGATCAGCAGGCACGTCTTGCCGCACGCGCCGTCGCCCACCACCACCAGCTTCTTGCGGATGGCCGCCATGAGCGGGCCGGGCCCGGGCAGCAGGAGGGGGCCCGCGAACGCCTCGCTGCCGTCCCGATCGCCGCTCACTGCTCACCTCGGGCTGCGCGCTGGGGGCGAGGGTCGCTAGCTGCACCCGGGCCCCGCGGTGGCGCGTTCTCTCGGTGCGCTCAGGCTGCCGCGGCGGGGGCGCGAGGGCATAGGGCGAGCCGTGGGTCTCAGCGCTGCTCCGGGGCGGTGGCCGCTCTCCTCGCCCCGGGCCCGGGGTCGGTCCTTTGTGCGCAAACGGTGGCTCGAGCTGCGGAGCCGGCCTAGTCCTTTCCTCAGTTTCTATAGGTCTCGCCAGGGGTACAGGAGAGAACCGACTACAGCTAGACTGCGGTGGCAGATGCGGGCTGCGGCCCTAGCGCCCGCTATTTAAAGAGTTCGGCCACTTTCTTAATATAGCCGCCCAATGGGAAGCGAGCCGACTGAGCTCATCGCTGCGGAGCTTCACTCTGATTGGCCATCCGCCGCAGCCCAGGGGCTGGGCTGGCCGAGCGTGATTGACGGCCCAGGCCGAGGGGCTGGGAGAGGCGGAGACTGGGGAGTCTGCGCCTCCGCTGTCGCTGCGGGGCTCCGGCAGCACCAGGGTTCCCCCCTCTTCTTTCCCGCGTCCTGTGCGCAGCCAGCCACAGCCCGCAGTTGGCTGCCGGGAGCCTGCGGGGCCTGGGCGAGTGGATCCGAGGGAGGCAGCACTTTGTGGGGCGTTGGCCACTCCCACCCACTCAAAATTGTCCCGCTTCCTAGCAAACTCCCAGCGGTGGCTGGACCTGTGGGGGAGGGAGCGGCTCCTTTAAGCGGTTTTCTTTTTAAATAAACGCGCGCGCACACGCACACACCTTTGTTACCAAACAAGGTGTTTTGTTTTGTTTTGTTTTGTTTTGTTTTGTTTTGTTTTGTTTTGTTTCTCTTAGAAGAGGCCCCTTCCCTCACCTTCTCTGCCACTCCCAACTCCCTGACCCGGGTACTCTTTCTGGGACAGCCCTAGATTTGGACCCAGTGAGGCCAAAAGCTGACTGTGAGCTGAGTTGTCCTAGGCCTAGCTTCTAGCTCTTATCCTATCTCCTATCGTATCTGAGCCCTATCACCTACTCTCTTCCTGCCCCACCTCCTACACACACACACACACACACACACACACACACACACACACACACACACACACCCATCTCTAGGTGAGGATTAGGGGAAGGAGGGACCGTGAAAAAGGAAGATTGAGCTGGGTGAGGACGTGATGTCCACTTGGAGGAAGTTACCAGGCAGCAAAAGGCAACTTTGGCCAAGGTTTGCATGATAAATTGGGATCCTCGTAGTAAGGCTGAGAACTGTCTGAAGTAAAAGGTAGACTAAAACCCAACCACCTTTCACCCCATTGGGCAAGAAGAGGATGAGGCCTGACACAGGGGACAGAGAAGGGCACACAGGGGACTTGCAGGTGAGGATACAGCAAATTAATTTCTGAGAGGGTCCTAGGTCTCCTCCTCCACACCAGAACTTGATTCATTTTTTCCCCAACTCTGATCTAGAAGGACCCAGGGCAAAGAATTTTCACAGGACAGAAGAGGGAGGGTAGGGACAGAGGAAGGGCTTCCCGCGAAGAAGGCAGAACCTCACAAAAGCAGATAGGTGGGAATGAGTAAGACAAACTCTAAGAACAAACAGGGAATAGCTTAACGTGACTGCACTTGATGGAAAGAGAGAGAGTTGAAATTCAGGTTGAGGCCAAACATGGAGGGCTAACGTACCAACTACCCAGATTGGGCAGATCCATTTTAGAGACAGTGGGATGCTTACTGGGTTTTTTAGCAAAAGAGAGACCCACACATCATGACGAAGTTAAGACTAGAAGCTGGTAGAGAGCCAGGATTCCGTCTCATCTCAGCATCTTGAAGACTGAGCCCAATGCCTGACCCTGTGCAAGAATCACTAAATGACTTGAGAATTCACCTAAATGCTCAGAACTTTCTGGAAGTCTCCTACTTCAGACTCCAGACTCTGCCCTACCAACCATCCAACTGAACCCATGCAGCCGCTGTCACTAAGATGTGGTCTTTTCTCATATGATTCATGTGTTGACATCTGGGTCTCTACATGAACACCACAGATATAACAAGTCATGTAAGACAGTAGTGTCCTAACCCCTAGCGCCTGTCCCATAGGGAACATATTCAAATGTCCCAAAGGGCTTCCCTCATACTGGATAAGCTCCACTGTTTTTGTTTTTCAGATTTAAGGAACTAAATTGTCAACAAGCAAATAATTTTTCTTCAGTGGGATCCCATGAGAGGAAAGTCGGGGTTTTTTTTGGGTCATCGGTTTACAGCTCCCATCTGCAAATTTTTCTTCTTTCTTTCGCCTATCAAAAAAAATCTGATCTTATTTTTTCTTCTTTTAGTCAAAACCTTTTATAGCTTTATTGTTAACATGGCTTTTTTTTGTCTTAATATAGCTTGGGAATCTTGGCTCTGTCCTTAAACTTCAAATATTAAGAAAATATCAAACAATTAAGGTTTTGTACCATGTATTTTTTCAAAACTGAAATACAAAGAATCAGGAAGAGGGATTCAATTCACTCATTTCCTGATTTTCAGACATAATATATGAGTGTTCCAAGCCTGAATTTCAATATCGCAATAATTTCTAAAAATACTCAGTTGGTCAATATGCCAAAGTAAACACATAGAAAACTCTGTGCTCTGCAGCTACTTCTCTTCGTGGTATTCATTTTTATGTCCCGGAGATGTTGACAAACTCTGGGGAGACTGGCTACTCCAAAGAGTCCACCACTCAGGGTAACTTTTCCAAACTAGGTGATGTGTCAGACAGGCGCCTCCTGGCCCCCCTTCTTCCTTCATCCTTCATCGGACCCGCCCACAGACTGGGCAAGGGCGGAGGGTCCTCCAGAGGAAGAAATCATTTTAAAAATTAGCTTTATTAACGTATAGATTCACTGCATGGCAGATACCTACCCCAGTGAGAGAGGGACATTGTCCCTCGGACAAAGGGAGATGTTAATCTAGCTCCAGTCTTCAGTTTAATTTGTTTGGGTTTCTTTTTTGTCCAGCATTTCCTACAGATCCTTTAAGTCACCCCCCAACTGCTCTCAAACAAGACCAGAGCCTGGAATGTTCATTAGATTTTAGTGCCACCTTGTGGCAATCTTAATGGGTTTTTTTTTTTTAATTAAAAAAAAAAACTACATATGTGTATATAATACTATATATGTGTATATCTATGGTATGTGTTTTACAAGTAGATTCTTTAGAAATTCATCACGTATATATTTAAACACATATTGACTATTGTTATATACACCTAAGAAATTAATTCTTTCCATGGGGTGCCTGGGTAGCTCATCAGTTGAGCATCAGACTTGTGGTTTTGGCTCAGGTCATGATTCTGGGTCCTGGGATTGCACGCTGCGGCCAGCTCTGTGCTGAGCAAGAAGCTGCTTAAGATTCTCTCTCTCCTTCTGTCCCTCTCCCTGCTCACGCGCACACTTTTTCTCTAAATCAAACCAAAAAAACTTTTTTAATGTAAAAAAAAGAAATTATTTCTTCTTAAATAGTAACTTCTTTTTTTTTTTTTTTAATGTGAGAGAGAGAGAGACAGAGAAAGAGAGAGAAAGAGCACATGGGCGAGCAGGGGAGAGGGAGAGGGGGAAAGAGGCAGATGGAGAAAGAGTGAATCTTAGGCAGGCTGCACGCCCAGCACGGAGTCCATGCCACTGAGCCCCACGGGAGACTCAACCCCACAACCCTAGAATCATGACCCGAGCCAAAATCGAGAGTGAGACAAACAACTGAGCTACCCAGGCCCCCCACAAGTAGTAACTTCTAAAAGAGATTCCAAAAGGGGCATGATCTCAAGGTTCCTGGAATGGAGCCCCACGTTGAGCTCCACGCAGAGTGCCCAGCCTCTGCTTGGGATTCTTTCTCTTTGCCCCTCTCCTGGGGTCTCTCGCTTTCTCTCACACACACAGACACATGCACAATTAAAAGTAAACTTAAAATGAAAAACTTTAAAAGAGATTTGAAGAGATATAAAGCTATGGAATCTCACTAATTTACATAAAAATGGACCTCTTTTACCTTAAAATGTAATACACAGAAATGTAAAACAACTTTAACCACAAAACCATCTTCTTTTTTCCCCCTTAGTTAAGAAAGCAATTGTTGGATATTCTGGTATAATAATTTATTTACCAATAAACATTTACTGGAAAACAACAATGCCATGGACATTCCCAACAGCATCTGATTTAATTTGTTTTCCAATTTAAGGAGTAGCTTAAAGTCTCTAGAAACACTGTCAACTTTCCATCTCAGTGCAATGAGTTCTGGAAAGTGAAAGGTTCTTCTAGAACTACCCATGCTGTTGCAATGTGGGAAAACCAAAGTGGTCTCATCTGGTCCATTTGAGCACATTCAGCCATGAGTTACAGAGCTGAGCCTTCAAGCTGCTTTCTGAGGTCTCCAGCTATGCACAACAGCAGGTAAAGCATTTCTCTCCCGGCCCCCCCCCTCCCGGGATTGTAACCCTGTGCAACCCAAGCCGAACACAGGGAAGGCTGGGCACACAGAACCACCACAGCTAAACTATTAAACTTCAGAATATGGGCATTGAACTCTGATGAGACGCCCATCTGTCCAGTGTAGGGCCAGGCCAAGGGGAGTAAGCAATGGGCAATGGGCCAGCTCCTAATCACCCTAAAACTGTGCTGTCCAGTGGCCGCTAGCCACATGTGGCTGTTGAACACTCGAAATGCTGCTCATGCTGCTGAAGAGCTAAGTTTTTAATGTTATCTGATTTTAATTAATTGACATTGAAGTTGAAAAACTGATGTTCAGTGTGGAGATTTTAAAATGGGTAGATATTGATCAAAGAGCACAAACTTCCAGTTACAAGATCAGTAAGTTCTAAGCATCTAATGTCCATGATAACTGTAGTTAAAAATATGGTATTGATACCTGAAAGTTGCTAAGAGAGTAGATCATAAATGTGCTTACCACAAAAAAGAAATGGTAATTAGTGACGTGATGGAGGTATTAGTTAAAACTTCGGCTATGGTGGTAATCATTTTGCAATATGTAAGTATATGGTGTCAACACTTTAAACGTGTACGCCTAAATCTTACTCGATGTTTTATGTCAATTGTATCCCAATAATAATGGAACAAGAAAGAATTAAGTGAATTCTGATATGGACCACAAAAAGTAAAAAAATAAAACCTGATATTTAACTCAGCTACTGGGAAGCTTTTACATATGTTTGAAACAACTCAGAATGTCAATCTACTTTTTCCTACTGGAAATTTTGAACTCTAAATACAGATTGGGTATGTTCAATGAAAATTTAGCACCCAAATTAAGATTGGCTGTAACTATAACATAAAAACAAGAATTTGAAGTCTTAGATTAAAAAACATGTAAAACAGTCCATTAATAATTTTGATATTAATTACATATTGAAATGATAACATTTTAGATAATAGTGAATATATTTTTAAGTATATTAGATTTAAAATGTTGGATATACTTCGATATGTCATTCAAATTAATTTACCTCTTTCTATGGTTGCTTCATGTGACAACTAGAACATTTTAAAATTTTATGTAAGTTTATTTATTTATTTATTTATTTTGAGAGAGAGAGAGAGAGAGAGAGAGAGAGAGAGAGAGAGAATCCCAAGCAGGTCCCACAGCATCCATGCAAAGCCTGATACTGGGCCCCATCTCATGAACCATGAGATCATGACCTGAGCTGAAACTGAGACTCAGACACCCACTGACTGAGCCACCCAGGCACCCCTATATATATTTTTAATGTTTATTTATTTTTGAGAGAGAGACAGAACACAAGCAGTGGAGGGGCAGAGAGAGGGGGAGACAGAATCCGAAGCAGGCTCCCGGCTCTGAGCTGTCAGCACAGGCCTGGAGCAGGTCTAGAACTCGCAAACCGTGAGATCATGTCCTGAGCTGAAGTTGAACGCTTAACCGACTGACCACCCAGGGACCCCATAGAAAATTTTAAGTGACATGTGTGGCTCACATTACACTCTATTGGATGGCACTGCTCAAACGTCTAGCAGTCCCTGTGGCTCCTAGCTACTCCTTCGTGCATCATCTCAAGGAGTCCCTTTTGTACGAGCCCCCTGAAGCCTGCTAATCTTTTTATGGGGATGCTTTCCTTTTATTTGTGCTAATCCTGCTGCTGGGTTTCATTGCATAGGGCCCAGACAGTCAGCTGAACATTGTGCGTGGGACAGTCTGGAGCCCCCACGTCCCTCTTCCAGTCACTGCTCTCTAGGCCAAGCACCAGCCATGCCTTTCATCTACCCCCACCCCAAATCAGCAGCCCTTCCCTAACGTGTCCACCTCTCATCCCCACACTGGGAGGTGTTGTCTTGAACAGTAGAACTGTTTGGCCTTTCTGCATTAAGACATATTTTCCTTACAAATAAAGGGAATCCACATCTAGTCCTTTTCCAATTTTGGTAGTGAAATAGAGGCTGTCTGTGGATTATTCTCTGGAACTCTTATCGCACTTCAAGCCTCTCAATTCAGTTCAGCAAACACAGATTGAGGAGAGGACTAGAGAAGAGGAAGTAAGGAACAGAAGATAAGTAGGGTATAGGACCACCATGTAAAGACACACACACACCCACTGGGGGTCTCGATAACACTATTATGTAAATGAAAGGTGGAGGTGATCTCACACAGGAAGTCACATTTGAACAGGACCTTGACTACCAAGTAGGATTTTTCCAGAAGAAAGAGGTGCCCCTTTGCACTATCTAAAACATTGACTGTGGAGCTGTTATGTGGAAGTTTCTAATCAGAGCCATTTGATGAGAAGGGGGAAGTACAACAGGCACAGGTAGAAAAATGTTCCTCCTTCTATGCATGAGATTTGCCTGATAGGAACAGCAGTGTGAGGTTTGTCTCACCCTGAGGACGGGAGGGCAGAAAGGAAGGAGAAAGATCACGAGAACTTGCCGTCACGATGAAATCCACCTTGGCAAATGCTTGCCAGTCCTGTGGCCTGTGCTGGGATGGTATATACATTTGTTACTTTAGCAAAAGCTAGGGGAAAGTGGTATGGAGACGCAGTAAGCCACCGGGAGGTGGTGGGGCCTGACACCAGGAGGCTGGAGACCCGCTTTACGGGGCTCCCAGTTCCTAGCTTCTCGGCTTGGGGCAGACCCTCCTTTCTGGCTCTCAGTTTCCCCATGAGATGTAGAACACAAGACTGGAAGCTGAGATGTCCACAGGGGGCCTGCAGGTCACATAACCGTGTGTAAGACACTGGGCCGTGGTGGGACCTGGGGGCACCTGGAGAACATGCTGAATCTAAGGTATCAACGTCCAGAACTGAAAAGCAAACTACTGCATGGCCCAAAAAAGGCACAAGCAAAGCAGGCTAGATTTGGCCAGCAGAACCAGTTTGTGATTAGTCCAAAGTAATCATAAATTTCATTTTTAATGAGTCAAAGAGGCTTACCTAGAGAAGTTAATATCATTAATCCTTTCATAAAATGAAAAAAAAATGATAAAGCAAAAACTCATTTTTATTTAATTTTATTATCCAAGACCTTTTCTTAGAATTGCTTAAACTGAGTTCCAAAAGATAAAATATGCCAAAGTATGGAATCTAGGGAAATGTGATCCTACATAACAATAAATTATTCTAGGGGCACCTGGGTGGCTCAGTGGGTTAAGCATTTGACTTCACCTTGGGTCATGATATCACAGTTTGTGAGTTTGAGCCCTGCGTTGGGCTCTGTGCTGACAGCTCAGAGCCTGTGTTGGATTCTGTGTCTCCCTTTCTCTCTGCCCCTCCCCTGCTCATACTCTATCTCTCTCTTAAAAATAAAGAAGCATTAAAAAATTTTTATAAGAAGAACAAATTCTTCTCCCGACTGAGGGGGGTTAGCAGTCAGTTGGGGGAGGAGGGAATGTTACCCTTTTGTGTTAATCCAGAGGGCAATAACACCAAGTTCTTTCTCTTCCCTGTTCCCAGTCTTGAAAGCAAATGATCTAATCCAAGTATTTATACAGAGATGATTCACTTCTTGGGTTATCTTATGATGTCAGAATTTTGCAATAGGGAGGAGTTCAGTTCACAATGGATTTCCACACTCCAATGTGGCCCTAATGAAGATGTGCCTGTGGCTATTTATAACACAAGACAGAGCCTATATTAGGAGCCACTGCTCAGAATCAGACTCCGGGGAGCAGACAACACAATCGTGAGGAGGCAGGGATGGATGTGTTTCAGGCTGCCATCCCTGGCTCTCTGCTTCCACTCCAGCCACACAGGTGGGTGGGACATGGCTCCACAAACAAAGCTGTTCCTCTTTGAAGGTCCTCAGTCAGACAGGAGAGCATGCAGGGGTGCCTGAGTGGCTCAGTTAGTTAAGAGTCCGACCCTTGATTTTGGCCCAGGTCAAGATCTCAGCGTTCATGAGATCAAGCCCCACAATGGGCTCTGTTCTGACAGTGTGAAGCCTACCTGGGATTCTGTCTCTCCTCTCTCTCTGCCTCTTCCCTGCTCATGTTCTCTCTCTCTCTCTCTCTCTCTCTCTCTCTCTCTCTTTCTCTCTCTCTCTCAAAATAAATAAACTTTAAAAAAAAAAAGGAGCATGGGAACAATCTCTCTTTTAGACAACTCCCTTGGAACTGTTTCACCTTTGAAATGTGGAACTGTGAATGCTACTCAGCTTGATCACAATGTAGGCTGAAGAGAGAAGTTGATCCATTTATAGTTTGGAAATCTCAGTGACATGCCTATGAAGTTCAAT
This sequence comes from Suricata suricatta, assembly GCF_006229205.1. Taxonomy (NCBI): domain Eukaryota; kingdom Metazoa; phylum Chordata; class Mammalia; order Carnivora; family Herpestidae; genus Suricata; species Suricata suricatta. The sequence continues at coordinate 150,108,028 of NC_043703.1, forward strand.
CCATTTATAGTTTGGAAATCTCAGCAACATGCCTACAAACTTCAATCATTCATTCACTCCTTCTGTAACTCCAATAACATGTGTTAGTTAGATGCTGGGTGCCAGGATCCCGGTATAGGACAAGGCTGCCATACTTATGGAGCTTAGGGACTTGCATATGTGGGCATCTTACAGCTGTTGAACTTCCAACGTCTCTATGAAGTAGAGGCATGGCTTGAATCTGGTAGATATGAAGTAATGGCAGCCGCCACTCTCATTCAATCATTTATTCTGCAAATATACTTGGTGCCACCAGTGGGATACAGGAGGAATCAGATAGATTGCTCTCAAAGGAGCCCCAGTCCACAAATATGAATGGCAATACAGTACAACAGTCAGTCTAGTGTGGTAAATGCTACAAGTGGGCACAAAGGAAGGGCCTGAAGAGTTCAGAGAAAGCTTGAACTAAGCGGTATGTTGGCCCTTTGGTGGCCTTCTGTGAAACACACTACCTCTATTCATCTGTTTGTGCGGTCCCCTCCCATGAGGAGTCTAAGTTTGATCACGTGATTAGATGAAGCCAATGGGTCATCAGCAAGAATGATGCAGCTTGCAGCTTGGTAAGTACTTGCACCCTGGGGCTTGCTCCAGAACACTTCTTCTTGGAACCTGGCTGCCATGTTTTCAGGACACTCAGTCTGCCGTGTGGACAAACCTATATGGAAGAGAACTGGACTCCTGACCAAGTCTCAGCTAGGCTCCAGTGGGTGGTCAACACCAACTGCCAGCTATGTGGGTGGGGCCATTTGGACCTTCTTTCCTAACACTGGAGCCAACACCACAGGAAGTAGGAGAACTGCCTACATAGACCTGCAGAATCCTGAGAAATAATAAATTGTTACTGTCTTAAGTCACTCTGCTTTGGGATGGTTTGTTCTACAACAACAGATAAACCAAAATAAGCTGAGTCTTGATGGTTGCATAGAAGTTAGCCAGGCCAAGAAAGGAAAAGAAGGGCATTCTAGAGGGTGAAAGCATGAGAAAATGTGACATATTCAGGTACTAGGCAGCTCAATATGGCAAGTGTGTGGAGCATAAGGTAGAGAGTAGCAATTACTGGAAC
>NC_043703.1:150109229-150159957 GCF_006229205.1 Suricata suricatta
AATTTTTTTCTTTTTTTTAATGTTTTTATTTATTTTTGAGAGATAAATAGACAGTGTGAGCAGGGGAGGGTCAGAGAGAGAGGGAGACACAGAATCCAAAGATAGGCCCCAGGCTCTGAGCTAGCTGTCAGCACACAGCCCAACATGGGGGCTCGAACCCACAAACCATGAGATCATGACCTGAGCCAAAGTCAGACACTTAACCAATTGAGCCACCCAGGTGCCCCCTCTTTTTTTATCTTATTTTTCCATCCCTTCCCCTCTGTTCATCTGTTGAGTTTCTGACGACCCACATATGAGTGTAATCATATGATATCTTTCTCTGACTGACTTATTTCACTTAGCCTAATACCCTCCAGTTCCATCCATGTTGTTCCAAATGGCAAGATTTCGTTTGTTTTCATCGCCAAGTAGTATTCCATTGTGTATATGCACCACATCTTCTTTATCCACTCATTGGTCGATGGACATTTGGCTATTATTGATAGCACTAGTATAGACTTCGGGGTGCATGTGCCTGACTCACACTAGGTATCTGGAAACATTAGCTGTCCTTCCTGAGGGGCCATCCAGGTTCTGCGTGTCCTGCCCCCTCCCATCACATGTGTGCACACAGTCCCCCACTGACGGGGCAGGAGAACAGCAACTCCTCACTTAACCTGCCCTGATGGGAGAAGACCCCTCCTGTAGCTCAGGGAAGCTGTGTCTAAGGTAACGTGGGAGTCTGCTCCCTTGTCATAGGACAACCCTTCAGTTCTTAGGAAATGACTCCGTCTCCGAGTCCGCTCGTGACGTATCCAGTTAGTTCTGGTCCCTATAACTCATCTCTGCAGGCTCTGGCTGCCTCCCTGGGAGCCAGCCTCTCTGAACACACAGTGCTTTGCTGATGTCCTTTTAAGGGACATTCCTGAGGTCAGGTCACTACTCCAGGGACGGTCTCACGTTGCCCTTTCAGACCTGCCATTTCTTCAGGACAGGACAGTGAGACAGCCGCAGAATGAGCCCCTCAGCACAGGAACTGCCCCATGTTCTTGAAATTTAAACAAAGTAAATAAGTCCCTGGGAATAATGATGCTCATGATGATTATAACAGTCGGTATCATAACGAACAGTTGAGAGACTTAGCGTCAGTTTCTAGTAAATTCTTGACATGCATTATTTCATCTAATCTTACAACAAGCCTGAGCAAGATGCTATTGTGACAGGGACAAAAGGTGTCAATATTCACAGCCTATTCAGTAGCCATTTCCTCCTCCTCCCTTTCTACAGGATTCTGGGTTTGCCTGCTGGACCACAGGCTCCTTCCTGTGATCATTAATGGGGAAGAGAATCAAAAGAAACCAAAAGGCTGAGTTGACTGACATTTTTGAAGGTCCTGAAGCTTTTCTCAGGAAAAAAAAAAAAAGCAATTTGTCCAAAAGGCCAAAGAAGTGGTCAAGACAGAAGTGGAGATGAGAGAGGAGAATTTGGGGAGAGGCTGCCATGAGGAGAGGGCTCTGGAATTTGCTGGGCAAAGAAGATATTTAGGGAGTTTCTTTTATGTGTTTTGTACTATAGCTCCCCTTTGCTACTTCTTTGGAAGATTTATATACATATTTACATGACTTTTCAAAAAAAAATGTTGAGCTGCAATTATGTATCTTCTAGAAGCTACACAGGACTAAGCTAGAACTGAGCCAGCCAGTTTTATTTGTTTTGTACTATTATTATCCCCACCAAGTAGAGATTAGGAAGCAGAGATTAGAGAGTTTAAATAACTTGCCTAGGGTTGCACTACCAGTAAATGGCAAAACCAAATTCCATCGAGCAGTCTGTGCTGGTGGACAGCCACCAGCTCCCACACACCACGGTGGTTCAGAGGAGCGTGGAAGCTCACTGCTATTGCTAGGCTCGTCCGGGTCAAGGGTTTTACGGTTGTCCAGACCACACGCAGAAGTGACTCTGGAAATCTTGGGCTATGAGTTGGGAGGTGTTCACTCCCTTCCTTGAAGTGTGCTTCCCAAATTGTCCCCTCATCGTCCTTTCCCTCCTCAGTGACCCACACCCTCCCTTCCAGAAGTAGGCCTCTGGATGAGATTCTCTGAGCAGGCAGTGTCTGCACAACTAGACACTTCCTGATGTCTTCATCCATCTTTGACTTGGTACTTTACTCCAGTGGCTGCCATGGCTCCCGAGAGCCTGGCAGGCCTGGCAGAGCATGGCTGGGACAGGAAGTCCCGCCAAAACCAGTCGCTCCTTCTGTAAACATTTCCTGAACCCACATTGGGAAAACAGCACTCCCTGGAGGCAATCCTCTTTCTCTCTGAAAAGTGCCCTGGCTTAAAGTTCTATTGTCACAAAATAAAACTGAGCATGCCGTGGACCTCTTTATCTTGTATTACTTTACCCCAGGTGGTGGCTTCCCGGAAGCCAACGTGGAAGAGACTGGACTATAGGAAAGACAGAACCAGCCAGTAAGGAGAGGGTAGGAGGGGGGCTTTTATATTTTTATTATATAATGGTTCAAGCATAAGAAAAATATGAAGAGGGGCGCCCGGATGGCTCAATGGGTTGAGCATCTGACTCCGGCTCAGGTTATGATCTTTCACTCCTTAAGTTTTGGCCTCGCATCAGGCTTATGGTAACAGCTTGGAACCTGGAGCCTGCTTCGGATTCTGTGTGAGTGTGTGTGAGTGTGTGTGAGTGTGTGTGTGTGTGTGTGTGAGTGTGTGAGTGTGTGTGAGAGAGTGTGAGTGAGTGTGTGAGTGTGCGTGAGTGTGTATGTGTGTGAGAGAGTGTGAGTGTGTGTGCATGTGTGGGTATGTGTGTGTGTGTGTGTCTGCCCCTCCTCCACTCATGCTCTCTCTCAAAAATAAATAAACATTTAAAAAATGCTTTCCTCTTAAAAAATAAAAGAAAACTATGAAGACTAATATCTGCCACCCAGCCTTTACAATCTTTGTATTTCCCACACACATTTCAAATCATTTTGGTACAGAGGAAAGTACTGTGCACCCCTCCCCCATCCTGCTCCGCGGCCTCCCTCTCTCATATGTATTGTTCAGTATCCCCATGAATATATTTATTCATTTACTACATCTGAATAAGTCCTAAAGATATGGCAGTGTTTCACATGTTTTAAGTTTTTATACAAATAATGTCATACTTTACATAACTTCTGGGGCTTGCTGAGGCTTTTTGGGTTTTGGTTTTTAAGTTTATTTGTTTTGAGAGAGAGAGTCGGGAGGAGGGGCACAGAATCCAAAGCAGGCTCCATGCTGTCAGTGCAGAGCCTGACATGGGCTCGATCCCATGAACTGTGAGATGGTGATCTGAGCCAAAATCAAGAGTCAGACCCTTAACTGACTGAGCTACCCAGGCACTCCTGCAACTTGCTGTTTTTACTCGATGATATGTTTTTTGAGACTTGAGATTTTTTTTTTTTTAAGTAGGCTCCATGCCTGATGTGGGGCTTGGACTTGCAACCCTGAGATCAAGAGTCACATGCTTTCCCTACTGAGCCAGCCAGGCACCCCAATACATGGAATTCTTGCTCATTCACATTACCTATATGGTATTCCGTTTTATAAATACTTATGTAACCCCTGTTGTTGGGCATTTGGGTTATTTCCAAGTTTTTTCCTGATACAATTATTTAAAAAAAGAGACAACAGCCCGAACTGGAGTCACTTGTGCTAAGTCTCATGTCAGCGCACCAATGCTTAACAACTAACCTAAGTGCAGTTTCGACCTCTCCCAGGAATGTAAATTTTAAGCTGTTCTGGAATTACCTGGTTAGCACTAGGGAAGTAATCTGCTTCATAGACCCTTTCCATCCACCATAAAGAGTTTACCTTGCATAAAACAATCTACTCTTTGCTAGAAACTTCCTTTTCCTGCCCCTTCTGCCTATAAAAGCCTTTCATTTTTGTACAGCCTTTCAGAACTGTTTCCCATTAGCTAGATGGGATTCAACTGTTTTTTTTGTTTTTGTTTTTTTACATTAAATTTTTTTTAAGTTTATTTATTTTGAGAGAGAAAGAGAGCACAAGCGAGGGGCAAAGAAAGAGGGAGAGGGAATCCCAAGCAGGCCCCACTGTGTCAGCATAGAGCCTGATGTGGGGCTCAAACCCACAAATGGAGAGATCATGACCTGAGCTGAAACCAAGAATCAAAAACTTAAACCAACTGAGCCACACAAGCACTTCTGGGTTTTTTTTTTTTAATGTTTATTTATTTGAGAGAGAGAGAGCATGTATGAGTGGGGAAGGGGCAGAGAGAGGGGGACAAATGATCTGAAGCAGACTCTGCACTGACAGTAGTTAGCCTGATGTGGGGCTCAAACTCATGAACCATGAAATCATGAACTGAGCTGAAGTCAGATGCTCAGTCGACTGAGCCACCCAGATACTCCTCAATTCATGAACTGTTGAGAAAACAAATTAGATCTTTAAATGTACTCAGTTGAGGGGCGCCTGGGTGGCTCACTCAGTAAGCATCTGACTTCAGCTCAGGTCATGATCTCACAGCTCCTGGGTTCAAGCCCCAAGTTGGGCTGTATGCTGACAGCTCAGAGCCTGGAGTCTGCTTCGGATTCTGTGTGTGTGTCTCTCTCTGACCCTCCTCTGCTTTTGCTCTGTCTCTCTGTCTCTCTTTCTCAAAAATAAACAAACAAAAATTTTAATTTAGTCAGTTGAATTTTTTTTAAGACAGAGAGAATGCATGCATAAGCAGGGGAGAGAGGAAGAGAGAAAGAGAAAATCTTATACAGGTTCCACACAGTGGCAGAGCTGGACTCAATTCCATGACCCTGGGATCATGACCCGGGCCTAAATCATGAGTCAGAGGCTCAATCAGCAAAACCACTGAGGAGGCCCATTGGTTGGATTTTTTTTTTAATGAACAATACTGCAATGACCAATGGCAGGCCAATGTGTATACACAGAAGAGTTTCTAGGTATGGACTTTTGTCATAGGAAAGAGCTTTTCCTATGACAGTAACCCTAGGTTGCATTTAAAGTTTAGAAATTGTAGCCAAGGGCTCGTGAAATGGGCACGATGACTCTGCCTCCAGCTTCCACCTTGGGAGCCCCATGTACTAGGTGAGTGAATGTGGCCATCGTTCCAAGAATACGGTTCCTGACAACAGCCTTCCATCTGGACTCCGTGAAAGGCACGCACATAGATGCTGCTGTGAATCACTTATCTTGTCTGTTTTCACTTTTGGATTTATCGTCGGAAATAGCGATGTTCTGGAGTGTTCTCATGACTCAGACTGAGTGAGACAGTGAGAGTCAGGAGGGAGGGCATGACTGTTTAGAGAAAAGGAAGTGGATTAACATGTGGAAGTCAGGAGGACTGATGTTCCAGTCAGCCATCTCTGGGTAAGAAGCCACCCAGCAAAGACTTGTTCTTCTCCCAATCACGTGGGCTCCTCTGCTGGTCTCTCCTGGGCTTGCTCAGGCAGCTAGTGCAGGATCAGCTGGGCAGGAAGGGGGCTCAAGAGGGTCCTACTCACATGTCCGGAAGTGAGTGCTGGCTGTCAGCTGTGTCCCCTTGATTCCCCTACACTTGGTCTCTCGGCCTGCAATAGGCTAACCCAGCCTCCTCCCACGGTGGTTTTGGCAGCCTTCCAGAAGAGTCGAAGTGGTTGCTGTAGGACTCTTGCAGGCTAGACCTACAATAACATTACTTCTGCCCAGTTCTGTTGGCCAGAGCAGGTCACACATCCAGTCCAGAGTTAAGGGCAGGACAAGTTGACACCCCTCTTGTTAGAAGGGCCCGTGAAGTCCTGGGACACCAGAAAGGAGCGTGGGACGAATTGCCTCAGGCATCCTTGAAAACAGTCTCTCATAATTGAGCAATTTGGGTCGAGGTGGAAACTTAACATGACACTGAGATTTTAGCTAGAGTCTTGTGTGCAGTTTCCACAATAGGCCGGCCCAATATAATTCCCATCGGCCTGGCTTTCCTGGCTAGAAAGAAACAGGTTCCCAGAGGAATAGGCTTTTTAAATTACTGATTTACTGGTTCTTCTCTTCACCTGAAAGTCCAATATGCAATCTACCTTTAACTTTTGTGAATTAGTTCTTTGAATAACTATGTTTTAAGCACCTACTGTGTACAGAACATTATGCTAGACGCTGGGGATAGGACAGCGAACGGGACACGTCTGTTCCCTATTATCACAGAGCTTTCATCCTGTGGGAGGGAAGGAGGCATCAAACAATGAATTATGCAGTCAGAGATTTAATTACAGGGGTATCAAGTGCCTCGGGAGAAGCAAGGCATGCAGAGAGAAAGTGTAAGTGGGGGCCCTCACCATGACCGAGTTGAAAGAAGTCCTTGAGGACATGTGGGCTAGTCTTTGAGGACTAAGGAGGCATTGCACAGGCTGAGGGTGGGGGAGGATGGCAGGATATTTCAAGCAGAAGAAACAGTGTGTACTAAGGTCCTAGAGAGGGGAAGAAGCCTGTGTGTTTGAGGAATTGAGAAATACTCAGAGACAGGGGGACAGCTGAGCAGATGGGACAAGCAAAATCCAGACCACACAGAACTCTGAACTGTCAGCACAGAGCCCGACACAGAGCTCACACTCACAGACTTTGAGATCATTATCTGAGCCGGTCAGATGCTTACTGAATGAGCCACCCAGGCGCCCTGACACTTGAGCATTTTTAAAGGCTGATGGGAAGGGCCTCGTGTAAAGAGAATGCTGGAGAAGTGCTAGAAAGAAGACAGATCAAAGTGTCAAGTGCTACTGGAAGATGCAGAGGGATCAGGGCCAAACCACAGGTGCTTTATGAGAGAGAACGAACGGACGTGTACAGAGGCGCCTGGGTGGCTCTCAGTTAAGTGTCCGACTCCTGGTTTCCGCTCAGGTTATGATTTCATGACCTGAACTCACGTGGCTCATGAGTTCCAGTGACACATCAGGCTCTGTGTTGACAGTACAGAGCCTGCTTAGGTCTCTCACTCTCTCTCTCTCTCTCTCTCTCTCTCTCTCTCTCTCTCTGTGTGTTTCTCCCCTATTCACTCTCTCTGTCTCTCCCTGTCTCTCAAAAATAAATAAATGTTAAAAAAATGTTTTTTAATTAAAAATAAAGAAAATGTGTGTATAAATGAGAAAAATGAATTAATGGAAAGTTACTTCCTTTATGCTCTAAACTATCTGATTGTTTAGAGGTTGGAGTGCAGCTGCCACCCGTCTTCAGCTTACACCCAAGTAACCAAGGCAACCTACCCATGCAGCGAGCCTGGGCCTCGTCGTCTTCCTTAGAGGGTTGTCTACCACTTGGGACCCTCCCTACAGCCATGGGCAGTTGCTGAGGGAGGGCACTAGTGCACTGCTGTGGGGGCCAGAGGTTTCTGGGTTCCCTGCTCACACTTGGTGCCACACTCATCTCTTCCTCCCACCGTGGATTGTTATTGGGCCTGTTCCACCTTACGACATTGTGGCCCTGACAGGACTCAGTGTTTTACAGCCTCTTCTAGAACTCGGGGGCTCAGCTCACCAAAAGAAAAGAGATATTATTCCCTAGAGAGAAGCAATGTGATGGAAAGGCATCTACTATGGAAGTAATGTTTTATCAACGGGATGATTTTTGTCGTTGTCATCAACGCAAGTTGGCCACCTTTTCCTAATTCCCATTATCCTTGGGCTATATTATCCTAAATAGTGGCTAAGGGCCCAAGCTCTGGACCTCAGACTGCCTGTAATTCAAATGCTGGTTCTAGCGTTTTCTAACTGTGTGACATTAGGAAAGCTGTGCCTCAGTTTAATGTTTGTGATGACTAAATGAGTTGATATGTGTGGAATATGTAGAATAGTGCCTGGTCCCCAGGTGTTCAATAAATGTTAATCATTATCGTCAGAGGGAAAAAATGGCAGTGCCCAGACCCATCTGAGAGGTAACTGGGACCAAAACCATCACCCCTCACTTACCCGCTAGGGCTTTCTCCCAGGGGACATGCGCAACCTTAGGAACCACAGTTCAACAAAGACTTACTGAAAAGTTCACAAGTTGCCAAAGTCTCTCTCCTCTAGAAGCTCGCACCCAGGTAAGGGTGGCAGGCAGATAAAGAGAGGACTTGCCTGAAACTGCCTTGTGCTGGTTAGAAGTGGGCAGGGGGCTCTTTGAGAAACCAAGAGGGCACCGGGTCCAGAGGAAGCTGCCTGGAGAAAACCACACCTGAGCTAAAGCCCAGGGATGGGCAAGAGTTCGCCAAGCGAAGGAAGGTGTCTGGACACTGTGCTGGTTAGTCCTCAGGCTATTGTGCTCAGCTCCAGACCCCCCTTCCCCCCTCCTCCAACCCCCACCCCCACCCCCACCCCAGTTGCTGGAGCTCTGCAAAGTCCCTGTCCCCTTTGTCAGCCGGTTCCTGGTAGGTCCTGCCAACAGGGGGCACCAGAAGCCGACCGGCAGGCAGGAGGACAGAAGGGACTTGGTTCTTCTTGTTTGTCTCCTCTCTGTCCTGGCAGCTTCCCCTCAGCAAGGGCTGGACAGCCCTGAGGCATCGGGTGGGGCCTCCCGTTCACCGCAGCCTCAGAGCAGGACTTGAGAGGTTGTGCTGGAAGCAACCAAGTAAAGGAGTGGGCAGGAAGTATGGAAGGTTCCTGTGGGGGGCGCCTGGGTGGCTCAGTCACTTAAGCGTCCTACTCTTGGTTTTCAGCTCAGGTCATGATCTCATAGTTCATGAGTTCGAGCCCCACTTCACGCTCTGAGGTGATAGCAAGGAGCCTGCTTGGGATTCTGTCTCCGTCTATCTCTGCCCCTCCCCTGCTCATGTTCTCTCTCTCTCTCTCTCAAAATACATAAATAAACTTGAAAAAAGAAAGAAGAAAGAAGGAAAGAAGGTTCCCAGGGGACAACAGGCAAGTCAAGTGTGCAGCTGGCCCTCATGTCCAGCACTTGGTACCAGAAAAGGGCAGTTGGGGACAGGAGCCAGCCCTGAGGCAATTCAGAACCAAGACCCCAGACCCTGGGAGGTGAGGCCCAACAGGCAGGACCTGAGCCAGGGGGGATCTAGAGCAAGGCAGGACAGGGAACCAAAGCACCCAAATACTCAAACACCCCCTCTGCCTTCCAAGCACTGGTGGTTTGTACAGACATCACCAAGGCCAGACCCAGGGCCAAGACTCTGAACATGGTGGGTTAAGGGAGGGGGGGGGTCTAAGGAAAGAAGTGGCAACCGCACGCCTAGACAACGTGGGAGCTGGCTAGCCTCTGAGTACCTTGGAGGCAGCATGGACCAAGAGCCCACCCTATAATAAGAGGGAGTTCTCTAGGAGCTCCTCTGAGTGAGGCACTCTCGGTTCTTCAGCATGAGGCATGAGTGCCGTGACCCATATGTGAAAAGCACTCGTATGTGTATATGGCAAACACTGGAATCCGGAGAATGACTCTAACACAGAGCAAATAATGATTCGGGAACAAAGAGGGTACCTGGCTTTGGATCATCGCTTTCCTATATAGAAGGTGGTCCCTTTAGCTTTATTGTAATATGATAAAGTGGAAACAACTGAACATCCATGAACATTAGGCCAAAAATACTAAACATCCATTAAAAAGAAATGTGTTGGGGGCACTTGGATGGCTCAGTTGACTGAACATCCGACTCTTGATTTCAGCTCAGGTTATGGTCCCAAAGTCTTGGGATCAAGCCCGGCATTGGGCTCTGCAATGAGAGTGGAGCCTGCTTGATTCTCCCCCTCACTCTCTCTCCTGAGGCCCCTCTCCCCTGCTCTCTCTCTCTCTTTCTCTCAAATAAAAAAAAAAATGGGGCACCCATGTAGCTTAGTCGATTAAACATTTGACTTCAGCCCAAGTCATGATCTCATGGCTTGTGGGTTTGAGCCCCACATCAGGTTCTGTGCTGACAGCTCAGAGCCTGGAGCCTGTTTTGGATTCTGTGTCTCCATGTCTCTGCTCCGCCCCATTTTGTGCTCTGTCTGTCTGTCTGTCTCTCTCTCTCTCTCTCTCTCTCTGTTTCTCTCTCTCTCTCAAAAATAAGCATTAAAAACATTTTTTTAGGGGCACCTGGATGGCTCAGTCAGTTGAGCGTCCAACTTTGGCTCAGATCATGATCTCATGGCTCGTGGGTTCAAGCCCTGCATCAGGTTCTGTGCTGACAGCTCAGAGCCTGGAGCCTGCTTCAGATTCTGTGTCTCCCCTTCTCTCTGCCCCGCCCCTTCTCATGCTCTGTCTCTCTGTGTTTCTCAATGATAAATAAATGTGAACAAAGATTTTTTAAAAAATAAATAAATAAAATATAAAAACATTTTTAAACAAAACCAAAAAAAACAAGAAAGAGATGTTAATATAAAAAGTATTATGTAAAAAAGAACTGTTAAGAAATTTTTAGAAAAATCTTATTATAGCCCAATGCTATTTTAAAAGGGATTGTGTTAGTATGTGTTTATCTGTGTCCATGGGGGTTATATCTCAAAGAAATAATCTGCTGGCTTTTGCATGTGTATGTATCTCCTTCTGTCTTTATTACAGGCACCCAAGGGCTGGGCTGGACAGTTTTTCTTTCTTCAGTGCACACCTAAGCAGGAACAAAGATTCAAAAGCCCTCACAAAACAAAATTTCTTTTTGGTGTATTTGCAGAACCAGTTTTTCTTCCCCCAGAGGCAAAATAAGTCTGTGACTATGGAAAGAAAAGAAGAAAACAAGAGCAAGTGGGGGGCGGGGGCGTTGGCCAGGAGGAGAAAGACCAGGAAGACAGATTAGGAATCACTGACATGAGAGGGAGGAAGAGAAGTGTCCAGGAGACTAGGGAAAGGATGAGCTCACATCAAGTGTGGTTTCCCCAGCCCCTCTCAAATTGAGGCCCATCTCAGTTGGTCAGCAGTCCTGGGCACTTGTTAAACTCATGAACAGACAAGGGAGAAGCAGTTAGGATGGGTTAGGTTTGCTGCAGTAATAAACATCCCCCAATCTCAATAGTCTAAACAATAAAAGTTAACTGTGTGCACACTACATGCCCATGCACAGTTGGCTGGTGGCTGGCCCTCCTCCATATCATTGTTATATCAGGACCCAGGCTGACAGAACTGCCAAGTACCAAAACAGAAATGGAAATGGAAAATGTGAGAAATTGTGCACTGGCTCTTGAAATTTTAGCCCAGAAGTAACATACATCATTTTAACCCACACTTTATTGACCAGCACAAGTCCTGTGGTCACATCTAACTCCAAGAGGACAGGAAAATGTAATCCTACCATGTGGTCAGAAGGAGAGCTAGAGACAGAGAGTGAACAGTAGGCATGACCACCACAGTAGAGGACTCAGATTCTTGGTCTGGGGGTGGAGATATGAGAAGAGAACTGCTTCCCATCAACAGGTAGAACTGAAGAGGTTGTGATTTGGGAAGTAAGCAAAGAAACTGATTGCCCTGGAAATGGGGAATGTGGAATAAGAAATGTTGACTTTCACTTTGTACCCTTTGTAATGTTCGAAGTTTTAAACATGACATTTCTTTGTATGGATTAATTTATGAGACTCAGGTTCCCCCATTCCCAGTATTCTGCAGAAGACTGTGTAAATGGCCAAAGGAAGTTTAAAAAATTGAGTGCTTATGACTGGGAGTAGCCAAGCTCTACCCTAAACTGAAATATCCAGATGCTGTTGGGTTGACCTAGGGTTAAAGAACACTGCCCTGCCCCCCCCCCCCCCCCCCCCCCAGGAACCCAGCCAACATCTGCCCCACACATTTCCTGGAACTTATTGCTTCTCTAGAGGGAACAGCAAGGACTCCGACCCTGGTCCCCAAGACTCAGAATATTTTTTTTTCTAATCCAAAGGCCAGCATCATGACAATTACTATGCCATCTCTGATTATAGAAAATAAGTAATAATGGAAGAAATCATGCTTATGACTCAGAGTAAGGAAGTCCAATATACATTTCTAAAGAAATCTCAGATTTCCAGGGCACCTTGGTGGCTCAGTCAGTTGGGTCTCTGACTTCAGCGCAGGTCATGAGTTCAAGGGTTTGAGCTCCCAGTCAGGTTCTGTGTTGACAGCTCAGAGCCAGGAGCTGGCTTTGGATTCAGTGTCTCCCTCTCTTTCTGCCTCTCTGCCTCTCTCTCCCTCACTCTGTCAAAAATAAACATTAAAAAAATGTAATTTAAAAAAAAGAAATCTCAGATTTCCATCTAAGATAATTCCCTACTACTATTCTGGGAGCCCAAGAAGAGGTCTGGGGCAGAACAGAGGTTCAGGGAAGAAGTCCCAGGAAATTGCAAGGAGCAGGAAGCTACCTTCTTCGAGCCAAGCTTTGAGGATCCTTTGCACCATCACAGTAGGACTTGAGCCAAAAGGCGGTTGATTGGGGGAAGAATGGGAAGACTGAGTCACAAATTAAGACACAGCCTAAGTGGAATGCTTGACCCAAGGCCAAGCCTGTGGTAGTTTAGCCCCACTGTCTGCTTTCCACACCTACGCATGCATCCACTGCAAGTTGGACAGGACTGCTCAGGACTTGGAAGGTATCCCTCCTCCTTAGAGAACCCTCTCAGGACAGAGCCTGGGAGCCCAGGGCAGAGTAGGTACAATGGGGAAGATAACCATGCATGGGGCACCTGGGTGGCTCAGTCAGTTGAGCATCTGGCTTCGGCTCAGGTCATGATCTCACAGTTCATGGGTTCGAGCCCCACATCAGGCTCTGTGCTGACAGCTATCTCAGAGCCTGGAGCCTGCTTCGGATTCTGTGTCTCCCTCTCTCTCTGACCCTCCCCTGCTCGCACTATCTCTCTCTGTCTCTCAAAATAAAATATTTTTTAAAAACATTTTTTAAAAAGATAGCCATGCATGCAGATCCTAAAAAGTAGAAATGTGATGCATTCCCTCATTGTTCAACAGATACTTTATTATTTTGATTCACTAAATGTTACTGGCCAGCAAGGAGCCCAGGAGCATGATAGGAAATGAGGGATGTACAAACATGTCTAAGAACTAAACTTTACCCTCACCAAACATAGGAGAGAGCACAACACACATCAAAGCACTAGGGTGCATGGCTCAGTGAGGCTCATGAGAGACAAAGGCACAGTTTGGTGGAACCCAGAGGAGGAAAGTGATATGGAGAACAAAGGCAAAAGAGTATGGTGAAAAAAATTAAATTTCCTTACAACTTGCAGCCCATTGACAATTTTCTGGGACAATCAGAGTGACCTTCCTCCAGGAACTCAGCTGCCTCAATGTTAATACTTTGTTAGAGGCAAAAAGGAAACCTAGTTTGACATTAGCCTCAAGTCCAGTATCCTTTAAGTCTTCTTTAACATACAAAAATCCTTTGGAAACTTCCTTTATCTCTACCCCACCCCCACCCCACCCCCAACCCCCAACCCCATAAGAAATGTATTAACAATTATCCTCCAAATATGTGGCCCACTGATATACACCTAAAGGGTCTCATGTCTAAGGTTTCACTAGACAGTAGTAAATGACCCCTCAAGGTCTTGGAAACCTTGCTTAAAAATTCCTTAGAGACTTACACTATCCCTAACCCTCTCCCACCTTGAAAGTGTGTAATCAGTCACTCTTCATAAGCCCAGTGCAGCTCTTTCTGCCCATGGATCCTATCCCTGTGCTTTAATAAAACTACCTTTTTCGCACCGAAGACATCTTAAGAATTCTTTCTTAACCATTCACTTCTGGACCCCAATGTTTCACATTAAAAAGAACTGATACCTGCTCAAGGTGTTCAGTGCTTTTCCTGGGGACTTTCAGCCTGATCCATGGCCTCCTTTAACAAAGAACAGGATAGAACCAGCTTCTTGTAATTTTTTTAAGCAGGCTGTGCTGCTGGGGGACAGGGTATGAAGATTCTCCTACAATTTCAGGAACAGCACTGATAAAGAGTTCACAGTTCAGAAGTGTGCTATCACAAAAGATAAATACTAAGTCTTTGTTCTCAGTTCCTGGCACACAACTCCCAAAGCTTTGGAGTCTCTGGAGTGATGGGCATCTTTTGTATGCTTCTGGGAGGGAACTGGTCTCCAGAAAGTTCAAGACAGATGAGAGGGTTGGGACTTTCAACCCCACCTTCACCCCTGACCTCTGGGGAGGCTCAAGAGGCTGGAGATTGAATTCAATCACCACGGCCAATGATTAACCTACCTACATAATGGAACTTCCATAAAAACCTCTAAATGACAGATTTCAGAGCCTTTCCAGGTTGGTGAACACATCAAGGTGTCAAGAGGGTGACACACCCAAAGAGACCATAGTACGGAGTTGCCACACGCCTTCCCCCATGCCTTGCTCCATGTATCTCTCCCACTGGATCCTCCTGAATTATATCCTCTGTAACAAACTACTGATAGTAAAGTGTTTTCCAGAGTCTTGTGGGTCATTCTAGCAAGTGATCGGCCATAAAGGGAGGGGCTATAACCAAGTTGGGCAGAAGCATGGGTGACTGAGGGACCCAATACTTGTGACTGGGGTCTGCACCTTGTGCCTGAGCCCTTTAGCTTTGGGAGTCTGCATTAACTCAGTGTCAGAATTGAACGGAATCATTGGATACCCAGTTGGTGTCACAAATAAAGAGAATTGGGTGATGGGAGAAGAAACTTAACAGAAAGAGCTTGTAGGTGCCTATCCGTGTCTGTGCAATAAAATGAAAGTCCTACGCAGGCGTCTAGGTGCAGCTGCAGAGGAGAGGTGCTGAGCAGTGTGCCAGCCCCCTCCCCCATGGACTCAGGAGCAGCACCCCCAGCCTTTCTAAGGCACTGTCATCATCCTTCCTATCCCACATTCTCACCTGGGCAGCTAGCTATCTCTGCCCCCTTACCTCTAATGTAGTCCTGTAACCACATTAACCTTCTGTGGTCTGTTCTAACTTTTCATCCTTTCCTCTAGAAATTTTACTGTCCTCCCTTTTTCCCAAAGCCAATAAAATCCCTCCCTCCCAGAGATCTGTCTCTTATTTCTTTCCCTGTTCAAGCCAGTTGGTGGTTTTAAATAGGAACTAAAGTATCATCTCTTCCTGAACAAGGTTTGTCAGACCCAAAGCTTTTCCGTTTGCAGGAAATGAGAACTCATTTGAACTCACCTGAGCTGAGTTTGGAAATTTATTATAAGGTATCAGGTTGTCCTTAATGATCAGAAAGAAGGAAGGACAAGTAGATGGCAGGTGGGCCACAGAAGGAAAGAGACAAGAACTAAAGAGCCAGGGATCCAGGCTGCCACCTGCTCAGGTCATTCCCCTAGCTTTTGGGGACCCCATAATTCTCAACACCATTTTACTGTGTCTTCCTCCTTCTCTCCACAGGGGCTTTCTCTGCCTCTCTGCCCCCATAATGGAAGATGGTCCTACACAGAGACCAGGATTTACAATTCCTCAGATTAGGCAACCATTAGAAGTCTAACTCCAAAATCCCCAAAGGAGGAATGTATTTCATGTTCCCCACCTGGAATATCAAATAGTGACACCTAGAGAGGCAGCCATGTAATACCAATGTGGCTGTGAGATCCACCTGCACTGAAGGAGCGAGCAGTCCTTAGAGAAGGGGGGATGTTGTCCTGGCTGGAAACCCCCAAATCTTCACAATAGCTGTATTTAGGATTCCAGTTGCTCATTAGAATTATGCACAGTCAACCTACAGAGAAGCTGGCAAAGGCCACTTGTGTGAACATAGAAGTGCCTGTGGCGAGGAGGGCAGTGCACACCTGTCCAGTTCTTTAGTCAACATTTTTAGTGGTTGGAGCAACTTCCAGGAGCAGTTGGAGATGCAGGGTGGCCATCTGCAAACACTTGAGCTGGCACTGGCAGTAGACAAACAGGAAATAGACCGGGATGCCACTGAGCAGGAACAGGAAGATGTATAGGAACTCAATCTGGGGGTGGTCGATGATGGGCGCCAGGACTAGGTAGAGAGAAGCAAGGAGCATGATGAGAGGGATGATGGTGGGGACCTGCAATGGACACAGAGACCTGGATGATGGAAAGGCATAGGATGTGGTATATGGACCTTGGGCTCTGTCACTCCTGCCTACATGACTGTTGCCTTCACCTGGCACTGGCTTCTCTCTTCCAGTAACTGCCATCCTACCTTGCCTGGCCAGGGAAGCCACCTGCCAGGTTACATCCATCCAAGGAACAGGGACTTTGGAGCCCAGGCTAACCCTCTCCATGCTATGTGAATCCTATTGGATGTGTGCATCCTCTCTGAATTTGTCTCCTGTTGGTTTCCCTCAGGGTCCTCCAGAGAAGAAATGAGTCCCCAGTAAGCAGAATCAATGCCTTGTGATCCAGATGTCCCTCACCCCCAGGAAATACAGAAATTTTCTACCAAACATGACATTCTTTCTTACATTCTTTCTCTAGGCCCCAAATGAGGCTATAATCCAATGATCTCCTTCATGTGACAGCCTAGGGTTGCAAAAAGCCCAATGTTTATTCCAAAGTCTACCTTGTAAGGTCGAGGAAGATTCTTCTTCTTTATCCGCAAGTACAAGAGACAGCTAATGGTGGTTCCATAGGTGATCCAGCCAAGGAAGCTGAAAGGCAGACATGAGCCACTTACTCCAAGGCCCTGGCCTGGGTGGGCCTGCAAATGGGGCTAGCCTACTAGGTGCAAACCCAGGGCAGAAGTGCAAGCTCATCAGGGGCCTTTCAGCTAGCCCCAGCTGCCCTTGTCCAAGCAGACTAAGGAAAGAAGAAGGCAAGGCCAGGGCACCAAGGACAGGAATGCACTGGAGGGTATTCCTGCCTCCTTCATCGTCAGTCGCCAAGTGACTCATACACACAAGCCCAGGCACCCACTTGCCTTCATATTGGGCCTTCTTTGACTGCCCCTGGCTGAACAGAAAAGGACAACTTTCAAAGAGAGGAGGAGCATTTGTGTGTCCAAAAACAGGAGTCTGGTGGAATGCCAAGAAAGCCTGTGCTTTCCTCAGGGACCAGCACACTTATAGCAGATGTTCCCACCATAGAGTGGGTGACAGGAGAGGCCACTGACAAACCCCTGGCCTCTGCCTGCCCCAGTGTGGGTCATTGAGTGGCTGATGTAGGTCCAATGAAAGCTTCATATGACCTTGGAGATGGGGTCCAGGCCAGGCTAGACTGGGAGCCACGGGGTCCTGGTTGGGATGGGTCATCCCCAATGTTCTCACTCTGTGCAAGAACGTCCTCAGTCACATTCTCCAATCTCAGCCCAAAAAAACCCTAGGCTCACCACAGTTTGATATCATTCTCATCATACAACGATTTTACCCTTTCTCATGGGAAAAAGACAAAAAGAAAACTAGATCTGTTACTTAATGTTCCGAAGAAAGTCATATCAAGCACTACATATCCTGTTCCAGAAGATTAATTATACTTATGACAACAAAGAAGAGAACACACGACGCCTGAGAAATTACTCTGAGGGTTCCCTCAGCATCCAGACGCCACACCTGCCTGCAAGTGTAAGGACGTGCCCATGAAGCCTGTTTCAGATGAGGTCATAAAACCATGACTGAATGGCACAGCAGTGCATTATTTCTGCCCCAGGGAAGGTAATAAAGGGGATCAGAATATCTCCCCATTTTGATGCAATCTCTGATTATATCTACCCAACTTGGTTGTGGGTCTGCCCTGGGTTCAATAGAGATATGCCAGGTCAGAGTCCTGAGCACAGATCAGACTACAGAGGGAAAATCACACTGCAGCCAAGGGCAACAAGGAGTGAGCCTGAAATTAGCTTTAACATGATCTCAGCGACAGAACAAAGGAACAAGGAAGAATAAAAAATGACAAAGACAACACAAGCCTTTAACTTGTCTGCTTTTTGGTGAAACATTTGTCTCATTGAATTTTTGGAAACAGGGCAAGAGAGGAGGGAGCCACATTCAATTTTGGAAACATAACTGGGAGAGAATGGCTGAAATTGTGCATGGGCAAGAGCCCTGAGCTCAGGTTTCCAGAAGGATGCATGCACATCTTTATGTATATAAATGGGCTTATATGTGATAGTTACACTAGGGGCTTCCGGAAGTGTGCACACACATATTTATATACAAACATGCATGTGTGTGAGTGTGCACAGAGAGGGGACTTCTGTATACACGTGAGTGTATGTGGGTGTGCGCACAAAGAGACCATGAGATACCCAGCACGGGAAGACAGTCTTACTTGCCTCAAGAAGTTCACGATGGTGCTGACCAGGATCAAAGCCACTGCCGTGGTAGACATCAGGGCTGGAGTTGGTGTGAGGCGATGCACGTGAACCATGGACAGAAGTTGGGGCTGTGAGCAAAGCCAGGTGTCAGGCAACCCTCTTCCGGCCTCCCCCACTGCCGCAGAGAACCGCAGTAGGTTTCTGCCCTGGGAAGCTCCCAGCCCTCTTCCCCTGCCATACTCACTCTGGACACCAGTGCACCCAACCTAATAGTCCCCAGGCCCCACAGCTTCCAGATGCAGGTCTCTGTGGCTCACCTGGGGTGAAACTAGGCCCAGCATACAGCTAGGGAGGTTGATCGCTCCAGAGACCCAAATAGCTTAGGATGTGGGCTAGAGTGTAGAGAGCTGCCCCAGGTGCCTGGCCAGGTTGTTCAACTTTCAACTGCTCATCCCCAAGACAGGAAGCGGGACCAGGGGTCGGAAGACAGAGGTCTTCCCAGGGCGGGGATGGTTATGGATGGAGCATGGAATGGGATCATGGATTACAGTAGTAGACTGAATTCTTACTCAGCAAATAGTCAGTCTCCCTCTCCCACCTCTGTAAGAGAAATACTATCTACTTCCCCATCCATTGACGCTGGGCCTGGCCAATGAAATGGGAGCAGGAGTAACAGAGCAGAGGCTCGAAATATGCCTGTATGGTTTGGCTTGGTCTCTTGAACCCCTGCCACCTGCTCTAGGCAAAAACATGCTTTGGCCTGGGTTCCCGAGGCAAGAACAGACTCACAGTCCCAAATGAGAAAATCTAAACACAAACCCCAGGCTGAAGCAGAGCCACGGCAGACCCAGGGACCAATGAGCAACGTGATATGTTTCCTGTTGCAAGGCCCCTAGATCTTGGAGTTGTTGTTGACTTCAGCTCAGGTCATGATCTCACAGTTTGTGAGTTCAAGCCTTGTGCGGGGCTCTGTGCTGCCAGCCTAGAGCCTGGAGCCTGCTTCAGATTCTATGTCTCCCTCTCTCTCTGCCCCTCCCCCATTCATGCTCTGTCTTTCTCTGTCTCAAAAATAAATAAACCCTAAAAAATATATTTTAAAGAAAGAAGAAGAAGACAAGAAGGGGGCTATGTCTTGTAGCGGGAGTCCTGGCCTGAGCTAAGTGCTAGGCTCTGGCGGGAGAAAGCGTAGCCCTCCTGCAGCCCTCACCACCTTGCCCAGCCCAGACCCCACCTCGTACCATGTGGCCTTCTCTCGCAGCCGCATAGCACACACGGCTTCCGCCGAAGAATGTCCCATTGGCAGAACCAAACGTGGAGAGTACGACAGCCGAGGGCTCCAGCCAGGCCCAGTCCCCCAGCACCTGGTTCCTAGAACAACAGAGGGATCAAGGGAGGGAACTCCAGGCAAACTGGAAGACAACAGCAAGGAAACAGAGCGACAAAACACCTCGAGGCAACTTGAAATATACACAGGGCACTGTCCTTCCCCAAACTGGATTGTCTGCCTGGTGGCCAAGGAACACATGACGGGACTCACTCACCCCCAGCTCACAGCCATCGCCTCAGAGGAAAGGATCTCGCTGGACGACAACACTAGCAGGTAACTGAGGTTGACCAGGAGGTAGAGGCTGGTGACCAAGGGGATGGCAATCATCACTGCCCACACCAGGTTCTGCTGCAGAGTCCGGGAGGAGAAGCCATGTGTCAGCCGATGAGGTCCTTCTCGGGCCCCCAGAACAAGCTCGCCAGCGCAGGGCTGAGCTCGTCCCGGCCGCAGGGAATAAGCCAGGCCCTGGGACCCACTCAGGCTGTGTGTGCCTCCTCCATGTGCGCAAAGTTCCACGGCATGGAGCCCCAAACAACAGATGCACCATGTGGAGCACTGACCAGTGTGAGCAGTGGAAGTACAGAAGGCCTGAGAGGAGTGGGGGCAACCATGAGAGCAGAGGCACAGAGAAGGGACAAAAAGTTAAAGATCTGTGTTCTTGGCTGGTTATCGATCTTTCCAGCTGTAATATTCCAAGACCACCATGCCAACCCTGCGTGTTTCTGGGTCTCCAGGACTCAGGCCCACCAGACAGAAGGCCATTTCTCCCAGGGGTTCCACTCTGACCCTCAGGCTCCTCAACTGGAAATTGGGGGTCACTGGGGATCTGTAAAATGGGACTGCCCATTGCTCTGGCTCCCTGCAAGGTGTGAGAGCAGCACAGAGAAGGGAAAAGGAAGGGCCCAGACACAGGGGCTATGGACGCTCAGAGCAGCTGGTTCTGTGGAGGCTGACCCACAGTCTTTCAATAAAGGTATTGAGCAGGCATCCAATAAAAATGGAGGAATAAATGAAAACTGGGTAAATCAGAGTGTGCTCCCTCCCACTTCACTACCCCACCCCAGCCCTGGACCTCATTCCGGAGCCAGGAGCAAATGGAGGGAAGGGGTCTCCTTCAGGACCCACAGAACTCTCTACAGCATGCCCTAAGGGAACACCTGGGTGGCTCAGTTGGTTAAGCATATGACTTCAGCTCAGGTCCTGATCTCACGGTTTATGAGTCTGAGCCCTGCGTTGGGCTCTGTGCTGACAGCTCAGAGCCTGGAGCCTGCTTTGGATTCTGTGTCTCCCTTTCTCTCTGCCCCTCTCCT
The DNA here is from genome assembly GCF_006229205.1 of Suricata suricatta. Lineage (NCBI taxonomy): Eukaryota > Metazoa > Chordata > Mammalia > Carnivora > Herpestidae > Suricata > Suricata suricatta. The sequence goes on from NC_043703.1 coordinate 150,129,958, forward strand.
ACTCATATATTTCTCTCTCTCTCCCTCCCTCTCTCTCTCTCTCTCTCTCTCCCACAAAAATAAATAAACATTAAAAATAAATAAATAAACACATTTCCCAGGCTTTGGCCACCCTGGATAGACATCTACTCCTTGAAGCAGGAAACACATGTCCATGACACCCCCAGGCCTCATCAAGGGCTTTCTCTAGCTGTCCCTTGGCTTACCTCGGGAAGGGCAGGAAAACACTGCTGAGCCCAGAGCCTCTCCCCTCAGTACCAAACGGGCCCCCAGAACCTGGTATTGCTGCTACCGACCTTACAATGTAACATGAAATGAAGCACAGAAGAGGTCATTCTGTACCAAGAGGCAGCGAGGTCTTCTCCAGACTTGGCACAGAGCTGTCCCTGGGGGGGGGGGGGGGTGCTGTACCACAGTCCCACACAGACCTCCTTGCCCATTTCAGCATCTGCCCCTGGTTAGCACATCTTCTCTTGTTCAACATTATATAAAAAGCAATTTCCAAGGGTACCTGGGTGGCTCAGTGGATTAAGGGTCCAACTATTGATCTCGGCTCAGGTCATGATCTCACAGTTTGTGAGGACACATCCTGAATCAGGCTCTGTGCTGACAGTGTAGAGCCTGCTTAGGATTCTCTCTCTCCCTTTCTCTCTGCCCCTCCTCCACCCATTCTTACTCTCTCTCAAAAATAAATACATATTTTTTTTAAAAAGGCAATTTCCAGAGCCTTCTGCCAGGGCTGAGCTCTGCCACAGAAAACTCTGGAGTCAAGCATGGCGGGGGCGGGGGGGGGGGGGGGGGAGCATGGGGCCCTGAGGGCAGAGTATTGATCTCAGGGCCTGTCCTGCTCAAACTTCCTTGAGACACAGATGTGCCCTGTTCTTTCTGGTCTCTGCGTTCCTGATCACACTGCATCGACATGGCTGTTTTGCCACAAACTCCATCAAACTCCACCAGCCCTCCTCTCGCAGGAGGCCCGCCAGACTGCTCTGTCTCATGAGTTCCAGCGGCAAGTAGAAGCAGCACCCCACAACCTTGATTATATCCAAGCCTCTGTCCCATCCTGTGCTGGCCTCTAAGGGCAGGGGCCGGGGAGGGTGACTGATCCGTCGCAGCTTGCCTGAGACTTTCCCACTTTTAGCACCAGAAGTCCAGCTTCCCTGGGAGTCTTCGGTCCTGGGCACCCTGGTCCCCAGACCTAGCAGGCCATGTGACAGATGCCTGCAGGTGAAGCCACTAGGACAGCAATGGGTTCTCGCATGCAGTGGGCCCTCTCAGGTCCCCTCCAGCTCTCAAATCTGGGGATGGAGGCAAAGGAAGTGGCCCCAACAACCGCTTCGGCATGGCAGCGAAGTCCTCATCTTCCGAGTCCTGAGAGTGTGCTCTGCCTGAGCCGAGAAGAAGCCACTTGTAGCAAAGAAGGACCATGGAGCAGAGTACTGGGTTCCCCCTACTGTAGCTCTTGTGGTGGGGTGTCCTCAGCAGGAGAGCATTCACCATGTATGCCCCAGCCACATGCCAAGTCACAGGGAAGGGATCTGACATGCTTTTGAACTTGACTCATCTTGGATAGCCCACCGGCCAGCTAATGAGCTACGGCAGCCCCAGGTCGCACCACTAGAGCAGTGAGATTTCCTGCTTTCATTCTTGAACGTCCTAACTCTTCATGCAAATTCCAGGGCGCGTGAGCATAAGGCTGGACCAGGGTTGGCATAGGTTCTACAGTTTCTTGAAAAAGAGTGTGAAGCAAAGATACAGTTAACATGTGCTTCAGAGCTCAGAGTTAGAGCCAGCATTTCAATTGCCCATCATTCAGAGGCATGGCTTTGTTTTTGCTTTGAAACACACATTTGCCAAAAATGCAGGGGCGCCTGGGTGGCTCAGTCTGTGAAGTGTCTGTCTTCAGCTCAGGTCATGATCTCACGGCTGGTGAGCTCAAGCCCCTTGTCAGGGTCTGTGCCGACAGCTCAGAGCCTGGAACCTGCTTCAGATTCTGTGCCTCCCTCTCTCTCTGCCCCTCCCCCATTTGCACATTGTCTCTCTCTCTCAAATATAAAGGAACATTAGGGGCGCCTGGGTGGCTCAGTCAGCTAGGCCTCCGACTTTGGCTCAGGTCAGATCTCACATTCGTGGGTTCGAGCCCTGCATCAGGCTCTGTAACAGCTCAGAGCCTGGAGCCTGCTTCCCGGATCTGTGTCTCCTTCTCTCTCTGCCCCTCCCCCTCTCATGCTCTGTCTTTCTCTGTATCAAAAATAAATAAAACATTTTTTAAAAGTTAAAAAAATAAATAAATGAGCATTAAAAAATTTATTTAAAAAATGCAGAGGTCAGCAAACTACAGCCTGTGGACCAAATCCAGACGGCTGCTTATTTTTGTAAACAAACTTTATGGGGGCACAGCCGCCCTCATTTGTTCACCCCCAGCTATTTGCATGCTACAACAGAGTCGACTCGCGGCCAGCCAACCCGAAAATATTAGCTCCTTGATCCTTTACAGAAAAAATCTGCTAACCCGTGCTCTACGGCCTGGGAGCTTGTCTTGCCCGCCTTCGCCCCCTTGCTCTTTCCCTGGACCAGCTCCGAGCCCAGAGCCTGGATTCAGAGACAGAGGAGACTAGCCCTGAACTGAATGAGCCAGTGCCCCTGCTCTGCAGCCCCGGCCCCCACCCCAGAGGCCCCGTGAACGCACACTAACCATTCACCTGAATTTACAGCTATTTATGGCACTCCATCCACAAGGGATTATGCCAATTGATACCTTCAAGTCCCGAGCGAAAGATGGGGCAGCTATGATCGCATTTCACAGCGAGGAGCTAAAGCATGAGGAATTACATGTAAGGATAAAAACTAGGTCCCAGGACTCCTGGCCCTCACCCCAGCCTCTCTGTGCCCTTGGACTTCAGTCTCCAAGCTCCTCTTCTCCTCCCAAATTCTCCCAAACCTCCCCTCCAGGGAGCCTCTGCTGAGAGGTGAGAAATGTACTGGCCCTTGAGCCAGCCCTGAGGATGGAGAGGAAAAGACTCAGTTCTCATCCTCTGAAAATTAAAGACTCCTGCAGGAAAAAAAGAAAACAAAAAGCAACCTAAGCAAATATATTTATAGCAAAGAGTTAATTTCCATAGTAACTGAAGAGTCCAAATGTTCCAACTTTCAGGACAGATAACAAGCTGAGTCATCAAGCATGGCCTCTTGCTAGTGGTATGACCTCAAAAGCACTTCCCCCTTTCTTTTTTTTTTTTTTCACTTCCCCCTTTCTAAGCCTCAGTTTTCCCATGTGAAAAATGGTGTTGATAGTACTGACCTCACAGGGCAGAAGAGACCATGACTGTGATCCTATAAAGTTCTGTGCTCACTTGGGAAGTTATTATTCATATAATTCCATAAACTAATTAAGGTAGACGGTGGACTGGCATACATGACTTCAAAAAGGGAAGCCCCATTTTCAGCTGATTTCACATGAGTCAGTTCAAGTAACAACAATTGGAATAGCTAATGTTTGGTGATTGCACCCTGTGAAGAAGTGTTACGGACTCACCTTTGGGTTCTTGAGCTCTTCCACCACATAGTTGACATTATTTCAGCCATCGAAGGACCACATGCCCTGGTAGAAGGCCATGCCAATGCACCCAGCCTGCTGCGTTGTATTGTGGAAGGCAAACAGAAAGGTTTCCGTGTAGCCGCGGCCCTGGCCCAGCACCACGGCCCCACCCCCCACGATCACCAGCAACGAGAACACTTTGGCGACCGTGCACACGTTCATCAGCATGGTGGTCAGCCGTGAGCTCCAGCAGTTGACCAGCATCAGCAGCAGGATGCAGGAGGCAGCCACACCCTTGAGCACTGTCTGGGGCATCGAGGAGCACACAGGGTAAAAGGGGGCCACTGCATACTCAGCAAAGCTCAGGGAGACGGCCGCAATGGCAGCTGGTCTGACCAGCAACACAAACGTATAGATGACCAGGAAGGCTGGCAGGGAGCCAAAGATGTGCAAGAGGTAGGCATACTCCCCTCCAGATTTGGGAACCAGGGCACCCAGCTCAGCATAGCACAGGGCACCCATCATGGCCAGGAGGCCACAGGCTGCCCAGACCGCAAGACTGGCTCCAGGGCTGCACATGTAGACCAGGACCCCCTGTGGCAACATGAAGATGCCAGAGCCTACCATGCAGCCAGCCATCAGGGACACAGCACTCCACAAGCCAATCTGCCTTCTCAGCTGTAGCCCCCCACCACCAGGGTCCCGTCCTGCCATTCCCTCACCGCCATCTCTTTCCTGACTTCTTTCCATCTCAGGACTTTAATAATCACTGTGTCTAGCCGAGCAGAAGCGGATGCTCTTGTACCTCTGTATTGTGGGCTTCCTGCAGGAGTTAATGATTACAGCACTTGAGGAAGTCTGAACCACAAACCACGTCTACCATGAATGCCAGGGCATGGCGTTCAGAAGGGACAGACCCTTCACTGATCGGCAGTCCCTGTCCAACTCAAACTCTAGCACAGACAGTTTGCAGGAGCTATTTGCCACTGTGACCCAGGAAAGATCAAGGAAAGCAGGATTTTAGTAGAAATCATTGCCGCCCAATTCCACAGCGCTATGTGAGGAGTAACAGTTGGATGAGTGCTCTGTGCCAAAAGTAAGAATGCTGAGAAACTGCATATCAGGAACCTAAAAAAAAAAAAAATGTCTGCAATAGTTTTATCAACCAAGCAATAAAACCCCTGTTTTATCAGGATTCAAATTAAAATCGCATGAGCCCTGCTTTAAGGAAGAATCAAGACAATCAAAGAAGAAGATTCAAATGGTTAAGAACAGAGCTTGTACCCGTACAAGGAAGGGATCAGGGAAGAAGCACAGTCTGCATTCAAATTCTACATTTAGTCCTTCATAGTTGTGTGACCTCAGACAAGATCTCTGAACCTCACCCTACTCATCTGTCAGTTAATTACAATACCCGGCGCATAGGACTAAAGATAGCACAGTCCAATCAAAGTAGCGAGAATAGTAGGTGAAATGTAGTACGCTTTCCTTAAACATTAGCCAACACTATATGGCTAAGAGTTTCATTAGTTCTCTAGTTTCAGATACATGTATCTGAATGTGATATATGTATACATATTTTTAAATATATATTTCATTGATTTATGATTAATGTTCACTTTAGGGTATAGTGTATAACTTTTTGTTAACCTTCCCTTATATATATTTTTTTTAATTTTAGGTAGATAATGTGCACGAGCAGGAGAGAAGAACAAAGGAAGAGAGAGAAAGAGAGAGGGAATCTTAAGCAGACTCGATGCATGGTGCAAAGCCTGACATGGGACTTGATCCCAAAAACCCAGGATCATGACCTGAGCCAAAATCAAGAATCAGATGCTCAACCAACCGATCCACCTAGGCACCCCTTTCCTTTATACTTTTAAAATCTTGGTTTATAGAACCTTTACTAGTATTGTTATAGAAAGGTCAGTGGCACTCACTAGCATTTAGAGTAAAGATACTGACACCCAAAGTGGACAGAAAGGCACCTGTGATCTCCCAGACAGGCTGACCTAGCTCAAGTCAGCCGTAATGGCTACCTGAATCTCATGTGCATGTGTATTAATAAAGCTCTTGACAGATACAGGGGCTTTGCTGCTGCTGGTTCCTAGGGTGTCCATCTTACCTTCTCCCCTTGCTTCCATGAAGGTGCTCATTGACATAGGTCCTCAGAAAAGGTAAAGCCATCTTCTTCAGAAAATCCCTGAAGAGGGGGCCCTCCAAAATTCAGAAGGAGGCCCTCCAAGATTCCTGCCCAGTATGAAGAGGGAGGAAAAGGGAGAGAAGTAATTAAGAAAAAAAAAAAAAAGGAGCTAGAATAATTGGAGGGAGAGGTACCTGGGTGTCTCAGTTAAACGTTCGACTTTGGCTCAGGTCATGATCTAGTGGTTTGTGGGTTCGAGCCCCACGCTGGGCTCTGTGCTGACAGCTAGCTCAGAGCCTGGAGTATGTCTTCAGATTCTGTATCTCCTTCTCTCTCTGACCCTCCCTTGCTTGCGCTGTCTCTCTCTGTCTCTCAAAAATAAATAAAAAACATAATAAAAAAATTTTTAAGTGTACAAAAATTTAAAAAAATAATTGGAGGGAATGAAAATAAAAAAGGATAGAGTCCTAGAAGCTCAGGAAAGAAAATCAGCTTCCTTCCTGCCATAACTAAGTAGTAACTAAGACACTTAAATGTCAACCCTCTTCTTCTCCAGGGGCTGTTGCTAGCGGATGCCAACTGCAATGTCTGAAAACAGTCCACAGGACCACCCTGATCTTTAACACTAAGGGCAAGTTTGGAGAATTCCAAGACTATCCTTATGCTCAATAATTTGCTAGAAAGACCCACAGAACACACCAAAAGCTTTTACACTCAAGTTATGTTTTATTACACTTAAAGGTCCAGATTAAGGTCACTCGAGAGAAAAGACATGGAGCACCTGGGTGGCTCAGTCGGTTAAGCATCCGGCTTTGGCTCAGGTCATGATCTCATGGTCCGTGGGTTCGAGCCCAGCATCAGGCTCTGTGCTGACAGCTCAGAACCTGGAGCCTGCTTCAGATTCTGTCTCCCTCTCTCTCGGCTCCTCCCTCATTCATGCTCTGTCTCTCAAAAAGAAAAGTTAAAAAAAAATTTTTTTTAAAGAGAGAAAAGACACAGAGGAGAATCCAACAGAATTCCAAACACAGAGCTTTCAGTTCTCTTCTCCCCAAGGAGTCAGAACAGCGTTCTTCTCCAGGCATCAATGTGCGACAAGAAGCCCAGCATACTGCCAACCAGGGAAGCCCGCCTGCGCCTCGGTGTCCACTCTTTATTGGAGTTACATAGACATGGTTGACTGCTCATGTGGCTGACTTCGGTTTCCGGCCCCTCAGGAGATCAAGCTGATATTTTATGACCCAAAGCCTCTATCCAAAAATCACATTGTTACTATCTGGCTGGCCCAAGGCCCCCAGGCAAATAAAGACACTGCAATCAAGCATGACATTCCAAGAGCTTAGAGATTACCTTCCAGAAGCTGAGGGCAAGGGCCAGACCTCTCTTTGGGAATGGCTAAATTCTTTACAACAAAGATATGAAGGTACCTGCTAGCTGAAGAACATGATGAGAACATAAAGATTGTTTTGAAAGACGCATCTTGTCGAGTAGTGTGTCGAACGAGGAGGACGCTAAATGCCAGGCTCAGGAGCTGAGACCAACCAGAAATGGGAGAGAAGAGGATGAGTAGAAGTGAGTAGGGAAGGGCTCACCTCAAGGCTTTTCCTGAATGGGAAGAACTACAGACTCTGAAGTTCTTTGGGCTTCAATTAGCAACTCCCACTGCCCTCCCAGAATCTGACAAGTATGGTCTTCAGGTCTAGCGCCGGGCCTGTCTGTAAGAAGGAATGTCTGAATGCCTATATAACATCCCTGTACTGCCATCACCAAGTGATGGGGTAGCTGACTGACCCAGTCTGAGACTCAGCCAAATGGATGTCTTAGTTAGAAATTCAGCACCCAACGACCAGATAGCCATGTTTTACACCACTGTGCATTCAATAGGATCTTTATTAGTTTCATTTCCCATCAGGAAAATGAGGCTGATGATTCTCCCACAAAAGTGTTCATGAGAATAAGCCAAAAGCCCTGATGTCCCCTCATCCTATGGAAATGAATGAAGTTATGTTAACTTCTATTTGAAAAAGTTTCCCAAATTTGATAAACATTTATTTACATATCTAAGAAGTTCAACTCCGAATGGAAAAAACTCCAAGAAAAACACAGACACTTCATAATCAAATGATCAAGTCAGACCATGAGAGAATCTTGAAAACACCAAGAAAGAAGCAATTCATCTTGTACAAGGTTTTCTCAACAAGATTAACAGTATAAGGTTTCTAATTTCTCATCAGAAACCATGGAAGCCAGAAGACAATGAGATGGCATCTTCAAAGTGCCTGGGGCGGGGAGGGGGGGGGTAATGTCAGCCAAGAATTCTAGTTCCAGTAAAACTCTTCTTCAAAATTAAAAGAAAGAAAAAAAAAAAACATTCCCAGATAACCAAAAGCTAAGATAGTTCGTCACTAGCAGACCTCCAAGAAATGCTAAAGGGAATCCTTCAGGATGAAATGAAAGGGCACTAAACAGTAACTCAAGTCCACACAAAAAAATAAAGAACACTGGTATCAACATAGAAAAATATAACAATACTAATGATTTTTTTTGTTTTTACCTCCTCATTTTTCCTACCTAATTTAAAAGACAACCACAAATTCTGCTGGAGCATGGAATATCTGCATAAAAAAGAATTAATGTGCACCTCTATTTCACATTATACATAAAAATTAATTCAGAATGGGTCAAAGACCTAAATGTGAGAGCTCAAACTATAAAGCTCTTAGCAGGAAACATAGTTGCAAATCTTCATGACCTTGGATTAGACAATGATTTTTTTTTTTTTGAGAGAGAGAGAGAGAGAGAGACAGAATGAGCAGGGGAGGGTCAGAGAGAGAGGGAAACACAGGATCTGAAGGCAGGCTCCAGGTTCTGAGCTAGCTGTCAGCACGGAGCCCGACGCAGGGCTTGAACCCATGAACTGTGAGATCATGACCTGAGCCGAAGCCGGACGCTTAACCAACTGAGCCACCCAGGCGCCCTACCAATGATTTCTTAAATGTGTCGCCAAAAGCATAAGCTACAAAGGAAAAATAGATAAATTGGACTTCAACACAATTTAAAACTTTTGTGCATCAGACAGATACTGTCAAAAAAGTGAAAAAACAACCCAAAGAATGAGAAAAAATATTTGTAAAACTTATACCTGATAAAAGTCTAATATTCGGAACATATAAAGAACTCTTACAACTCAACAACAACAACAACAACAAAACCCCCATAAACAATCCAATTTAAAAATGGGCAAAGGATTTAAATATACATTTCTCCAAAGAAGATAGTCACCAAGCACATGAAAAGATGTCCAACACCATTAGTCATTAGGGAAATGCAAATCAAAACCTCAATGGGATACCTCTTCACACTTGTTAAGATGGCTATAATTGAAAAACAGAAAATAAGAAAATGTCAAAGTGGATGCGGAGAAATGTAAACCCTCATACACAGTTGCTAGGAATATAAGATAGTGTAGCCACTGTGGAAACAATTTGCAACTTCTCAAAAATTCACACAGAAAGTTACCATATGACCCAGCAATTCTATTTCCAAATATATATCCATAAGAATTGAAAACATACGTTCACCCAAAAACCTGTACACAAACTTTTATAGCAGTGTTGTTCTTGGTAGCCAAAAGGTTGACGCAACCCAAATGTCCATCAACTGATGAATGGATAAATCAATGTGGCACCTCCATACGATGGAATATTATTTAATCACAAAAGAATGAAGTGCTGATCCACGCTACTACATGGATGAACCCTGAAAGCATTATACTAAGTGAAAGTAGCCAGACACAGAAGGCCACATATTATCATGTGACTGCGCTTCTTTTTTTTTTTTTTTAATGTTTATTCATTTATTTTCAGAGACAGCACACAGGTGCATACGCCAGCTGAGGAGGGACAGAGAGAAAGGGAGAGGGAGGGGAAAATCCCAAGCAGGCCCCATGCTGTCAGCTGTCAGCACAGAGCCCGATGCAGGCACTCCATCTCACAAACCATGAGATCACAACCTGAACTGATATCAAGAATTAGATGTTTAGGCGCCTGAGTGGCTCAGTCGGTTAAGTATCAGATGCTTAACCAACTAAGCCACTCAGGCACTACATTTCTATAAAACAAGACTACATTTCCATAAAATGTCCAGAATAAGTCAATCCAAGGGACAGAAAGTGAATTAGTGGCTGCCAGGAGGTGATGGGAAGAGTCAATGGAGAATCACTGATTAATGGGAATGAAGTTTCTTTCTGAAGCAATGAAAACATTCTGGAATGGTATAATACTGATGATTGCCCAAAATTACAGATATACTAAAAACCACTGAACTGTACCTTTAAAATGGTTAAAATGACAATTTTATGTTATGTTAATTTTACCTCGATTTTTTTTTTAACTTAAAAAAAATTTTGCTGCAGGGCTTTGGAAAGAGACTGTAAGTGAGGGGTCAATCCCAAAGCCTGAGTTCAGTTGCCTTTAAGGGAAATCTGTCTCTGTCCTCCCAAACACCAGGAATTTCAATCTTCCCTGGTGTTTCTCTTTCCCCAAGTCCCCAAGGCCCCCAGGGAGTGCTCACACAGCTCAGCGAGCCAGCCTTCCCATCAATTCTCTGAGAGCAGACGTGCCACTTGAAACCAGACCCAAGGATTCCTAGCTTCCAGAGAGCGCCATCTGCTGGCCTTGGCCTTCTTCACGGCATAATGTACCCTGTGGTATGTTCTGTGGTATGTAAGAGACTGTTTATAAATGCAAACTTTTTATCGAAAACCAGCTAGATATTAACCTATCCCCCACGGGGCACAACTGTACCCCCCGCTGAGCCACTGAAGGCACGGGCAGTAGAGACGGGCTGATCCGGTCCTAACCCGCTCACTGGTGAGGACACGGAAGTGTGAAGTGGAGCAGCACGGGGCCCAGGCCCCGGAGTCAGCTAGCTGCTCGGGCCGTGGTGAGCGATGATCCCAGACTCCGTGCACGTTAGGGAACGTCACCCCCAGGAGAGCAGGTCAAGACCAAAGTAGCCGTGTCCGTGGCCCTTCCAGAGATTTCTCTCTTCTGGGCTTCAGTTACCTCCGCATCCTCTATGGCACTTATTACCCTCTCTCTCATTTTCCTATTGTTTACTTGCTTTTTCAGCTTCCCCTCTCACCTGGTGAGCCCGGGAAGGTTAGAAAAGTTCCCATTTGCTTCTATACATTTTACAGTTGAGCGCAGCAAGAATGGTCAGCAAATGCTTTCTGGAGGGAGGAGAGAATGAGTGAGTGAGTAAGTGAGTGAATAAATGAATGAGCAAATAAATAAATCGATTAGAGAGAAACAAGTAAATGAGTAAAAGTCTGAATAAGAGAATGTGCGAGTGAATGAACTCTCACTCCAAACTCTGAGTCCAGTGATCAGTATAAGGGCCAAGTGATTGGGACCCTTGGTCAGACTGGGATTTCACAAGAGGGTCTTCTGGGCATGGTGGCATGTGACTTGGAAAGAGCTTTTAGCACTCCACAGAACTGGAGAAGAGTCCATGAGAAGCTCAGATTAGAATGAGTCCCTGGGCAGAGCCCCCAAGGATGCTCCTGAAACAGTTTAGAAGAGGCTCAGCTAGTCATTCTGATCACCAATTAAACCCTGGGGTCTCATCAGAGGCTCACCTGTGTTGGCCCTGGTCTATGCAAGATGGTTGCCCTTCCTACTCTGCCCATCCATGGGCTCAGAAGGGCCCATGCCCAATGGGAAGTGTAAACAAGGCTCCCACTTGGTCTTTGCACACAAGCATAGACCTTTCTTGCTCCCCAACTATCAGTGGTCCTATCACTGCTTCTCACAGCCTCCAGATGGCCCCACCCCCTCTTCTCTTTCATACCTGACCCCAACTACACAGAACCCCTAACTTGACCTAATTGAGGGAACAAGTCCTCAGCCCTCTGACTGCCCAGCCCCCTGTCTACCCATTCCAGCCCCAGCCAGACCTTTCTGCCCAGCTCTGGCTTGTGCTTTGGACCTTCCCAGAAAGAGCATACAAAAGAACAGGTAAGAAAGATGCTAAAGATACCCCCCTCTTCTGTTTGATCAGAGCATGGTTGTAGCAATGAAGCTGGCTGATGTACTATACGTGAAGGGGACAGAGGAGGAGGCAGGGGTTTCAGGGGGGCCTGACTCTGGGCACACTCTAGTCCCCAACCTGCTAGGGTACGGGCTCCCTCCCAGGTCATTCCATTTTTCTTCTCCTCACTTGGAAAAACCAGTGTTTCTTGACCTAAACATACCTTTAGTAATGCAGGCCCAAGCACACTGCTCAGATACAGTCTCTCTGAATGTGGTCACGGGGAAACTTCAGGAATCCATGGGCCTCACAGACCCGAGCAATCAGGCCCTTGTGAGACCTCCAGGTGGGATGCAGCAGCCCAGGGACCAGCACTGCGCTTTGGACACCCTGCACAGTACGAGAGCCTGTTATTTCCAGAAAAAGTCCTTTCAAAAATACCCAAGGACACAAGCAGCAGGAACAAGATCCAGCCCCAATTTCTTAAGGCTCTGTGGCCTACAGCCCCATGATTGTGGGGAATGTGATTGTCAATTCAGAGATCTAGAGGAGGTCCTAGCCATTCTCTGGGTCTGGTTCTGGGTGTACCTGGCCATTTTCTGGGTCTGGGTCTGGGTCTGGGTGTGCCTGTCCAAAGCAGGTACAGATGGCATGGGTGAAGTAGGGCAAGGAAGCAATTGTTGCCCTCCCTACTACTGAACATGGCATTTCCCACATGACCTGTGAGCGCAAGCCTGACCCAGGAGAGGAACCCTGGAGCCTGAGAGTAATCTCACGCTTGCTCTGCCCCCCACTACCAGAAGGCAGAGTGCAAGCAAAGGCCCAGAGGGTGGACACCAGGGCCCGGATTGCCAGCTGCCGCCCTCTAGTGGTGGGGGGAGGGAAAGAGAGACTGGAACCGAGGGAGGAGGAGAGAGGGAGAGAAAAAAGCCTCAAAGGACCAGTAGAGAGAGACAGAGGCAGGAGGGCATGGGAGATGGGGTGAGCTGAAGAGGAGAGTGACTCCAGGTGAGCATCCTGCCCCTGGGCTCCACAATCGGTCCATATTCCCCCCTAATTTGTACATCAGCATGGAGAGCTCTACCCTGGTGAGTGTGACCAGGGCTCTCCCTCAACTCCAAGACCTCTGACTGAGTTGGGAATTCCTGAACTTGCCGGGTTTTGCTGATCTTACCCAGATGTCTCCTCCTGTGTGCTCCCTCTGAGGACCAGCCGCCACGTGGCGATCTCAGATTTCATCTCTCCCTGACTCCGACGGCCCCACTGATTCCTCTGATTCCCACTCCACTTTTCTGGTTTTGCTGAATCTGTATTTCTGCCCTTGACCTTCCTCCAGAGCTTCGGACCCTGTATATCTACACCCCCCCACCACCTGCCTTCAAACACTGAAAACCCAACATGTCCAGGATGGAACTATCACCTTCCCCAGACCTGCTGTTCCTCTGAGCCCCACTGCATTTCCTTAACGCGGTAGACCTGGTGACGGTCGGCCCAGATCCCCCTCGGGAGTGATGGGATTAGTTCCCCGACTGGCAGGAGTGCCGGTGCCGGAAACCCTCAGCGGTCAGTCTCCAGAAATTTCCTCAGCTGCAGGGGGCCACCCCACGTAAGGCCACTCTTTTCCCAGGGAGGTCCAGCCCGATTGCCTGCCTAAGTCGGCATAACTCTGCAGGGTCATCCACGGAGAGTCAGATGGACTCTCCACTGAAGCTACGTCACAGCTCAGCATTCCGATCTTCCCTCCCTCGGGCGTTGATCCCATGAGAACCTTCTAGTCAACCTCTGGATTGAATCTCTGCCTCAGAGACTTCTGGGATGCAATACCCCACGAGCACTCCAGCTCTGAACCGCGGCTGACATCCATCCCCTCCCCTGACCCACAGCCCAGAGGACCAGGCCGCCCCCACTGCTGTGCTCTCAGACCCGCCCGTGCCCCCTCACCCCTACTGCTGCCACCCCACGTCCCCTGCAGAGCCACTCTCCTCCTCAAATCCTTTCAGCACCAGGAACCAGATGCATCTCTGGAGTGCCACTCTCCTCTCCAAAGCTGCATTTGAACTCAAGCCCAAACACCTCACTTGGGCCAGGGACCCTGTTGGCTTTCCCTTCCTGGGCGCCCCACTTGCTCCCTGGGCCGCCGCCCAGGCTCCTCCATATTCCTGGAGCAAAGCCAGCCAAGTTCTCGTGTTAGAGCCTGAGACTGGGATCCGGAAGCAGGTGGCATCTCTCCCCTCTCAGGCTGCGCTCACAAGGCCATTCCCTGGGCTGTGACAATTAACAGTCATGAGGGGCACCAGGATCAATGAATCTCAGGCAGAGACAGGGCCCCTGGAGCAGAGTGCCAAGCAAAAGTAGGAACTCAGGTCTGTCCCTCTCATAGACCCCAGGGCCTGAGGGAGCACCTGTGACATGCCTGGGAGGCCCAGTGACAAGTGAGAACGACTCTGCTCCTCTCTGCCAGGTGGCTATCTTTCCACCCAGTCCCTGTCTCACCATCTAGACTTTTCTCTTATAGCAGTGATTCACTGCCATTGACTAGGTGACATATTAATCCTGTTGCTCCTATGTGAAAGCAGGCCCATGAGTGCTATTACTCTCGGATTAAGAGGTTTTCTTTTCTTTTATGTTTTTTAGGTTTTCTTAGTTTCTAGCTTTTGAAAGTTTAAATAAAAGTGTTTTTTGTTTTGCTCTTTACACTGCATTTTTAAAAGAATATATATTTGCTCTTTGCTCTGTATGTTTTAAAATAGCATTTAGGCAAAATTGTAAAAATCTGCCCTCTGACAGATTTATGAATAGGGGCACCCAGGTGGCTCAGTTGGTTAAGCGTCCAACTCTTGGTTTCAGTCAGTTCAGGTCATGATTTCACAGGTTCGTGAGTTTGAGCCCTGCATCAGGCTCTGCGCTTACAGTGTGGGGCCTGCTTGGAATTCTCTCTCCCTGCCTCTCTCTTTGCCCCTCCCCTGCTCATGCACTCACTCTCTTGCTCTCTCTCTCAAAATAAAGAAATAAACTTTAAAAAATAAGGTAAAATAAACAATTAATGAATATGTTTTCACCTACATAAATCACAGAAAATCTTGTTTTTAAATGAAAAAGATGTGAATACACAGATCCAAACTTTGCTTTCAAAGGAAGGCTTCATTCTGAAGTCATTTCAGAGAATTGTGTGCTGCCTCCATGATTCAATTGAATTCTTAGGGTTGCTCCTGAATATTTCACATTTATTCCCACAGATCCTGGTGCCATGTTAAAATTCGGGATCAGAATGATTTGCTTAAGAAACCTGGTTGCATTCTTTCAACCTTTACTTAGGCTAGGCATCTAAATAGACGTCTTTCATATGAGTTAGCAACCAGACCAATATTTGGTGTGATCCTATTTGTTTTACACACATGCACCTTAGACAAACACAAGCATACATATTTGTGCATGCTTGGAAATTTTCTGGAAGGATACAGAAGAAAATGGTACCTATTATTGCGTCTGAAGCATGAGACTGGGAAGTGCATAGATGCTTCCGTGGCTGCGGACCTTCTGCTAGCAAGCATGGCCAAGGAGATGTTTGCTCTCTATGTAGATGCAGAATCCAATCTCAGGGCCTGGCGCCAGCTTTGTGGTTGCAAAGACACAGAGCATGGGGTGTCCAGTTTTGTTTTGTTTTACACAAATCACAGTTGAGTGGTCTAGCCTCAAGCCGGCAGCCGGAATAATGATTCCCTTGGCAAGCCAGCTGTGTGGTGGTGTTACAGGGGAAACACTCCTGGGAGTTCGGCTTCCAGGCGGCCCCTCCTGCCCTTCCAATAATTTTGTAAATCACTCAACTCCTGGTATTAAAACAGTTTCTACACCAGTTGTCTGGAGTCATTTCTGCTGTCTGCCACCATACCCTGAAGTGACACAGAGAGAAAAATCACAATTTGTAAGAGAAAACACAGGGGCTTTCCTCTCCCAGCTTCAGTTTGAAAAAACCCTGGGGAATAATTCTGACTAAATTGGTTCGGTTCCTGGGTTTGTCCTTTAGATAAATCGCTGTGTCAAGAGAATGACTTAGATTGACTGGAGCAGGAACTATTACTAGAAAAGACTAAAGGACGCTTTTTTAAAAAGTTCTTAAGAACCACTACAGTGTGAGCCATTGACCTCTCAACACATATACAACTCCGTGTGAGTGTGTCTGTGTGTGTATAAATAGTGGTTATTCTTAAAAACCGTGACTCTCCAGTAAAAAGAATGTACTCTGATAGATTCTTTCTTTTTATTTTATTTTATTCTTTTAATGTTTTATTTCTTTTTGAGACAGAGAGATTCAGAGCATGAGTGAGGAGGGGCAGAGAGAGAGGGAGACACAGAATCGGAAGCAGGCTTCAGGCTCTGAGCTGTCAGCACAGAGCCCGACGCGGGGCTCGAACCCACGAATGTGAGATCATGACCTGGGCCGAAGTCAGAGGCTTAACTGACTGAGCCACCCAGGCGCCCCTGATAGATTCTTTCAAAAGCAGCTGCAGTAACTCCTCCTGGGTAGCCTTGTCCTCAAATAGTTCTAGGGACATACCGGTAAACTGCCTCTCTGAAAGGAGGGGAAGAAAGCCCTGGCCTGTAGCATTTGCCAATTTGTATGGCATGAATATCCCCATGGTGGGGCCAATTTCAAGCTAGGAACGGTTTTTAACAGGTGGCTTGCAAAATTCCTGGAATTTAATGGTTGACTCTCAAACTCTCATACCACTGTGCCCTCATCACTTCATGTGACAATAGCAAACTTGGAGTAAGCTGAGACTTTAAAAATGCTTGCATATCGAAGCTTACCCTCTCTCACTCCACTTGGGACTGACACCCACCAGGTGAATGAGCTGGATGGGGAGAGACACATAATCAAATGCCTTGTTTGCCCCCACCAGCAGCTAGAAACTGTAAGAACACGAGTCTGAACCTAGCAGACGCCATGACAGGCTTTAAATTTCCCCCCTAAACTAGGTCTAAAAGTCAGTCTCTCCAGAACTATTAGGCGGTTACACATTGCCCGAGGCAAGAGGGACCACCTTTGTAATACCCTTAACATTCCTAAGGGCAGGCCTAGAAATAGAAGCTATAGGTAATCAGTTATTGCCTAAGGCTGGTTACACCCTACGTGAGGGTCCTGGGTCCTGGGTCTACTCTGTGATTGGTTAACACTCTAAATGTTGTAATTGGATAAACCTGCTGTCAGTAATATTGTATAATAATAATTGGATCACTGTACCTATGTCACCATTTCCTGTAACTCCCCCTTCCCAAACTCATGAAAGTCCTGCCCCACCTTTGTTCGGGGCTCTCTGGCTCTCTCCGTTCCACCATCTTGGAGTGAGAAGAGGCCCGGGTTCAAACCTGCAATAAATGACCCTTGCTTTTTGGCTTTGACTCTGGACTCTGGTGGTTCATTTCTGGGGGACTCCCGAATTCTGGGCATTACAAAACGTGAGGGGGACCACTGACTGAAGGGTTCCCAAACTGGAGGAAGGCCACAGAAATTTGAGTGAGCCCAGCCAAGAGCAGAGGAGCTGTCCTGGGGACCCAGCACAAATTCCTGACCCAGGAAATCATCGACTAATAAATGATTATTACAATCAGCCACTGCATGGTAAGATGATTTGTTACCAGGCTAATGCGACCTGATACACTTATCCTATTCCCCAAAGGGAAGCAACCAAGGACTATATGCAGTCACTACATTCACTGATTTCAGGATCTCTTAGTGATTTCTATTCTCCCCTGAAAGTTTAAACTGTGGTTCATCATCATTTAGCAACCTGGACAGTGAAAAATTTTATCACCTCCAAAACAATGCTGGAGAAAAAACAAGATGAAAAATTCCCTTTCAGATAGGAGAAAAAGAAAAAGAAAGTATTTGTATAAAAACATTCCCATTTGTTTTGGCTGCCCAGCATTTGAATTCCTTTTTATGTGTAAAGAATCCCTCACCTTATGAAGCGGAGCCTGTATCCCACCATAGAAGCTACAAAATGTTCCTCAGACTCCCTTCCAGGGTGGGTATGGGCACCCGGACTTGGTTCGGCCAATCAGATGCATTTACATTTTGAATCAGAAAACTGTGATGTGAGGGTGCCTGGGTGGCTCGGTCAGTTAAGTGTGCGACTTCAGCTCAGGTCATGGTTTTGCAGTTTGTGAGTTCGAGACCTGCTTTGGGTTGTGCTGCTGACAGCTCAGAGCCTGGAGCCTGCTTCAGATTCAGTGTCTCCCTCTCTCTCTCTCTCTGCCCCTCCCCCACTCACACTCTGTCTCTCTCTCTCTCTCTCTCTTTCTCTCTCTCAAAAACAAACATTAACAATTTTTAAAAACAAGAACAAAAGAAAATTGTGATGTGAAGAAGGAGAAAACCCATTTGGTTAGCAAGTGGTGGCAGTGGTGGCAATTCTAGAGACAGTGACAAAAGTCAGCATCAGCATTGTAAATAGTGCAAGCCTCGGGGTTTCTGCTGATGTCTTCACCACGTAATTCGTAGGTTGTGATCTGGAATATTGTTCCTGATTAAATAACTTTCAGGCTTTGTTTTTAAGTCCTGCCCCCTCCCCAGCACACGGAGCACTTCCCCCAGTTCTACACAGTGAGTGAGCTGCAGAGAACCTCTGGGGTCCAACGGCTGGGGGGTCAAGCCAGGCTTTCTCATCCATGACTTGTGTGACTTGGGTGAGTCCCTTACCTTCTCTGTGCCATTTCCCTATTCAAAATGTGTAACCATAGCATCGATCTCAGAGGTACTATTATGGTGTTAGAAAGGTTGTGAAAACGATTCCGTGAATGTCATACAAAAAGAATTGCAAAGAATGCTTACAAAGTGTAAATGTTTAATGAATGTTAGCTCTTGTCATTGTTACTTGTTATCATATTAATACATTACTTTTTCTGTGCAAGTCAGTTCCTGTAGCTTGCTTCTAAGGTCGCCGCCAGATACACTTAGTCACCAATTCAGAGTTTGTGCCATATCTTGCTAAATAGTAATTATAAGGTACATGGACTCATTACATTTCAAATGAGCCACTTTGGTTACTAAAGAGTCCTTTGACCATGGAGGTCCACTTTGTACAGATCATCCACGGCCCTTGTTGGGGGCTGAACCACCTTCACAACCCGTTTGCTTTTGGTAAAAGTGAAGGAACATGGGAAATGCTTTGATAGTCTGGGCAACATTCTGGGGCCACAAGAAGCCAGAGAGGATGTCTTTTAATTTAATGTTTTTTAAATTTTTTTAATGTTTTATTTATTTTTGATACAGACAGAGACAGAGCATGAGAGGGGGAGGGGCAGAGAGAGAAGGAGACACAGAACCCGAAGCAGGCTCTAGGCTCTGAGCCAGCTGTCAGCACAGAGCCTGATGCGGGGCTCAAACCCACGAACATGAGATCTGACCTGAGCTGAAGTCAGAGGCTTAACGGACTGAGCCACCCAGGCGCCCCCAGAGGGGATGTCTTGAGACACTTTGTCTAAAGATGCATACCAACATTTCAATATTTCTTTAAAGGTTTTATTTATTTATTTATGTTATTTATTTATTTATTTATGTTTTTAATTTTTTAAGTAATCTCTACACCCAATGTAGGGCTTAAACGTACAACCTTGAGATCAAGTTGCACCCTCTACCAACTGATGCAGCCAGGCGCCCCTCCACATTTCTATGCTGGATCATGCTACCTTGCATAGCAGCAAGGTTCTGCCTTGCATAAAGGGAGAATTCTATGACCTGACATTCTTTCCTGGATCTTCCCCTTGGAAGATCCCCAAACCTATCTGGAGGCTCCCTTGTCTTTGCACGACTCTTTTTCTAACTCATGTACATCTCTCACCACGTGAATGTTACTGTGGGCTTTCCAAGGAGCGTACACAATGACAATAGTAAGTGTGCCAAAAATGTGTTAAGAGAAACCCTCGGGAATGAACATGGGGAAGGAGTCAAGAAACGCTGGAAGATATGTCAGCCCACACTGCAAGTCCAGACAGAAGCACCTTGTTTGCAGTGCGGCTAGAAGGCAAGGTGACCAAGGACGTTGAGAAGTCCTTGGGACAAAGTCACCTTCAAAGGGGTCCCACATCTCCCAGGAATGGGCCTACTTTGGTATCCCTGCCAGGCTCAGCAACTGGCTGGGAACCACTGGGAGCAGCACAGACATGGTGGAAATGCAGAGATGGGTTTCTGTGAGGGAAAACCAGTTTCCTTACCTTATGTCATTAAAAATCCAAATATTTTTACATGAGAGATCATGTGAAAAGCAAAATGATCAATATGGACGAACCCAAAGACAGAAAGGTACTTGTGTAGAAATAAGAAGTCTAAATGCCAGAAGAAAGAAGAGACAGTGGTACCTTCTGGGAGGGCAGAAAGAGGAGTGGGAAGGAGTGGAACTGGAATCCATAATATTTTGATTTTTTAAACAATTAAATATAAATTTTTAAAAATATGCCACTGAAGATAATTAAAAAAAAAAGAGTGGGGCGCCTGGGTGGCTCAGTCGGTTGAGCCTCCGGCTTCGGCTCGGGTCAGATCTCACGTTCGTGGGTTCGAGCCCCGCGTCGGGCTCTGTGCTGACAGCTAGCTCAGAGCCTGGAGCCTGCTTCCAGTTCTGTGTCTCCTTCTCTCTCTCTGACCCTCCCCCTCTCATGCTCTGTCTCTCTCTGTATCAAAAATAAATAAAACATTAAAAAAAAAGTTTAAAAAAAAAGAGTAAGAGATCACTATGTACTACTTTTTCTTTTTTTTTAATTTTTTAAATTTTTTTTTAAATTTTGAGAGATAGAGTGAGACAGAGCACGAGCAGGGGAGGGTCAGAGAGAGAAGGAGACACAGAATCTAAAGCAGGCTCCAGGCTCTGAGCTAGCTGTCAGCACAGAGCCTGATGCAGGGCTTGAACCCACCAACTGTGAGATCATGACCTGAGCCAAAGCCGGATGCTTAACCGATGGAACCACCCAGGTGTCCCTATGTACTACTTTTTCTACAAATCTGAAACTTAGGGGGAAAGAAGGGGGAATTATATGCTACTATAATCATTAAATAAATTAAATCAGAAGCTAAAAATCTTACAAAAAAAATTAAACCGATCCAAGTGGCTTTATGGGAACATTCTGCCAAATGTTAAAGAGGAGATCATTTTAATATAGTGTAAATTTCTCAAAAAAAAAGGAAACATTGTCCAAATTGTCTTATGAGGTTAGGATAGTCTTAGTACCACAAGACAAGAATAGAACAAGAAAGAAAAAGGCAATCCCATTTACAAACACAGGTGCAGAATTCCTGAACATAGTATTTGAAAACTGAATCCAAAATTGTATTTTTTTTTCAGTTTATCATGGCAAAATTAGCTTATCTCACCCATGCAAAGATGTCTAAATTTTAGAAAGTCCCTTAACATAGATTATTTACCATATTAACAAATTAAGGGAGAAAAACATGTTATCTCAACAGCTACAGAAAAAAATAATTGCTACAATGTAATACTAACATGAGAAAAATTGAAAGTAACTGAAGAGATCTGCTTTCGTCCCTTAACGTCAGTCGACAAAAACACTGCAGTAGACAACGTACTTAATAACTAAATTAATGTACTTAACAACTAAATTAAGGTACTTAATAACTAAATTGTTTCAAAGTCAGGAAGGAGACAATGACTATGATCACTGTGTCTGTTAAGCATTGCACTGGACATCTAACCAGCAGAGCAAGGCAAAAATAAAAATAAAATTATAATAATTAGAAATGGAAAAACAAAACTGTCATTATTGACGGGCAAGATGATTGTCTACATAGAGATGTGGAAAACAAAGGCCGAAGGAAATGGCAGATAAAATTAAATTTCCTCATAACCTATAGCCCATTGACAAATACTTGAGACGGGCAGAGTACCACATTCTTCCAGGAACCCCCTACTGTTTTAAGGTTAATGTTTTGCTGGAGGGGAAAAACACCCTTAGCTTGACAATGGGTAGGCCTCCTGGATCCTGAAAGTCTTCTTTAGCATATGAAAGTCCTTTCAGAAACTTCGCCGGGCCTTTACCTCCCCCCAACTCCCAGTATATAATCAGTCTCTCCTCACACTCCCTGGGCAGCTTTCTGCCTACGGTTCCATCCCAGGCTTTAAGAAAACCACCTTTTTGCACCGAAGATGTCTCAAGAATTCTTTCTTTGGCCGTCAGCTCCGGACCCCCACCACTCCAAAACCCCATCATATAGAATTGACAATTATTAGAACGAAGAGGGTTCAACTTAGGGGGAAAAAAAATCACATTCTAATAAAAGTGTCATTTTATTGCAGGATTCTTAACCTCAATAGCCGGGATTCGTTGTCCCACCACTTCAAAGAATGAAGAGATGGACAAAAAATGAGCAACAGGGAAAAGTTTATTCCAGTATAAGAAAGTAAGCGTAGTATGAAAGCCCTTTATGGAGAGGGGACAGGCGACCTATAGCCAAGGGACGTTGCTCTATAAGATTCCGGTCGTCCCCTCCTCCGCCCCTCCCTTCCCCCTGTTCCTTCTCAGGTTCTACCCTTACTGGCTGGATAATTCTAAATGCTGGGTCTCCTTTCCTGACTGGCTCTTTTCCAACGTGTGGGAAGTCAGACTATGGGCATGCTGTCCCTGTATAACATAAATTTTATGGTTTACTTTTTTAGTTCGGGATTTTGATTGTTAAACTCTTAGGAGGAACCTGAGGAGGAGTGGGTGGTGTCTGTTACATTCTTAAGAGGGACCTTCCGCTTGCACCTGAAGGGGTTTGCTGTGGTCAGCCGCTCCCAGCCTTGTTCCAAAATACGTGTTTTTCCCCACCCGGGAGCCTCAGGTTCTACCCTTTCCCTCTCTGCCATTTGATCCTCTCTTTTCCTGATCCTAATTTTATAAAACACATTAATGGTCAGTAACCTATTGCCACAATAATGCTATGAGCCGAATCCTTTCAAATTCAGGAATTCTCTCAAACTCGGGCGCTTGAAACAATGACCTCGCATTCTTGCTTGCACACTTAAAGGCAGTTGGGAGTTTAGCAGAAGCTCCAGGCCTGGCTGTGGGCTGGGGCTGGGCTGGGGCAGCTCTCCCTCTCTCACTCCTCAGAGTGAGCATCTGCCGTATAAGAGCATCCCTAAGACAAAAGCCCAAGAAGGCAAGCAGGGACTAACAATTCACCCCAACATCCTGCCTCTATATTAACCTGCTTCTCCTGGAGTTGGCTAATCCTAAAGACGGCAAACAACTTGCCTGGGAGCATGCATTTCATAAGCAAGGCGACAACCACCCTTATCTAAATCACCCCCGGGTCAGACACAGGCAACTAGACACCCAGCCCACAGCCCAAAGCCTGCCAGAATTATTCCATCCAGCTAATCCTAAACTGTTTAGTTACCCTGCCCTGCCTCCCCTTCCCAGGGAAACCCCAATAAAGGCTATGGTTTATGCCTTCCCCTCACTCTTATGTCTCCTGACCAAAACCAGTGATTTTCTCTGTGGCCCTAAGTGGCACAAGAGGCCCCCTTCTCCTGGCAAATATAAGTAATGCGATCTTCTTTCAGTGGCATTGACCTCTCCGTGTCACATAGTCACCTCCATAAATTAAAATCCCATGGGTACAAATGAGACAATGTCAACAAGGGCACATTGTGACTTCTATCCATATTCGGTCCAAAGCAAGTCCGACATCAGTATGGAGGGTAGCTTTTACTCCGCTTTTGAGAAAAACTGCAAAGACACAGGCAAAAGTTTTGCTTATGGGGAAGGATAAAGAACAGGAAATAGTATGGGGCACTGGGTGGCTCAGTCAAGTGGGACACTCAGTTAAGGGTCCAACTTTGGCTCAGGCCATGATCTTATGGTTCATGGGTTCAAGCCCCCCATTGGGCCCTGCACTGACAGTGTGAAACCAGCTGGTGATCATCTCTCTCCGTCCCTCCCCTGCTCACTCACTCAAAAATAAATAAATTAATTAAAACAAAAAAAGAATTGGAGGGGCACCTGGGTGGCTCAGTCGGTTGAGCATCGACTTCAGCTCAGGTCATGATCTCACGTTCATGGGTTCAAGTTCCACATCAGGCTCTGTGCTGACAGCTCAGAGCCTGGAGCCTGGCTCAGATTCTGTGTCTTCCTCTCTCTCTGCCCCTCCCCTGCTTGCTCTCAGTTTCTCTCTCAAAATAAAGACATTAAAAAAAAGAACTGGAAATAATAATACAGACTACCATATTATTTTATCATTATAACTTTTAAAAAGATACCTAGGAGTTACTCTAATAAAAAACGTTGTCATAATGTTTACAAAGAAATGCATGCAAATTTATTTGAGGCATTTTAGAACTTACATAAATGGAGAAATATACCATGTTATTATATAGAATGTATAAGGTTAAAATTGGCGGGAGTGAGAAAGTTACAAAACAGAGAGACTGGGAAAAGGGATCAGAGCACCCTTTATTAAAGAGCTCTTGAGCGAGGTTCCCTGGTCCAAACAGGATGGGCCAGGGAATTCGCACCAGGGGGACAAAGAACGAGGCCTTATATAGGACACTAGTTGGGGCGGGGGAGTGTCCAGGGGCAGATGACGTGTTTTCCAAGAAGCTGGCAGCAGGCGGAAAATTCCAAAATGGTGGTCCATCGGCCATCTTGGTGTTATTCAGCAGGAAAGTCCTGGGATAGCGGTCCGTCTGCCATCTTGATGTTCCCTTCCGAGCCCACCAAACCTATCAGAGAGACTCAAAGGTATTAAAATGTCCATTTTCCCTAAATTAATTTATGATTCAATGCAATTTCAATCCAGGACAATTTGGGTAAAAAAAGAACAGGGTGAGAAGTCTGGAAAGCAAGATTTAACAGTAATTAAAACAGTGTGATATTGGCATAGGGAATGAAAGAACACAAGGAGCCAACCTGAGAGCCCAGAGAGGTCTATATGCAACTGTACAAACTTTAGGCACCAGGGTGGCCTAGTTGGTTAAGCATCAACTTTGGCTCTGGTCATGATCTCACAGCTCATGGGTTCAAGTCCCAAGTCAGGCACTCTGCTGTCAATGCAGAGCCTGCTTCAGATTCTCTGTCCCCTCCCTCCCTGCCCCTCCCCTGCTCACTATCTCTCTCTCTCTCAAAACTAAATTTAAAAAACATTAAAAAAATTTTTTTAAGACAACAAATAATCTATGTCAGCATTACATTTTAAATGATTGGTGCTGTTAAATAGCTTAACCCTATTAAAAAATAAAATAAAATTTAATCATACCTCATAACTTCCATAAACATCAGTTCTACATGGAAAGCACTACATGTGAAAAACTAAATTTTAAAATGTTAAGAAAAAAGCATAGAAAAAATATCTTTCTGAGCCTAGGTTAGGAAAATATTTTTCTTTCCTTCTTTCTTTCTCTTCCTTTCTTCCTTCCTTCCCTCCTTCCTTCCCTCCTTCCTCACACTCAAGGAATCAGAAAAGACTTTATTTCACACCAGTGCCAGGCTAGCACTGGCCCGGTGGGGTCACCTCCAAAGTCTGAGCCCCAGCCCTAGTGAGGGCCTTCTCTGATGCCTGCTAGCTTCCGGGTACTTGGAAACACTCTACAGGCTGCGCAGGCCTGGGGGGCCCAATGGGTTGTGCTCTGCCGGCAGTTGGCTGATGCAAAAGGCAGGCAGGGTTACCGAAGCCAAAAGCGTGCCAGGGGAGTATCCAGCCTCACCTGGCTGGGACTTTTTTTTTATCTGCTCTTGCTGGCTTGCCCTCTCACAAGGACAAAGGAAAGGGAAAGAAAACCAATGGCTAACTGATAGACTTCACAGTCATGCAGGACCGGAATCTCCATCGGTTTACAAATATCTTAGTAAATTACAAGCAAAAGGCAATCTTCTCAATAGCCTGACCTCCAGAAACCTATGGCCCCAACATCACCCTTCCCTCGATAGTGATGTGGGGAAAAAAGACCAGAAGGAAATGCAGGTAAAATTAAATTTCCTTAAAACCTGCAGCCTATTGACAAATACCGGAGGCAAATACAGAGGATAACATTTCTCCAGGAATTCCCTACTGTCTTAACGGTAATGCTTTGCTAGAGGGAAAAACAACCTTAGCTTGACAAAAACTAGGCCTCCAGTAATCTGTGAGTCTTCTTTACCATATGAAAATCCCTTTAAGAAACTTCCTCTTGACTTTACCTCCCCAAACTCCATCGTATATAACCGGCCACTCTTTACAACCCAGTGCAGCTCTTTCTGCCCATCAGTCCTGTCCCTGTGCTTTAATAAAATCACCCTTTTGCACCAGCGGTGTCTCAAGAATTCTTTCTTGGCCCTCGGTTCCAGACCCCACCCCAAAATTCCATAAAGCCCAATGTGGGGCTCAATCCCACAAACTGTGAAATCATGACTTGAGAAATCATGAGTCAGATGCTTAACCAACTGAGCCACCCACGTGCCCTGGAAAAAAAATATTTCTTTCTAAAACAGGATCCCAAATGTATTAGCCATAAAAGAAAAGATTGATAAATGTTATATTTAAGAACTAAAATTTTAAAAAGTTTTACAGTTATTTATTTTTCAGAGAAAGAGACAGAGCACAAGCAAGGAAGGGGCAGAGAGAGAGGGAGACACAGAATCTGAAGGGGGCTCCAGGCTCCGAGCTGTCAGCAGAGAGCCCGATGCAGGGCTCAAACCCACAAATTGAGATCATGACCAGAGCCGAAGCCAGACGCTCAACCAACTGAGCCATCCAGGCGCCCCAAGAACTAAATTTTTAAATAAAAATCACACTACTGAAGAACAAGCCACAGACTGGGAGAAAATATTTCCAGTTCATGTGTCTGGCAACAAATTCGTATCCAGATTATGTAACACCTTTAAGTCACCATTTATAAATGAACAAGAAAAAGAAAAATAACCCCTATAAACTTTGGCTGTAAGTTCTAATTAAACAGAACAGGCAATTTGTGAAGCACAGGGGAGAAAATAAATGGCCAATTAAAATGCTCTCCTTTAACAATGATAATAGAAATGCAAATTAAACTTTAACAGGAAAGAGGGGCACCTGGGTGGCTCAGTCGGTTAAGTGTCCAACTTCAGCTCAGGTCATGATCTCATGGTTCATGGGTTTGAGACCCGCATGGGGTTCTGTGCTGACAGCTCAGAACCTGGAGCCTATTTCAGATTCTGTGTCTCCCTCTCTCTCTGCCCCTCCCCCACTCGTGCTCTGTCTCTCTCTGTCTCAAAAAGAAATAAAACAAAAAATATTTTAAAAAATTTAAAAAAAACTTTAATAAGAAAGATAAATTTTTAAACTCTCTTGGTGGAGACAGCAGGGAAAAAAACCCTAGAAGCAATGGAAAGTCAAACCAAGATTTAGATTTGGAGATTAATTACTTTTTCATTAATCAGTTAAACATGCTGATTCTAAAGTTCTTATAGAAAACAATTAAGAAAATAAAAATGGCCTGGTAAATTCAGAAATAAAAGAGTATGAGAGAAGATTAGCCTTACAGGATATGAAAATCTAAAGTTAAAATAACTAAAAGTATATTACTGGTAAAGGAACAGACATGTAGAACAATGAGACAAAATTAAAAATCCAGAAATGGACACCCATATGGATAGAAATTTGTTGATGATAAAGGTCTTCAAATCAATGGGGGTAGTGGTGCCTGGGTGGCTCAGTCGGTTAAGCCTCCGAGTACCGCTCAGGTCATGATCTCACATTTGTGGGTTCAAGCCCCAGGTTGGGCGTGTGCTATAGCTCAGAGCATAGAGTCTCCTTCCAATTCTGTGTCTCCCTCTCTCTCTCTCTCTCTCTCTCTCTCTCTGCCCCTCCACCTCTCATGCTCTCTCACTGTATCAAAAATAAATAAAACATAAAAAAAATTTTTTAAACAAAAAAAACCACAACAAATCAATGGGGGGAAAGATGCACTATTTAATAAATACAGTTGAAAGATCTAGGTAACCATTTTTTAAAAAATTAACATATATCTATATTCCATGCCTTATACCAAGATAAATAACAAACTAATCAAGTATTTAAATGTAAATAGAAAAATCCTAAAAGGAATACAAGAAGAATGGAAAACATGTTTTCATATCACAAAACCCAAAAGCCATATACATACATCTGTTTTGAGTCTAAGCAGGTGACAAAAACCTGCAATTTTATCAGCAATTTTATTAACAGGAGTGTAAGATTTAATAGATGGAGGCAGAGATGAGAGGAAAGAAAGAGACCAAGTTATGGAGCCAAGAAGGCCTTTATTGGCATCTGCAATTCCCAGGCGAGGTTCCGTGACCCCGGGAGTGGGGAGTCAGGGAAGTCGAAGTCGCGCCTGGTGTGGGAGGGGCGAGGTATTTTATGGGTGAAAGACTTCCGGTCTGGTCCTGGGAGGGCAGACCAGCAAATAAGGGCACTTTAGGGACATGGCGGGATGGGATAGGTTGCCTCCTCTGTCAGGGCGATGGGAAGCTGGGGCTTCATGATTGGCTGTTTTCAAACTGGCGTGGAACATTCCAGGTCTGCAGGTGAGGGGTGGGGGTCATCGGTGCACGTTGTTTTTCTCCAACCCACAGCAAAATGGCCACTCGGTCACCATCTTAAGGTAACTCTTACAAGGAGGAAGTTGATATAAAGAATTGTCAACTACACAAAAACATTTAAATGACAAAAGAAGAATGATTCGTGTGAAATAATACGAAATATCTTTATTGGTGTCTGCCCTCAGTTCCTGCTAACATTTAGTCTTTGATCCTGGTTCCTGACTGAAAGCTACTAAAATTCTTGTGATTTTTTTTAAGTGACAGGGTGATAGGAGTCTTACCAAGAGGTCCTAGGGGCGCCTGGGTGGCTCAGTCGGTTAAGCCTCCGACTTTGGCTCAGGTCAGATCTCACGTTCGTGCGTTCGAGCCCCGTGTCAGGCTCTGTGCTGACAGCCTGCTTTCTGGTTCTGTATCTCCTTCTCTCTCTGCCCCTCCCCCTCTCATGCTCTGTTTCTCTCTGTATCAAAAATATATAAAACATTAAAAAAAATTTAAAAAAAAAAAAGCTCCTAAATCCACATCTGTTGTTCAACTGTGACAACTCTGGGGCCTCTGGCTAGGGACAGGTCACCAGAAAGACTAAGACAGATTAGAAGCTGGGAACTTCCAGCCCCTCCCCCATCTTCCCAGGAGAGCATAGGGGCTAGAGATTGAGTTAATAATTGAACACACCTATATGATGAAGCCTCCATAAAAATCCCTAACATAGGAGCTTCAAGGAACTTCTGGATTGGTGGACACATCGACATGCCAGGAGAGGGGAACACTCCAACTCCACGCGTGTAGGAGTTCCTGCACTCAGAGCCCTTCCACATCTTGCCTTATGTACCTCTGCATCTAGCTGTTCATTTGTACACTTTATTCTATCCTGTATTGTAAACCAGTAAACATAAAGTGTTTCCTTTCTTCTGTGAGCTGTTCTAGCAAATTATCAAATACAAGGGGAGGATCATGGAAACCCCCAATTTATAGCTAGTTGGTCTGAAGTATAGGTGACTTGCAATTGGCATCTGAAATGGGGACAGTCTTACAGGACTGATCCCTTGACCTGTGTGGCTTGTGTTAACTCCAGGCAGTTAGTGTCAGAATTAAGTTAAACTGTAGGAAGCTACTTGGTATCTTCCAAAAAATTGGAGAATTATTTTGTATAGAAAGTTCCACACATATGGTGTCAGAAGTGTGTGTGTTAGTGGAGGAAACAAGTTTTATA
This sequence comes from Suricata suricatta, assembly GCF_006229205.1. NCBI lineage: Eukaryota > Metazoa > Chordata > Mammalia > Carnivora > Herpestidae > Suricata > Suricata suricatta. The sequence continues at coordinate 150,159,403 of NC_043703.1, forward strand.
AATAATGGGAAATATACCAACTTCTTTTCAGCCCAACGAGGAGAAATAAGATTTATAGACTCCAAATATGCATAAAGGCTATGAAAAGCTGCTGAGTTCCCTTCATAATCTTTACAGAGGGAATAAGTTGTGGAAGCCCCTCCGGGTAAAGGGTAGAATAAGGAAGTAAAATGCAAAACAGCCCAAGAGGAACAGATCTAAGAAACCCCCTGCATGAAGACTTCCTTTAGGTCAGAGGCCCAGCCTGAGATGATAAATCAATAGCCCTTACATACGGCAAGGGCTGTGGCAGCAAAAGAGGACAGCAAAGATGTCTCACTGGGGAAATAAAACAACCAGTAATAATCAATGGAAGAAAAACGTTAGCAAAAATCTAGCCTGTGGAGCATACTCTAACAATAAGGTAAACCAGGGAAACTCAAAGGCAGCCAGCATTAATACAAAGGGAAAAGGAAGGAAGGAAGGAAGGAAGGAAGGAAGGAAGGAAGGAAGGAAGGAAGGAAGGAAAGAAGGGAGGGAGGGAGGGAGGGAGGGAGGGAGGGAGGGAGGGAGGGA
>NC_043703.1:150160057-150276077 GCF_006229205.1 Suricata suricatta
TAATAAAAAAATAGACTTAATGAAGAAAAAAAAACAAAAAAGAAATATATCGTCTCAGAGAAGACATCATGAGAAAAACCAGAGAAGATAAAATTTGATCTGACACATCTGTAGAACTCAGAGCACCACGGGGACAAGGAAAAGAAAGAAACATCACAGAATTCAAACAAAAGCAGAGGCCACTAGAGGGTTTCAGCAGGGCTGAAAATGCAGTTAAAAAAACCAAAAACCTAGAGCATTTAAATGAAATAGTGTTGATAATGAAATGGAAATACAGGGTTTTTTTTTTTTATGTTTTTTATTTATTTTTGAGAGACAGAGAGAGACAGCATGAGCAGGGGAGGGTCAGAGAGAGAGGGAGATACAGAATCTGAAGCAGGCTCCAGGCTCTGAGCTAGCTGTCAGCACAGAGCCTGATGCGGGGCTTGAACCCATGAACCGTGGGATCATGACCTGATCCGAAGCCAGATGCTTAACCGACTGAGCCGCCCAGGGGCCCTGAAATACAGTTTTAAAATAAATCATAAAGACAGGGGTGCCTAGGTGGCTCCATTGGTTAAGTGTCTGAGTTCAGCTTAGGTCATGATGTTTCATGGATCCTGGGTTCGGGCCCCGCATGGGGCTCTGAGCTGACAGCTCAGAGCCTGGAACCTGCTTCAGATTCTGTGTTTCCCTCTCTCTCTGACCCTCCCCCACTTGCACTCTGTCTTTCTCTCAAAAATAGATAAACATTAAAAAAAAATTAATAAAAGAAATCATGAAGGCATTGACAGAGAGGACAGGCAGTGGAGATGTAAGAAGTACATAAGTGGAATCCCTTCAAAAGGAAAACAAACCCAAGGAACTGAACAAGGAAGACAAGAAGAAGCAATCTGACACACCGTGTACTAAGGGAAATGGACATAACGTGGTCACTACACAGATACACTAGATGCTAAAAATAAACAGTCCTCTTCCTCTTTCACTTCCTCTTTGTCCTCTCCCTTTTGATCAATTCAGACAATAGTCACTTGGTGGCACCAGGCAAAATTGGCATGCATCAGGGAGGGAGAGAAAGGGCGGTGGCAACCCCAGAAGTAACAGTGTTGGAGTCTGTGCGGAGAAAGGAGGACATGGGGGTACAAGAGTACAACGGACTGAGAGTTTGTGTCCCACCCCCCCAGAATTCCTATGTTGAAATCCTAACCCTAATGTGATGGTATTGGGAGGTGGGGCTTTTAGAGGTGATTGGATCACCAGGGTAAAGCCTTCATGAGTGCCATCAGTGCCCTGGCAAACAAGGAGCTTATGAGCTCCCTCTTTCCACCATGTGAGGACACGAGGAGTAAGAACCCCGGGACAGGGTCTACCACACCCGACCATGCTTGTGCCGGGATCTCCGACGTCTGGTCTCCAGGACCGTGGGAAGTAAATGTTTATTGTTTAATACAAAACCTCATCCATGGTACTTGGTTTTAGCAGCCTGCAGTGACTAAGACGAAGAGTGACCTGTCCTGGGATGCCGTTTCAGTGGGCAAGGAGGGAACCGCATGGGGAAGAGCTGGCTGGCACAGGGTATCACAACCCGAGTGGGATAAGGAGAGTGTCCATGCTGGAGGGCAGTCTGGCTGGGGTGCTGGAGCCTAAGTGGGTGGGGAGGGCTTCTGCACGGAGGGACATCTAGGCACAGGGCGTCAGAGCCTAGGCCTGGTGTGCAAATGGCATCAGTGCAGGAAGGGAGGCGGTCCAGCATGAAGTGCAGCATCCTGACCGAGACCTGCGGCCACAAGGAGCAGCCAGAGCAAAAAGGTCAGTGGGTACTCAGCACAGCTCAGACAGAGCAGGCTATCAGGACAAACATGTAGGTGACAAGAAAGGCAGACACCGCCCTTGGACTCAGGAACCAGTGTTCAGGTCAGCATACCACACTGTGCCCAGCATGACCAGCCTGCCCAGACCATGAGGCTGGCTCCAGAGCTGTCTGTGGGGAGCAACACAGCAGTGAACACATGAAGGTGTCAGCAGATCGGTGCTCTGCAGGCCATTTCCGTCCCTCCCTGCTGTTCCACCACCAGGCTCTTGCCTGCCCCTCTCTGGCTTCCATTTCTTTCTTTACTTCTCCCATCTCAGGACTACGACAGAAGCGGTTGACCAGAGGCAGATCAGAGGGAGCCTCCTGCAAGAGTTAATAATTAAAGCAGCCATAGAGCATTGGAACCAAAGGACAAGCAGACTGCTCTAAAGACCTTGGTTATGTCCTTGGCCCTGTGTCTGGTATCTTACTGACTCAGCCTTTCGCAAATGAAGAGGCGCCCATGCCCAGGACAACTCAGCCCCACTCCAATAAGGAGAGATTTCAGTGCAAACTCCTGGCACTCACTCTTTAACTTGGTGCAGAAGTAGTGGATAAAGATTCTGTACTTAAAATGTAAAGTCCAAGCAACTGCAGAGGAAAAGGCAGAATTCTTTGTAACAGGCAGATCAACAAAGATATCAAAGATGCCCTTCCAGGTCAGACAGCATTCGGTGAGGGACACAGATAAGAAAGCCTCAGAATCAAGGATGAGGGAGATACAGACAGAAACAGATAGGGATGTTTTCATCAGTCACACCTGCAAAAGGGTCTCACCAATTCCATAGTGTGAAGAGGTTGGGTTTAATGCCAGCATGACACTCTAGAAGACATATGTAGTAAAACTTTGGGCCGTGGTGGAAACATTCTTTACCTGTGCTGACAAATATAGCAGCACTAGGTACATGTGGCCATGGAGCACTGGGGATGTGGCTAGTGCAATTGAAGAACTGCATTTTTAATTTTAGCTGATTGTCATTAATTACACTATTTAAATCGGGGCTTGTGGCTAGTGGCACCCATGCTGAACAGTGCAGTTGCACAGAACTTGTGGTCAGTGTATTATTGACTGCTGGTGTACTGTGTGATATTTTGAGAGAGAGCATGAAGCAGGGGAAAGGCAGAGTGAAGAGGAAGAAAATCCCAAGCAGGCTCTGCACCCGTCAGCCAGGAGCCCGCTGCAGGGCCCAAACTCTTGAACCCTGAGATCAGGACCTGAGCCAGAATCAAGACTTGGAAGCTTAACCGACTGAGCCACCCAAGCACCCCGATTCTGGTAGTTTTCAATGGTCTCAAATAATCAAAAAGAATTATTTTTTTCGTATAAATAAAATGCTGAGTTAAAGAACCCTTCTTAATTCGTGTAAGTCAAATTTGCAGGGCTCTGGAGTCATGTTTAGGCAAGTTAGTGAACTCAGCTGCTAATTGTGGTCCAGAGCACACAGTGCTGCCCGGAGTGGGCAAGGCATTCGCAAATGGGCATTACCAGAGCATGATAATGACCAGTTGCTATCTCAGTGTTTGCTCCTGGTGTTATGAAGGGGTTTGTAAATGGGTAAAACGCCATTGAGACTTCCCAGGGCGGGAAGATTCACGGGTGATTCCATTCCTACCGAAATCTTCTCCACAAAAGTCCATCAGACACATGCCAGAAACAGCAGCATGCATTTCTTCAGATCAGCACCAAAGTGGTTTCTTATGCATGGGAGGTAACCCCGGGAGGGTGACAAAGATGGGGAAAGAAGAAAATAGGTGGAAAATGAGGGGGTAAAATGGGGCCAACAGGAAGGGCAATTATCTTCTGTCTGAGGTAAGAAACCAACTATTTTTAAGACTCCTTGGTGAGGGGGCACCTGGGTGGCTCAGTCGGTTAAGCATCAGACTTCGGCTCAGGTCATGATCTCACAGTTTGTGGGTTTGAGCCCCGAATCAAGCTCTGTGCTAATAGCTCAGAACCTGGAGCCTGCTTAGGATTCTGTGTCTCCTCTCTCTCTGCCCCTGCCCTGCTCACCCTCTGTCTCTCTCCGTCTCAAAAATAAACATTAAAAAAGAAAACAAAAAGACCCCTTGGTGAGGATTTACTAATGAGTAAACAATATGGTCCCCTTTGAACACCAAAGACTCAGAGAAGTCTTCTGGGACCTGTAAGCCTACAGGAAGATGGGGCTTTGAGGTGAGCTGAGCCCATAGACCAGTAAGACCTGTGCCCGGAAGTAGCAGGGAAAAAGCAAGGTTAGGGCTCAGAATGGCCAAGAAAATAATGGGGAAGGGGAAGGAGCCACCTCAGGGTTTTCTTGGTGGGAAGGGACTGGAAAGGCTGAGGCTTGTCCCCCCACTGTCCCCACCTGTCATACCTAAGTTGTCCTGCAGGGGCAATGGGGGTCCTGTGAGGCCATTGCTGGGTCTCCATCGCCATGGGAGGGGGCAGACCCTGCCCGTGGCCCTGTCTGCTCTCAGCAGTGCGATGAGGAGGAGCACCGGAGAGTGCCTCATGGCTGCTTCCCCTCTGTCACAGAAAGCCCTGAGTGCCTCCCTGAATCTTGTCAGCACAGCCCCAAAGTCTGCACTTCTGTCAGCCTGCGGATGCAAACACACTTACATTTGCACCAGTGAGTCGGATTTCCTGCTCTTGTTCCCACTTGCCTGCTTTAGGCTCGAGGCCCAACAAATTTCGCTCAAGTATTTTGGGCAGTTCTCAGGAGGTATGTCCTGTGTGCTCAGAACCCATCTGTCAGCTACGGTCAGCATCAAGGGTTTCCACCCCATCCTCCGTCCTGCCCTGCATCTCTCTTGCCAGTGTCCCCCGTACAGTCCTGAGGCGAGGGGACCTCGTCTCTGCCTCACCACGTGTGCCATTTGTGAAAACGCAGTGTCTGTCCCAGGAGTGCTCTCTCCTGTTTCCAGAGCCATGAGGAAAGGGGCTCAGCTCTCGGCAGCAATTTCTCGGATTTTGTGAAACACTGGGCAGACTCTGTCCTGAAACAAATCTGTTTGTTTCACCCAAATGACCAGACCTCAGCAAACTGTGGCTGCCAGATTCACTTAAGAAGAATTTAAATGCCCCTCTCCTCCGGCGTCTCCTAGACTTTGCAGAGTTTGTTTCCCTGGGTCTCCTCCTCACAGGGATGTCCCTGAAGGTGTATGGCCTGGGGCCCCGGAGCTCCTTCCGGTCCTCATGCAGCTGCTTTGACTGTGGAGTGAGTAAGATCCTCACCAGAGGTGCTGGCTGGGGGTCTTCACTTAAGAAGAATTTAAAAAAAAACAACTTAATTTTTATTTTTTTAATTAAAAAATTTTTTTTTGAGGGAGAGAGAGACAGACAGATAGAGTGTGAGCTGGGGAAGGGCAGGGAGAGAGCAAGACTTAGAATTCCAAGCACGCTCCAGGCTCTGAGCTGTCAGCACAGAGCCCAACTCGGGGCTCGAACTCACAAACCATGAGATGATGACCTGAGCCGAAGTCGGATGTTTAACCTACTGAGCCACCCAGGCTCAACAACCTTAATTTTTAATAATAATCATAAGTGAGGTCCCCTCCGGCCTCCCACCTCCCTTTTTCCGAGGTCAAAGCCCAGCTCGGCAGCACCTCACTTCAGGTATTTTGCAGCCTTCAGGAATGCTCGTGCTGTCTGTGATTTACTCTTCCTTGTCACTCTCTGGCTTCCCCTGCCTGCGGAATAGTGTCCAGTCACATCCCTGGTGTCCAGACTCTGCAAAGGCTCTGGCCAGCCCTGTGGCAGCTCTGGGTTCTCTCGGAAGCATCTTGTACAAATACGCCCTGAAAAATACAAAGTGCCGTACAGACTCAGAGCTCAGAGTGCTCTTACATAAAAACCAAAAAATCTATGAGCCTGTAAGCTACATCTCTTCTCCTCTGAATCAGACAACAGCAGTGCTGGAAGCATCCCTAGAGATGACTCGAAGTCATTATTCTTGTGAGGACAGCCCCAGGCCCACCGCCTGGTCCTGACCAGAACTGGCGCAGGCAGGGAGCGCCAAATTCTGGAAACCGGGTCACGTCAGCCTTTGCGTGTTGGTAGCCTCACCCAGCTGTTTCAGATGTACACCCGAGTGTTCATAGGTGACTTCACCCCCGGAAGCTGCCAGGGAGAAGACAGCAGCAGGCTGGCCGCTCCCAGAGTCACGGAGGAAGTCTGAGCTGGCCCTGCAGGTCCTGTCTAGAGGCGAATGGATTAGGCCAGCCAGTAAGACTTCAGGGTTAGCGTGTCCCACAGAGTCTTGGGTGGATCTCCTGATGCACACAGACCCCCACCAGGCCTTGGCAGGGTCAGAGCTGGTCCTGGGTATCAGTGCCTGGGTGCCAGTACCCAGGACTGAGGTCCATTCTAAACTTGCAACATGACCGACTGGCTTAGAGCTTGGCCCTCTCTTATCTCTACTTGATACCTCCTCACCCGCAGCCCTGACCAACATCCCTGAAGAAACACCCCTAATGATATGCCCTGAAGAAACATATCTTGCTCCATTTCCTGCTTCTTCACCAGGCACAGCTGGCTCCCTTGCCCCCAGCAAGCCACAAAGCCAGGGCCAGGGGCAGGGTCCAGGGCAGCTGGGGGCAGGAGTCCAGCAGCAGATGGAGCTCCAGGGCTAGAGCACAGAATAGCAGGGGGTGGACAGGGCCCTCTGTCCCTTGGGGAGTTGGCAGCAGTTAGGAGAAGGGGCTGGAACCCCTCATGGTGAGGAGCTTCCAGAGGCGGTGGGAACCTCCAGAGGCTGCCCAGTGCCTCCCTGGGCCACTAGCAGTCTCGGTGACCCAGGTGGCACTGATCCCTACTGGAAATGGAAAGGCAGCCCAGCCTCAGCATCCAGGGAGAAAAAAAGAAAGGCTCTGCACTGAAGGGGAGACAGTGGCACCCTCCTAAGCCAACGTGACCCCTCCCTGTGGCCCGTGGCCCAGCTCTCAGGCAACTTCAGCTTCTAGAACTGTCCTCTAAGGCCTAAAATGGTGCTTGGCACATAGCGCATGCTCAGTACGTGTGCCAAAATGAATGGATGAGTCTGGAAGTGCAGAAAGTGGCTACCTGCAGCGGCTGGCTCCATGGCAAAACAAGTTGCCACTTCCATATCCGGTGTGCGGTGGGACCACACCCGGCCCCTCACTGTCTCAGCCCCTGTTCCTCAGCGAGAGCTCTGAGGGACTGCCACAGTGCCCTCTTCACAAGCCTCCCTCAGCATGGGCAGAGTCAGGGCTTGGGACGCCCCCATGATTCTCTCTTTTACTAGTCTGGGCAGAATGCTGCCCTCACTCCTGCTGGACTGGTTTGGAAGGCTCCATTTCACGGAGCCTGCCCTCCTAAAAAACAGGGTCATAAACACCTCATAATGTCACCTCTCTCACAGTCTAACCTCACTGTCCTGGGGCAGAAGCAGAGCACATGAGAGGGGCAGTGCCCTCCTTGACCACGTCTCCTCAGAAGTTCTGGAGGAAATCCTCATAAAAGCTTTTTTCCTCAAAAAAATACTTAGGCAAGTTTGAATATAATCCTCCTGTGAAGATTCATTCATTTACTCCACACCTATTTCTCACATTGCCTTCCCCATGTTAGGCATTTCCTAGGAGCTGGGGTAGAGCAGAGAACATAACCAAGTCCCTGCCCTCCTGGAGCTTACATTCTAATGCAGTAAGAGGAACAATAGACAAATAAATGATGCCTCAGTGTGGTGCAGAGTGGCAAGAAGAAAAATTGATCAGAGTAAGGGATAGATACAGAGTGGCTGGGAAGACATGTTTGTGTTATCTGAAGAAGAGTCTGCAGAGAAGCTCTTCCAGATTAAGTGAATTTGAGCAGAGACCTGGAGGAAGTGAGGAAGTGAACGTGCGCATGTGTCTGGGAGGAAATGGTCTAAGCAGAAAAATTAAAACCCCAAAGACCCTGAAGCTAGAGTGTCTGTTATGTATGAGGAACAGTGGAGGGTCCAATGTGGCTCAAGAAAGGGCGAGAGGGGTAGCTTTGAGAGGTAGCAAAGAGCCAAAAGACAAATGTCACAGTAAAGATTTTAGATTTATTCCATGTGACAAGGGAAGGCCTTACGGGGTTCTGAGCAGAGGAGAGACATGATCCAACTTGAATTATAAAAGGAACACACTGGCTGCTGGGTGCAGAATAAATTAGACCTGCACAAGGATGGGGGGCAGGGAGACAAGGCTATGCAGTAGTACAGTTAAGGGATGATCATAGCCCAGACTACAGTGGGCGTGGTGGAAATAGCAGAAAATAGGCAGAATCTGGATATTGTCAAAGGAACAGCCAACAGGATTTTCTGATGGATTGTATGTGCAGTATTAGAAAAAGATAAAAGTCAAAGATGACTCCAGCAGTGACTCAGAATGTTGATTTGAACAAGTAGGAAGAATGAAGCTACCGCTAGGAAATACTTTCAACTCTGGAGTTTTGTATGTCTCTGAAGAGAAAACGAAAATCAGGAACCAAGAAAGGGACATACCAAGGACCCAGATGCAATACTCATAGTCCACTAAAGAGGGTGACCCTGCAAATGTGCATGCTGATGGATAGAGAAGGACATGACACTGATGGTGGGCATGTGGGTGCAAATGCAGATGAACCCAGGGCTTCTGTGAAGGGCATTAGGTGTGCATTGAGATAGTTGTGTACCATACAATAAATCCAGACAGAATCTTCTTAAAGTAGCAGCGTGGAAGGACGGTGACTTCCCTTGTTTTGACTATGTTCTAGATCTTTGACTTGAATAATCCAAGAAGACTTATTCAGCTCTAGTATCATCCAAAGCAAAACCTTGAGACTTTATTTGGGACTTTGTGTATATGGCGAAGGACTAATTGAGAATAAGGAGCACATACTCTAATGAGAACTACAATCAGTTTACTCTAAATTCTTGTAGACAACACAATACAAATGCTGTGCAGAAGGTTCTGATCGTGGTTTCTCCCTATTTAAGAGCTGGTGAAGGGGGCACTTGGGTGGTTCAGTCGGTTAAAACTCCCCGACTTTGGCTCAGGTCATGATCTCATAGTTTGTGAGTTTGAGCCCTGTGTCGGACTCTGTGCTGACAGTTCAGAGCTTGAAGCCTATTTCAGATTCTGTGTCTCTCTCTCTCTCTCTGCCCCTCCCCCTCTCATGCTCTGTCTCTCTCTGTATCATAAATAAATTTTAAAAATAAAAATTAAAGTTGATGAAGATCCATAACTATTATAGCCAAGAGAATAGTCTTACCCCTCAGGTTTCCTCGGTCCAAGGATGCTTCCAGATCTCCCTTTATGGGTACCACACTGAGAGTGTCCCACACGGTGTCATTTGCTCTGGGATGGTTACTTCTTGCTTCATACATTTGTTACTATTTATGGTCTAGGATTCATAGTTTTGGCTTATGTCTGTATTTCAGGGAAGGATTTGCTTCTCTCTAATATGCTCTATAAAATGCTAAGTGTTGGCTTTACTTGTCAACCCAAGAAGGCTACATGACGGGGCAGTTCTGTTTTCCCTGCATGCTGTGTTTTCTCTCTAGGATCAACTTTCTCAGGGAACTTCTGCAGCGGGAGGGTATTTTGAAGCCCTCTGACACACGCAGCACACCTGAGACCATGAACACTGAGATTGAGCGAGTAGGAAAGACTCATTTCCTCTTCTACATCAGCTAGAGGGAAAAACTCTGTTTCTTTATCTACTGCTCTCAATATTTCATTCTGGTCACCAAATGTGAAGGGAGAGGGGTTCCCACACGAAGCAATTCTCCAGTTCTCTGTAGACAACAACTGCGTGTCCTACAATTCAATTTTGACCCCATCTACTTGGGATTCGAGCAGACCCCACTGGTTAAGGACTGTCAGTCCCAGAAGACTTCACCCCCTCTCCCGCTTAGACACCAATTACAAGTCCAGGCTGTCACATGTGCTTGTGATTTACTGGATATAAATCAGAGGTTCCCAGGTTCCCAGGACACCTACCTTGTGTCTGATAATTTGCTAGAGCAGCTCACAGAACTTATGACAATAGTTTACTAACTAGATTATTGACTTATTATAAAAGTACACAACTGGGGCTCCTAGGTGGCTCAGTCGGTTAAGCATCAGACTTCAGCTCAGGTCATGATCTTACAGTCTGTGGGTTCAAGCCCCATATTGGGCTCTGTGCAGACAGTTCAGAGTCTGGAGCCTGTTTTGGATTCTGTGTCCCCTTCTCTCTGCCCTTCCCCCGCGCTGTGTGTGTGTGTGTGTGTGTGTGTGTGTGTGTGTGTCTCTCAAAAATAAATAAACATAAAAAAAATTTTTAAATAAAAAGGACACACTTAGGGGCACCTAGCTGGCTCAGTCAGTAGAGTATCTGACCCCTGATCCCAGGGTTGTGAGTTCAAGCCCTCCGTTGGGCATGGGGCCTACTTAAAAAAAAAAAAAAAGTATACAATTCAGAACAGTCGGATGGAAGAGCTGCACAGGACAAGGTATGGAGAAGAGATGTGGAGCTTCTACACGTTCACCAGCTGAGAAGCTCTCTGAACCCCATTGTTCAGTGTGCTTATGGAAGCTTCATTATGTAGGCACAATTGATAAAATCATTGGCCATTGGTGATTAGATCAGCCTCCAACCCTTCTCTCTCTCCCCTTCCCCAGACGTGGGGAAAGTTCCCACCATCTAATTACCTCAATGGTTCCCCTGGCAACCAACTCCCAGGTTAGAGGCTTTCCAAAAGTCACCTCATTAACATAAACTCAGATAAGGTTGAATATGAATAACAAAAGATACTTCTATCTCTCTTCAGAAATTCCGAGGATTTTAGGAGCTCTGTGCCAGGAGTGCGGATGAAGACCAAAAATATATTTTTTATCATAAATCACAGGATTGCACTGAGCCTGCTGTACTACCAGGTTTTCAATAATATTTTGTGGATATTTTTCCTATGGGAAGGCATCTTTAGTTTACTGACGAAAGACAAACTATAATCTACTTTCTAAATCTCTATTTCTGGCAGTCTATTAAGCAGAAGGTATATCAATAGACTTTCCTTGACATCATGGAGTGGTGGTAATTTATTTTTGAATTTATGAGCATTATTTGGCTCCTTGAATCACCGCACAGCCTCGGAATCACCCCAATGGCATGCAAGTCATTCTCTGGGAATTATGGAGGTGTGGCATGTCTGTGATAATAAAAGTCTCCTGGTCCACTTCTGCTCTCGCCTGAGAATCACAGGACAAAGTCCTAGAGCACCTTGTGTCCAGGACCTAGCCTTCTTTTAAGTCAAGGAGAGCCCTACTCTCTCCTGTGTCCAAATGGGAGGACTAGCCAGGGTTTCCTCCCACTGAGAACCAGTAACAAGCCAGGAAAACCCCATTCCCATTCAGGGAAATGCCTTTGGCTCATCCTCTCATATTCGGTAGGCTTCTCCTTCGGGGGGAATAGGACACACAAGGCTATGACACCACCGGTCTCATGCACAAACATTCAGAGAATATAAGCAAACAAACCCACAGCTACCACACCTTCCTAGAACAACCGTTCCCAGAACCAAAAATATACCATGATTCAGATCCCCACTGTTTTATTGCCTGTCATGGAAGAACAATAGGTAGTTAAGGGTTAGGAAACAGTGAGGTCTTTATTTTGTATAGGCTTTAGGAAAAAGGCAGGGGTTCAAGCCTGCACTAGCCATGTTGTTCCTGACAGTACCACCAGAACAACAGAGGTAGATTTAAAAACTATTTTGAGATGGGAAATAGAAGCTTTGGCAAAATGCTCTACATAAATCTGGATGTCTCACATGGAGAACAAGGGAGTCTTTCATGTTTTGCAAGGTCACCAGCTAAGACTATTTAAGAAAACCTTTCTCATAATTTTGAAAATGTGCAATTGATATAAACCAATCTTCCAAAAATTTATAGTTTCTTAAATCAGGCTATGTCTAGGGGCACCTGGGTGGCTCATTCAGTTAAGCATCTGACTTTGGCTCAGGTCATGATCTCGCTGTTCATGAGTTTGAGCCCCGCGTCAGGCTCTGTGCTGACAGCTCAGAGTCTGGAGCCTGCTTTGGATTGTGTCTCCCTCTCTCTCTTTGTCCCTCCTCCACTCGCTCTCTGTCTCTGACTGTTTGCCGCTCTCTCTCTCAAAACAAATAAACACACAAACACACAAAAGAAGAAAGAAAAGAAATTGGGCTCTGTCCTGGAAGGGGAAAAGGAAGGAAACGAAGCTTACGATAGCTATGCACAAGCTGGTCAGAGCTCCTGCCTGACTTCAGTACTGAGATGGGTTCTCACAGACCAGACTGCTAGGATGAAACAGGACAGGAAGCACAGTGGATGTCACCATGGGTTAGCCGTCTTCCAGGACACTGGAACAGACACTGGACAGAACAAGCTGAACCCCATGAAAGTGGAATAAATCCTTGAGTGGGTGGCATGGGCCCTGGAGAAGAATGTTCAGAAAGATTTCTACTGAGTGACCAGAATCTAGGTCCTTCAGCAAGCATCTAATTTAGTGTCAGATAAGCTGGTCACCTCCTCCACTAAGGTTTCCTCAGGCTATGGAGTACTGGCTTAAAACTATACCTCATACTTAAACTATAGCTCTGAAGGGAAGACACATTGGCCCCAGATGAGAGAGAAAGCTCACACTTGCTCCAAGCCGAAGAGCGAGGGAAAAAAAGGCCCTTCCACTAGGCAATTAAACAAACAAACTACAAGGACCAAATAAAACAAACAACAAACCACACCTCATACAAAATACAGGGAACCCAGTCTGAGGGAAACCACAGTCTAAGAACAAAGGCATTCTACTCAAAAACTTGATCACGAATGTTCACAGAAGCATTATTCATAACAGCTAAAAGGTAGAAACAACCCAAATGCCCATGATTTGATGAATGGGTAAACAAAATGCGGCATATACATGCAATGGAATATTATTTGGGCATAAAAAGCAATGAGAGAAAATCTAAGCTACAGCATAAACAGAAACTGAAAGCATTATGCTAAGTGAAAGAAGTCAGTCACAAAAGACACGTGTTATATGATCCCATTTATATGAAATGTCCAGAAGAGGCAAACTATACAGACAAAAAGTCACTTTTTCTCTCTCCATCTCTCTGCCCCTCCCCTCTCTCAAAATAAATAATTTTTTAATGGATTAGTGGCTGTTTAGGACTAGGGGGTACAATGACAGCAGAGTACCACCCTAAGGGAATGTGATTTATTCTTTGGAAGTGATGAAAATATTCTAAAATTGACTGTGCTAATGGTTGTACACATCTATGGATATCCTAAAACCCATGAATTGTACATGTTAAATGGGTAAGTTTCATGGCATGTGAATTATAGCTCAATAAATCTGTTTTAAAAATGAGAGCCAGCAATGTTGTCTAAGAGACTCTTTTAAACAAAACAATAAAAAAAAATAGATGCAGAAAAAATGACAATAAAGGTATGGGAAAAGTTTTTTTTTAAGTCACATTTTCTGCAAATACTTATGCTGTAATATTTAATAACATAACTTCAATAAGTTCTATTTTTTTAACGTTTATTTATTTTTGAGAGACAGAGAGACCGAGCAGGGGAGGGTCAGAGAGAGAGGAAGACACAGAATCCGAAGCAGGCTCCAGGCTCTGAGCCATCAGCACAGAGCCCGACTCGGGGCTCAAACTCACGAATCGCGGGATCATGACCTGAGCTGAGGTCGGCCGCTCAACCAGCTGAGCCACCCAGGCTCCCCTTCAATAAGTTCTAGAAGATGATTCATCGGTTCAGGAACAGTCAGGAAAACATTGGTTATGTAAAGGGAGAGAACGTGGGGAATTGGTTAAGTTGACTGAAGAGAAACATGATGAAGCAAGCGAGCCAGTACCTGCAGCTACCACCCCTGGGGAAACACAGAAAAGAGGGGGACATCAGCTGAAGTTAGAAGCAAAGGAGAGCCCCACAGAATGGGGACTTGGACATCTGAGGAGGGGGCACTCTGGTTGCTCCTATGACCTCAGGGGTTTGGAGAAGAGGCTCCAGAGGAAAAAGGTCTTACTCCTCCAGAGGGTGCTGTCCAGCCCCTGCTCATTCCTTCTTGGAGTGTGCAAGAAGTTAGAAACGGGAACCCACTGCTACAGTTGAGCTGAAGTGCTGCCTTGGGATTATTCTGACAAGAGTAACAAGTGGAAAGAGCAATGGGCTTCTCCTCTCTCCTACCTTTCCAGCTCTTTCCAGGTGCCCACTATTGGTAAGGTCTACCAGGTAGCCTGCTGGTGAAAAAGTGTCATTTGTGGAGCCCCAACCTCAGCACCACAAAGTTTGGAGCTGGGACACAATAGATTAACAGCACAGCTGATGAGAAAACATCAAAATGAGATGAAAAGGATGATTGGAGTACTAAGGAATCATCGAAACCAAAAATGACACTTCACCGTTTGGCTGAAAATTGAATTAATAACATGGAGAAAAGGCTTGATTTAATTGTAGTGAATTCAGAAGAAAAAGACAAAGGTAGTAAAGCAATTAACAAAAAGAGGATAATGTGAAGGACAAAGATGTTTCTCTTTTTTGCCAAAAAACTTTTTTTTGAATGTTTATTTCTGAGAGAGAGAGAGAGAGAGAGGGTGGGGGCAGGAGCGGGGCAGACAGAGGATGCTAAGCCGGCTCTGTGCTGATAGCAGGGAGCCCAGGATTCAAACTGATCATGACTGAGCTGAAGTCAGACCCTTAACCAACCGAGCCACCCAGGCACCCCTCAAAAACTTCTTTTTAATAGTGATCTTCTCATTAGCTTTAAGTTGTACAAGATGTTTCAAATATGAATAATTCTTGCCCCTGAAGGAGAAAATCTAAAGGTCACAGAAAAAGGGGCACTTGGGTAGCTCACGTTCACTCTCTCTCAAAAATAAATATTTTTTAAAAAAGTCACAGAAAAAGTATTCAGAACTGTTATATAGAAAAATTTTCTGAAATGATTAAAGAACTTAATTTCATTTTTTTAAAATGTTTTTTATTTATTTTTGAGAGACAGAGAGAGACAGTGTGAGCAGGGGAGGGTCAGAGAGAGAGAGGAAGATACAGAATCTGAAGCAGGCTCCAGGCTCTGAGCTGTCAGCACAGAGCCTGACACGGGGCTCGATCCCACAAATGTGAGATCTGACCTGAGCTGAAGCTGGAAGCCGGATGCTTAACCAATTGAGCCACCCAGGCGCCCCTAAAGAACTTAATTTCAAATATCAGGGTTATATTGTAATACCAGGAAAATCTGTTAGAAACTGATGGACAGTAAGATATATTGTGGTTAAGACATCAAACTTCAAAAGGAGAGAAAACAAATCATTTTTTTGGTAGAAGATTTTTTTTTTAATTTTTAATGTTTTATTTATTTTTGAAACAGAGACAGAGCATAAGAGGGGGAGGGGCAGAGAGACAGGTAGACACAGAATCTGAAGTAGGCTCCAGGCTCTGAGCTGTCAGCACAGAGTCCAACACGGGGTTTGAACCCACAGACATGAGATCATGACCTGAGTCAAAGTCAGAGGCTTAACCGACTGAGCCACCAGGTGCCCCAAGAAAAAAATTCTTTTTTTTAAATTTAAAAATTTTTAAATTTAGGGTTTTTTTTTGTTTTTGTTTTTGTTTTTTGAAAAAACTTAAGTAGGTTAAAATCAAATCAGCCTCAGCCTTTTCCAAACTCTTTCCTCAGGGCAGTGTCCACGAAGTCCTGGGAGGAGGCAGCAACACTCAGGAACAATTGTTTAAGTTTAAATAAAATAGTAAAACATTTTCAAAACTTAAGGAATAGGAGGCTGTTGAAAGATTGCGAATACACACAAATTCTTTGTAGCTGCTCTCATCAAAAGATAGAGTCTGTTTCTTCATCTTTTAAATATGGGCTGGCCTTCTGACTTGCTTTGGCCAAAGACTTGCAGAAGAAGGGACATTACTCGAATTCCAAGCCTGCGGCTTACATTCTCACTCTGCCACCATGTGAACAAGACAAAGCAAGCCTGCTGGAGGGGCTACAGGTGCTTAGGCTGACCACCAGATCTGACTGATGCAGCCCTAGGCTCAATACCAGATGACCAATTTGCACAGATAAGTCCTAGCGAGATCAGCTGAACCTCCCAGTTAAACCCAGCCCAACTGATCATCCCACAGAACTGGGAGCTAGGAAATGATTGTTGGGGATGGTTTGTAACCCACATAAATAAAGGCTGATACATGATGAAATCTACATAACCAAACCAAAATGAAGTCGGCAATGAAGCAGTGCATGATAAATACATTTAAATACTGAAGTTAAGTAAAATCAATAGGATAGTGATGGATAAAACTAGAATATAAAGATTATAAACCCTGACGAAGTGAAAAATAATATGCACCAAAAATTAGAAAGTACGGGGAAGAGATAGGAGGAAGTGAAAGAGTGTTAATCTATCTCTCATAGCAGGGAATGAAGTACTGACCAATAATGAAGCACAAACTAGTTTGATAAAGTTCCTCTGTCCTATTATGATTTTTTGTCATTTTGTTTAACTTTTGAGACACCTTTTACGAATCAGTCTCTCTTACAATGAAGAAACACGCATCTGAGCAGTTCCTTCAGTTCTTTTGTGAAATTCAAGTAAGACTACGTTCAACACTGTATTTTAAGGAAAATACCATGTCCAGATTGAGCCTATTTCTGTCCGTTACTCTATGTAGCTCTTCTTTCCATCCTTCTGTATGTATTTATGCTTGTGACAACAGTGTTCATATGTAGATGTTAGTATTTCTGTGATATTAAAATTGGGATGGTTTGAACTTTTCTTTGTTTCTTGAAATTTTTATAAAGGGCTTATATTTTTATAAAAACAAAAAAGTTGTAAAAAGGGTTTATAAGAAGTTTCATTAGCTGTCCCAGCGGAAAGAGGCATTTCCATAGGGAATATTAAAAGGGCATTATGCTCCAAGATGTGCTCTGTCTAAACTGGCGGTTCTCAATGGCTACACGCTATAATCACTGAGGAACATTTTTAAAAATATCAATATTCAGGCTTCAGCCAGACCAGAACCATTCAGGCAAAATCTCTGGGATGGGGTCTGCGAATGATATGGTTCAAATGTTCTCCCAAGCGATTCTGATGTGCAACTCTCATTGAGGGCCACCGGCCTCAAGAGGCCAGACATGTTCCTAAGACACAATGTGTGTTGCTGAAAAATCAGGCCACTCATTCCACCCTATGTCTTTTCCAGCCCACAAGGACATCCAGAAGATCTGTTACTGAAGAAGACAGGGAGAATGAATACTTTGGGTAGGCTACTAGCAGCATAGGATGCCTTTCCGCAGGAACTGGGGACAAGATGCTTTCTTGTTTACATCCAGGAGAGCGAGCTTGGCTTCCCTCCCCCCTTCCCCCAGATGCTCTGAGTTGGCACCTCTTGTTGTCTCATAGGCTTTAAATGAAAGACAGACACACCCACTACAGAGCCAGTTCCTATTAAGTGAGATGGAATTATTGTGATTGGATTACCAATGCTTTTTAAACTTTATTAGGTAGAGGAATTGCCCTGGAACCTTGTTAAAATGCAGGTTCTGACTCAGTAGGTCTGGAGTGGGGCCAAGATTCTGGCTCTCTTACAAGATTCCAGGTGATTAGAATGGCTGTCAGGCATCAATTACATCGTCCACCTTAACTATCAAGCTCACCTGATATTTACAGTAGCTGAGGTGTGCATTTTTTCCTTGTAGGTGAATATACAGGAGAAGCCAATTATAATCAGAAGGTGCTTAATGAGCAAAGCCAGATTGCAAAGCATATGTGAAGGCACAGAAGAAACTGCTCACGTGCATAGTGAATCAGAAGCTGGAGGTGGGTGGAGTCAGATATCTAAAAGGCTGGGCTTTGATGTGTTCTGCTGAGCACAAAGCCTCTACGAGATTTTTTATGGGAAAACAAAAGCCTCCTAGAGTCATTTTTTGGGGGGAAGTGTTGCACTCTAGGTCCCTTGCTTGGTTATTTACAATGCATAATTTGATTTTAAAGATGCTAAAAGACTTTTGTCAAATAAAGGTAATACCTCATAATCAGTTGGTTATATAATTTGTGGAGGCCAGTGCAAAATGAAAATTTGTCTTTTCCAAGAACTTTTAAGATTTTCTAGATGGCAGTGACAGAACATTAAACCAATTGTGAAAATCTCCTAAAGCTTCAGGCATTGTGGGACTATGCAGCTCACATGCCCATGAAGTCACCCTGCTCACGGATATATTGGAAGCATTTAATGAAACAAGGTATGAAAAGTGCTTTAATGCTTGCATCCTGTAAGCACTAAATAAATAGTAACTATGGTGAACACAGCTTTTGGTTAATACTCTTGGTTGTAACAGAAACTCACTTTATCTAACTTAAGCAAAATTAAAAAAAAAAAAAGGCAGAATTTATTGTAAGGGCCCAGGCATGTGTTTCAGAATTCAAGGGGAGAGGTAGCCAGCAAGGTACAGGAACAAAGGGGAAGAGAAGCATTATCAGGACTCTCAACTCCAGTCTTTACGGGTTTCCTGTCCACACCGTGGGACTAATCAGCCCAGGAATCCCAGGTTCAAGAGACTTCCCAGAGGGAGATTGGGGTCACTTAGTCCCAATTCTGCATTCTGAGGAAAGGCTTCTGATGAGTCCATCTAGTTTTGCCTGGATTAGGCAACTGTATATAACAACTCTTCGGCTATTATTGGCCCAACGGAGGGGGGAAGAAGGAAACATATGTCCATCCCAGGGTCTCTCATACTTAATTGATGAGACATTTCTTGAAGGAACGCCTGTTAGTACTGACAGAACATACTTGAGAAATGCAGTTGTGGGTAACATGAAGCAATGGAATGGCGAGAGAGGCATGAGAGCCAGGAATCCCATTTTCATTGCAGATGGCAGGGAGCAGAACTGACTGGAGACAAGACTGAACACAAGAAGGCTCATTAAGACCCTGCTACAGAAATTCAGATCTGGGAAGCAAATCTAGTATTAATGGGGACACAGAAGGGAAAACTGTCTCTAGAAATATTTGGGCAGTGAAAATCGTAGAGGATTGGCAAGTTACCTATATGGGTGGAGGGGTATAAGAGACAAGGATGGTTCAAAGGATGAACTCAGGGGTACTAAATAGGTCGTGTCGCTGCCATCTATGGAGATTAATACACGAATTGGGGATGCTGGATGGGTGTGAATTGTTTTGGGCACGTTTGGCGCCAGGAAGGATATTCAGGTGGAAATATCTAGAAGCCTGAAATTTGGACCACAGGTGAAGGCTTGACACGGATTTAAATGTCATACACTTTTTGGTAATAATTAAAACACGGAAAAGCTCATGCATTCAATACAGGACTGTTAAGCACTCTACCATGGCCCAGGCACTGGGGGACACAACACACATGCATGGACAAAATATCCATGGTCCTTGCAGCTTCTCGGGAAGCTTGCAGTCGTCCAGGAAGATAAAAAGTTATTACGAGGCACTGTTTCCGAAGTACAGGATGTCGGAGAGGAGTTGCGCAAACCATGGAAAACAAGTTGGACACAGTGCCAGTGCCCCTACCACATTACAGCTGTGTGACAGGCGTAGACTCCGGGTGGGTCTCAAGCCTGGGATCACCACTACCAAAGCCAGGGACGACCCCGCGGGTTTGGTCTCTAACTGCGGAGAGGTGCACCTGGCGAGCGCGGGTGATGAAAACTGGCGGTAAGTGAGAATCACTGGCCTAGCAGAATGACCTGAGTCTCTTTTGTGTTTTCCCCGGCCAAGCTTTGCGGGCCGGCAATGTGCTGAGCTGGTTCCACTTGCCCAGGAAGAAACGACTAGAATGACAGTCCACGTAAGGGGTTCACTTTTCCACCCAAATTACGATGAGGATGAAACCTAAGGGCCTGGGTTACGGCCCGGCTCTGTGGGTGTGAGCACCCCAGAAGCTCAGTGCGGGAGTACGGCGCGGTCGCTAACACCCGCACAGGCAGTTGGCGGAGAACAATGAGCTACCAGGGAGGAAGCGGAGGGTAAGCGAATTCGGAAGTGGAGTCCCCACGCGGGAAGACTGCCCCGAACGCGGTGCTCGGCAACACCACGCTTGCGCCGCCCGAGCTTGGGCGCGCGTCCCCGCCTGGTGCCACCTCTGAGGCCAGAACCAGCTCCGAGCCCGCAAGGTGAAGGCGGCGGGGGGTTGGGGGTGGCTGCACGCCTGAGGGACACCAGAAACGCGCGGGCGCAGAGAGCGTGCGCACGCGCAGAGCTCCCGCCGGCCGGCCCAGAGCGCGGGAGAAGCGACAGAAGCCACAGAAAGGAGGCGCATCTCGGTGAGTGCTCCCCCCTCCCCTTTCTCCCGGAGTGCCTTGCGCTCGCCCGGTGGGCGGGGGGGGAGGGGAGGCGGCGGTGGCAGCCATGTTGTTGTGAGTCTCTGTGTCTCACCCTCGGTACTTCGGTGGTTCGGAGGAGGAGGGGGAGGAGAAGGAGGAGGTGGGGTGGGGGGGAGGGAGGTAGGTGGAGAAAGAAGATATTGCCGCCACCGAAGGCGGACGAGGGAAGGACGGCCAAGAGCGACACCGCCGTGTGCCCAACGGTCGGTGTCCCCGGCTGAGGCAACGCGGCCGCAGCAGCCCCGTAAGTCAGCCCGCGCTTGCTTCCTGTCCTCTTGTCCTGGCGCCGCAGGGACCGGCTCCCCGGGCTTTGTGTGGCGGCCTCCGCGGGGGCAACCCGCAGGCGGGAGGACGGACGGGGCCTGCGGGCAGCCTGGGAGGACAGCGGCCTCAGGCCCGCTCGCACAATGCGGGGGGAGGGGTGCCGGAAGGGGGTGTGCGCCTGGCGGCGGCGGGGGGGCCCTCGGCTCTCCCGCTTCCTTTCCTCCCCCACGCCACTGCCTCGCGGCGCCGGGGCGCCCACTCCGCCGCTCCTCGGTTTCTCCCCGCTTGGGGTTAGGGACCGAGCTGTCCGCTCGCCCTTTGGATTCGGAAAGAGGGGAGAGGCCGGTGGATCCAGAGAAGTGTGCGAGTTGGAAGTGGGCGAAGAGGAAGGAGTGGGTTTATGAAAACAAGTGTGGGAATTCTCGTGGGCCCGAGTGTATCCAGGAGAAGCTTGCAGCAGACAGGTGTGGGTGTGAAAGAAACAGCGACTTGGGGTAGGCTCTTAGGTGCCATAATTAAGGAATGTTACATTTTTGTTACTGGAATAGATTTCGACACTGAGAAAGCGACATTAAGACTAAAGAAAACATGAGAGGTTTCAGACATTTTAGCAATAGTTTTGTGTCTGAATTAGGCCAAATTGGGATAATGAGTTGTTCCCAAACGCGTATAAAAATTATGCTCTTAAAACATAGCTAGGGAAAACCCATTTTTCTTAGTCTTTTATTAAGACACATCTTTAAACATTTTGTGAGTAAGTATTACGGACAATCCTGTTAAAGTCAGAATGTAGGATTTTGTGAGATTTTTAATTTAACTGGTGACAGATTGTATTGTGGTAATGGTTTTTAGGGAAAGCTTTATTATACGAATACTTTTTAAACGCTTAAGAGAAATGTAATATCTGTAAAAGTATATCAAAGCAATTTTAATAAAGGACGTTACCTAAGGATTTTAAAAGCTTGTTTACTGCTTAGATTTCATGTTTAATAGGTGACTCTTCACCATGTGACTGGGAGTATGAGAGGATGATTTCAGGAATTCTGGTTAGGAATCCTGTTTAAAATACAAGGACAAATATTTTTAATTAAGTTTCTGTCCTTAGTCTTTAATAACCTATTTTTGAAAGCTGATTTGCTTCATCTGCATAGGCATCATAGTCATTTCCTTTTTTGCCTGAATGCGTTTAAAGTCCAGTTTTTGGTGAAATTAAGTTAGGATTGTCTTTTGGTGTCCCAAGGGCAGTTTTTGTATCTAGTAAAGGTTTACACTGATTTAAAAAATTAGTAGTAGTTCAGAATCTTAGATCCTCAGCTTTTAAGTTCTTTTTTCTTGTTTGCACAAGTCTGGCTATTTAATCTTCAGGTTAGATTTGCTATTAACAAACTTAAATGCCTTATTTTTATGCATTTTAAAAAGCTTTGAGTATAAAGAGTGTCAAGTTCTTATAGATATTGCCATATTTAGTAAGATTTTAAGTTAAAAGTCTAAATTACTGCCGTATTTAAATTGATCTTACAAGGTTGTCCACTTTAATAGGCCAGTTCTTAAGCGTTAGAAGTGTATAAGCCAAACTATGCAGCCTTAACAAAGGTAATATTAGGATTTTGATTTTCTTAAACCTCCCTTGGTTGTTTACAAATCTTTCTGGTATTGAACTATAATTTGTATTCCTGTGTAGGTACTTATACTAGTTAGCAGAAGTAACTAATCAGACATTTGGGCCAGGCGGTGATGTCCAAAGCCAATCTAATCAGTGATCAGACTGTCTGCTTTTAATAGACATTAACAAGACCTTCATGATTTTTTAAAATTTTATTTATTTTTGAGAAAGAGCAAGCTCATGTGCATAAGTGAGGGAGGGGCAGAGAGAGAGAATGAGAATCCTAAATGCTCACTCTCAGAGCAGAGCCAGATGCGGGACTCGAGCTCAGAAACCTTGAGATCCTGACTGGAGTCCAAATTAAGAGTCGGACACCTAACCGATTGAGCTACCCAAGCGCCCCCAAGATCTTCATAATTTTAAGTGGAAGTTGGTTCCTGTATCCTGAATTATTTCGTAATTCTGACCTTTAAGCTTGTTGGGTTTCTAAAATAGGAAAATATTCTGTATTTTTTTTTTCATGTTCTTAAGATTTATGATTATTTTAAATATTTGAATGTATCTCATGGCTTGTCTGGCTACCATTCAGTTTGTGGCTGTTTTACTTACCGGTGTGTGGGTATAAAAATTGTACTTACAACTGGGTAAACTGGTTGGTGATGGATTAGATTTCTTGCTGTTTTTAAGAAGGCATAAGAACAGTCTGACTTGCTTCTGTTGGCCTACTTCTTCACTGTTCCCTTTGATGAATTTACAAGGAGCTGATAGGTATGGCTTATAGCCGCCTTCCTCTCTTTCTCTTTGGAAGGCTGCCCCCTGCAGAAAGCACCTTGTTCTGCCTCTTGAGGTGCCATGATAGACTGCATCTTTTTGGAGGACCATCCGTTGTCCAATGCTGCCTGTGACTGGGTTAGGATAATCAGGGGGTGTGGCAGTAGGAGCCCCGTTGGCCTAGGTCTGAATTATGCTTTCCATTGATCAGATATTGGATTGGTCTCAGTCTAGTACCTCTGTCTCTCACTTCTGAATTCTGAAGTGATGGGAAAAGGTGTCCTTCAAGCCTTGTCATTTAGAAGCTAATATTTTAATAATTTTTATATTTAGCACTACAGATAGATTTTTCACTTAAAATGTATTGCTTTTGTAATGGGAAAAGTGAATTTTCAGAGCTACTATTTTCGAGCCTTCCAATGAAACTATTATGTAGGTTTCATGATAAATGCTTTCTTCTTAGTTTCAGGTATCAGTATGTTTACATACGTAAGGTTAATGTATTTTTTTCTTGGTGACTTTGTTGTCCAGCAACTCAAAAAATAGAACTTCTTTATAAATGAAAAATTAAGACTTGCCTAATTAACACAGTGCCACCTTCTAGAGAGTCATTTTAATTCTTAGTAAAATTATGGAAATTTGTGTCTTTCATTGACCTTTTTCTTAAATGAAATTTTTATCTGACCCTTGCCTGGCTTCTTTCTGACTTTTCTAAAGTGCTTTAAAGAATTGAAAATCATTGGTTATTCAGCATGTTGGCAAAATCGTAGTTTAGTATATTTCACCGCTGCAAATTTAGCTGCTCCAGTCCCGTCCATTTTTAGTTTACATATCACAGATTTTCACTTCTTATTCACTTACTGTTCTCTTTGTAGAGAGAGAAAAGATGTTGTAGAGTACCAGAAAGCGTACAAATGTGTACACCTTATGTGCATATCCCAGGATTTTACGGTAGCTGCCAAGGACAGAAAAGGGAAAGAAGTGTGAAGGGAGAAGGGGTAGTTGGGATTTAAGAATACTTCCGACTGTAAATGGGGGGTGGGGGGAAGGCAGTCATTATCACTTACCTAAGGCAAATATTTGAACCACAAAGCCTCCAAAACTCTGCTTCCTGGAAGGGATTTGGTGAAATTGACTATAAAATGGCACTGCAAAACCACCTATTCAATACCTGCTTAGGAGAATAAAACTTGCATCTGACTGCCAGAGTACATAAAAAGTGGTGTGTGGTAGGAGAAGGGGGGAAGAGAAGGCATTTTTTTCTTCACACTTTTTTTTTGTTGTTAAAAAATATCAGCAAATATGTAGAGAACCTAATTTGAGGATAGATCTTTGTGATTTCGATTATAGTGGACATCTCATATCAGGAGTGCCAGTTTTAGATCTCAAAGTAGTTTTAGGCACTGTGGTTTTAGGCACTATTTTTGAAAGACTTATTAGGGATCAGTGGAATATTGTCTTGACTGTAAGAGGCAACGGTTTTATCCATTCAGACATTAAAGAAGGGTAAATGAGTGTTAGAGACAAGCTAAGTATAGGTTTTGCTAGGTAGTCAAATAAGGCAAATTGTAGGTAGAGAAAAATACGGGTAGCATTGTCTGGATTTGTCAAATACCAAGAATTATATACAGATAGGAGCTACTTGCGTCTTCCATTTTGGTGACCAGGTCATTTATTAACATTTATTTAGTATTTTATCAATACTTTTAGCTTGACTAAATGTAAAATATTAAGTTTTCTGTAGTAATATCTAAGTCTTTAAAATTGATTTAATGTAAGCATCATTAAGATTTGAAGTTTCAAGAAGATGATAGCTGCCAGTTTTGTCTGTAGATGTTTCCTTGGATCGATCACCCTACGGTTGAAGTGTAATTGATTGCTGAAAAGAGATCCATGGGAATGTCTTTAGTCCCTTCATTTAATCTCTAAATTATGTGGCTCCTACACTAGCAGAAATGGGAGTACTCTAGGAACTTGTCAAAGATAAATTGTTTGCTAATTTATTGTAAATCTGGTTGAGAAGATCCTCATGGAGTATTATTTGAGGAACATTCAGTCCCATTTGTTAAGTTACTCTGGATATTCCAAGTTGTATTCTCTCATCAAGCTAGATTACCAGAAACTTGAACATATATTTTGATATTTGTAGGCTTCTGATATCCCAGACTTTACTTAGATGTCAGTGGTACCAGATCCTTGTTATTAGAGAGTTTATAAACAGTTAAGAGGGGGTGCTTGTGTGGCTCTGTCAGTTTTGGCTCATGTCAACCCAAAGTTCATGGGCTTGAGCACCTCCTCAGGTTCCCTGACAGAATGGGGCCTGCTTGGGATTCTCTCCCCCTCCCCTCTGCCCCTACCCAACACGTGTGCTCTCTCCCTCTGCCTGTGTGCGCCTGTGTGCTCTGTCTCTCAAAGTAAATAAATATAAATAAAGTAAAGAGGAAGTTGATTAAACTTGTGATTACGGTGCAGTACACTAAGTGTACTAAGTAACACACACAAGTGGTGTCACAAGCCTGTCATGGCCTTACATAGGTAGACATTGCCCAGGGGTTAGAAATAGCTTTCTAGGGGCACCTGGGTGGCTCAGTCGGTTAAGCCTCCGACGTCGGCTCAGGTCAGATCTCACGTTTGTGGGTTCTTGCCCCGCGTCAGGCTCTGTGCTGACAGCTCAGAGCCTGGAGCCTGCTTCCGATTCTGTGTCTCCTTCTCTCTCTGCTTCTCCCCCTCTCATGCTCTGTCTCTCTCCGTATCAAAAATAAAATAAAACATTAAA
The DNA here is from genome assembly GCF_006229205.1 of Suricata suricatta. Classification (NCBI taxonomy): domain Eukaryota; kingdom Metazoa; phylum Chordata; class Mammalia; order Carnivora; family Herpestidae; genus Suricata; species Suricata suricatta. The sequence continues at coordinate 150,185,638 of NC_043703.1, forward strand.
AAAAATTAAAAAAAAAATAGTTTTCTACACAAGGTAAAGTTGAGTTAAAAAAAAAAATTGGAGAGCGGCGCCTGGCTGAGTCAGTCAGTAGAACACGCAGTTATTGATCTCAGGGTCATGAGTTCAAGCACAGTGTTGGGTTTGGAGCCTACTTAAAATTAAGATTTAAAAAAAAAGACTTGGAGGAATTAATTTAGTCAAGAGATGGGGTGAAATGGCATTCAGCCAGAGGGATTAGTATGGATGGTGACCCTGATAGGGGAGAATAGCAGAGAACTTAAAGTAGTAGGGAACATTGAAAAGATAGGACCTGAAGAGAGAAGTAGGGGCGCAACAGTTTAAAAGCTTTTTCTAATTTGGTCATTCCTCAAAGATTTTGGAAATCCAAGGTTATAACCTGGGAAGATTTAGACCATGTTGTACAGGAACCCCTAAAGAATTACTTTGGAATTACATTCCCTGGATTGTGTTACAAGTTAAGTACATGGTTTTCCTTGAGGTAAGCTGACTATAAAAAGAATGTGAAACCTTGTATCCGTTTTTTAATTTTTTTTTTAATGTTTTTTATTGTTCAGAGATAGAGACAGAGCCTGAGCTGGGGAGGAGCATAGAGAGAGGGAGATACAGAATCTGAAGCAGGCTCCCAGCTCTGAGCTGTCAGCATGGAGCCTGATCCAGGGCCCAAATCCTGGAACTGCAAGATCATGACCTGAGCAGAAGCATGACACTTAACCGACTGAGCACCCCAAAACTTTGCATCTGTTAAGACAGTGTTGTTGTTGAGATTTCTGTTACCATTCTGTGTCCTCTATAATATTCCATATATGAAATTTCTCTGAAAACTTAGTGCTAGAAATACGGTTGTCAATGAGGAATTAGTATGATTTTTTTCCCCCCATGGATAATGAGAATTGTATGTAATTTATTATTTTCTCCCCTTTGTATCTTCAGAAGTTAGTTTACTTATTAATTAGTTACTAATATTTGCTTTGTTATTTTCCCAAGATTAGTTTTTGTTTTATTGTGTATATTCCTTCCTATGAGATACTTAAGCACCTTTCAAAATTTTTTTATTTACCTAGACACAGAGCAAATTTCATTTAAATTATGCTCAAGAATATTTCTACATAGACCCTTTTTTGGTATGTAACTTAATAGTCCTGCAAGCTAACAGACTTGGTTTCTCTTTTCAGACACTGCCGTGTAGGCTGTGTGTACGTTTTTAATTTCTTTTTTTTTTTTTTTTTTGTAGTCTCTACACCTAATGTGGGGCTCAAACTCACAACCCAGAGATGAAGAGTCACATGCTGTTCTGACTGAGCCAGCCCAGGGGCACCATAGGCAGGTTTTTTTTGTTTTTTGTTTTTGTTTTGGTTTTTGTTTTTGTTCTATGCAGCAACTTGTAAAGGGTTTTTACGTCGTCTTTAAGGAATTGATTGGGTCATCTCACTTAAAGTTATTGACACAGATGATCATCAATTCATATTTGAAGAATTTTAAAGATCACAATTCATACTTAATCACCTAAAGATTATTCTTACTTATTTCAAAGACTTGTACAGCTCATTATTATTTGTTCTTAGACTATTCAGAGTAGTCCTAGTAAACCAAATGTATTTTAAAACTTAACTGTCATAAGTTGTGCCTTTTCCTAGACAAAAGTATATGTTATATAATTGATTAAGCTTTCTTTTCTTGGAAATGACTAGAAATACTGCTTAAAATAGCTTATTTTGTGTTAACATATTTACAGAAGAAAGTTAAGGTAATACTAGCTTCAAGGTAAGCAGTTTTAACTGTAGGACTTACTGTGTGACAGTGAATTCTGGAATGATTGTGTGCAAAAGAACAAATGGGTAACAGGGAGCAGCATATCCTAAATGTATTGGACACAGAGCCTTTTATTTCAAATAACACTGTGAGGGGCGCCTGGGTGGCTCAGTCAGTTAAGTATCCGTCTTCGGCTCAGGTCATGATCTCATGGTTCATGGGTTTGAGCCCGCGTCGGGCTCTGTGCTGACAGCTAGCTCAGAGCCTGGAGGCTGCTTCAGATTCTGTGTCTCCCTTTCTATCTGATCCTCCCCTGCTCATGCTGTCTCTCTCTGTCTCTCAAAAATAAATAAAAAACATTAAAAAAATTAAGTAACACTGTGAGTTGGTGATTAAGGAAAACACTTTGGAAAATTCTAGTCTAAAGAAACAAAGCCTTTCAAAACTGCATTAGAGTTTGCTGCTTAAAATGGTTTTTTATTTTTTCCTCAGTTGTCTCAGACCATGCATTGAAATGACTTCCTTTCGTTCTGTTTACAACCTAACATTTTTAAAGTTATTTATCCTTGGTGCTATATTGATTCCAACTGATTATGTGTAACAGTTGAAAATTACTGGGTACCCATTTGAGACAAGTCTTCAGTTGTGCAGTTGGCCTAGTTAGTACTAAAAGTGAACTGAGAATAGCACAGGATCACTTGTACTGTATTCTGTGATAAAGCCTCTAAACTGTAATGCATTTAAACTGTGTTAATACAGGACCTTTTAGGGCTCTTGGGTGGGTCATTTGATTAAGCATCCAACTCTTAATCTCACCTCAGGTCTTGATCTCAGAGTCATAAATTCAAGCCCCACGTTAGACTGCATAGAGTGTGAAGCCTACACATATGTATACATACACACACATATGTATAAAATTTCCTTTAAACATACATACATACATACATATATATATTACTTTAAAGAAAATAGAATTTTGCTAACTTCAGTGAGCCTTGGAACACAAAAAAATGCAAAGATGAAGCCAATAGTACCTCCTCTCCTACCAGAGTTAGGTGTTTATTTGGTCATATTCCACACAAATATATGGTCATATATATATTGCTCCTCTCTTTCAAACAAAAATGGGATTTACGATACACCTTAGCCAACTTGCTATTTTTATTTAATATCATGGACATTTGACCATATTACTTTAACAGCTTGTAACATTCAGTGCATAGATTTTTATTTTGCTGAACCATTTTCTGTTGTTGAGTTTATGTTCTTCAATTCTTATTTTTGAAGCACTAGAAGTGGTGCTGCAGTAAATGTTGTTATGCAGTTTTTTTTTTATGTTGATGGTGTTTATGTGAGGTAAATTCCCAGAAAAGAAATTCCTGAGTTAAAGGATTTTATATTGATTTTTTTTTTAATAAGAAAATTATTCACTCATTATGATAGGTCATTAATACTCTAGAAAACTCTTATGGGGAAACAGGACCAGAATATTCAAGTGTTCTGTGTTCATTCACCTGGACAAACATGGAACTGTATTCTAGATCTTTTGATTCAGATTAATCTGTTACATCATGATGAATGATCCGAAAGTTTATTTATTTATAAACACCGTTAGGGTGTTTGTAGATATATTCCTTGGCTCTCTGTGATATGGTGATGTGTAAGGGTCTCAGTCCTATTTCCACAGGGAAGCATCATCTGGAGAACTTGAAAAAAAAAATACTAATAAAAATACATCCCTGTTTCCCTGCCCAGACTAATTTAAGTAAGTTTTAGGTAAGCGGGAACTTTAGAAGACAGAGAAACAGAGACAGAGTCTGAGCAGGGGAGGGACTGAGAGGAGGAGACACAGAACCAGAAGCAGGCCCCAGGCTCCAATCTGTCAGCACAAAGCCCGATGGGGGGGCTTGAACCCGTGAATGGTGAGAACATGACCTGAGTCAAAGTTGGATGCTTAACTGACAGAACCACCCAGGCGCCCCTGGATTTTTTTCTATATATGCATAAATGCATTTATCTCATGCTTTTTAGCGGATTCATAGTTGATAATGTTACTGGTTTCCCCTCTCTTCCTTATTAAATTATCCTTAGTATTCTTCCTTTGATCCTCTCCCTCATAACTGTTAACATTTCATGGAAAACTGGTGTAACCAGAATAGTTTGCATGATTGTGTTGCATGTTTTTTTCTTTTTTTTCCATTTCATTTTATTTATTTATCTTTTTATGTTTGTTATTTATTTTTGAGAGACAGAGAGAAACAGTGCAAGCAGGGGAGGGGCAGAGAGAGAGGGAGACACAGAATCTGAAGCAGGCTCCAGGCTCTGAGCTGTCAGCACAGAGCCTGTCACAGGGCTCGAGCCCACAGTCGTCAGATCATGACCTGAGCCAAAGCCGGGTGCTTAACCGACAGCCACCCAGGCACCCCAATGTTTTTTCTATCCTCATTTTGACTTAGAGAAGTTTTAAAGTCTAACAGTTAATACGATATTAATACGATAAAATATCAATTAAATGTGATGGGAATTAAGAAAAAGAATTCTTGGGAATAGGTTTTGATGAAGAAAGTGGCTTTTGAGCCAAACTTTGAGTTTGTAGAATTTGTATATGAAGAGTTAAATGGCAGGGCGCCTGGGTGGCTCAGTTAGTTAAGCCTCCGACTTCGGCTCAGGTCAGATCTCACATTTGTGGGTTCGAGCCCCGCGTCAGGCTCTTTGCTGACAGCTGGCTCAGAGCCTGGAGCCTGCTTCCATTTCTGTGTCTCCTTCTCTCTCTGCCCCTCCCCCTCTCATGCTCTGTCTCTTTCTGTATCAAAAATAAATAAAAACATTAAAAAAAAAAAGAGTTAAATGGCAAAGAGCTCTCCAGGGGACTGGAATAGTATAAGCAAAAGGATGATTGGGGGCAAGCTTTTAGAGAGTTGTATAATTTACGTGTAAGCTGATGGTCTACCCATAGTTGGAATGGAAAAGAGCAGCATGGAGCCTTGGAGTCTTGACAGTATCAAATCCTCTGCCATTTTAGTAGTTTTGTCTATTAAGATATGGAAATTGGCTATAATTTCCTTATTTATAAAATAAGAATACAGTACCTGCTTTGCTGGGTTGTAGTAAAAATTAGATACAATGTGCCTAGTATGATCTCTGGCATGACACTGAGTGTTAAATAAATTTTGTTCTTTTTGTGGGGTGATGTCTGATAAATTAAGTCCAAAGTTATTTATTCTCATTTGGAAATCCATTTTTGGGAAAAAATTTTATGCGTCTCGTCAAAAATATGGTTGAGAAAGGAATGAGTTATATTAAGTTTATATAGTAGCTTGGACCCTAAGGCAGTTAACCTTGTGTAGGGTAACTCCCTTTACAAGCTGTAGTTGATAAATCTTTTTTTTTTTTCTTTTAATGGAGGATGGATTCTTATTGTACCAATCCTCTGGGCCCAGCTTGAATACTGCCAGCTTCCCATGGCCTTCTTCATATTTTTACATCTTTTATTAAATTTTATTATGGAGAGTTTCAAACAAAGAAGTAAAGTAATGCATTGTATCTTCAGGTATCTATCATCCATATTCAACATTGTGTGATATTTAATATTTTACTTTTTGAACGAGTATTTCAAAGCAAATCCCAGACAGCAGACCAGTTTAAGCATAAATTCTCTTACTGAAGAGGACTTATTATCTTGTTATTATTATCCCTAACAATTCCTGGGTATCCTATAATACTCATTCCATATTTAGATTTCCCCCATTAAAGTCTTTTTTTTATAGTTGGTTTGTTAAAATCATGATTCAGACAGCGTTTACACAATATATTTGACCTTTAAGCCTTTTCTGAATAGTATTCTTCCTTTTGTCCTCCCCATTTAAAATTTCACGTCATAGATACCTTATTGAAAGGTGGTTTTTCCTTTTTTCCATGTTCCAGATTAGACAGGTACTTGTTTTATCTATTGACTGTTCTTTTATGTTGCTCATGTTTCTGATGAACCAGTGTTTAGATCTAACACTTTTATTAGATTCAAGTTTAGTGGGTTTTTTTTTTTTTTTGAGGCAATAAAGTTTCATAGGTGGTGGTGCTGTTTCAGATTTCATTTTATTTTGGGCATATAATGTCTGCTTGTTTGACTTTTAAGGTGATAGCATATTAAATTACAGAATAATGTTAATTTAGAAATATGTCTTTTGGGGGGGCTTATTCATAATGTATCTTTGATATTTCACGTCTCTTAGACTCATTAGTCATTTTGCATTATCTAACACTTTTTTTCAAGTATGTCATCTTCATTTCCCATCTACGTTATTTGACTTTCTCTCAAGCGTTATGTAAAAGTATCAAAACTTAGGTTTGATTGTGAAGATCTTCTCTAAGCAATATTTTGGTTTTCAAAATAAAGGAATTTCCTTAATCAGTATTTTATTTCCCAAATGAATTGAGAAGACTTCATAAGGTCTCAAATGTATCGTGATTCTCCTGTGAGAGAATTTTAAGAGAAAAATATCTTGCCTCACATTTGCATGTATGTAAGTTAAGTATTTATCCTATTTTGCCTCTTTGAGAATATGTTCTCTGTGAGATTCTCAAAGAGCTAAAGCACTCTTGCACAGAAATATTTGGTAAATTTTATTTAATGTCTAAATGCTGTAATCTAATTTCTAATCTTAGAAGATTTGAGGTAGGGAGGGTCTTTGAAGATTTCTGGTTTCTAGGAATGTATATTGATTTTTTTTTTGGTCAAGTTTCATGCAAAATGTAAAACTTGACTTTTCCTTAGTATAGTTGAGTCAGTAATACTGTTCTTGATGCTGGTAAAACAAGCATATGTAATTATCCCGTGAAGTATGGTGGACAAATAAGTAGTAAATATCCAAAAAGGTTCATGTGGTTCTTGGCTCAACTGCTAGCTAAGTGACTTGTCCAACATCACTAGAAAAGTGTATGATTAAATTTATACCCCCAGGAAAATAAATTACTAGGTGTTGCTGTCAGATTAGTAGAAATTTGTTATGTTTAATCTTTGAAGGCTAATGGTCTACTACAAATACTTAAGCCTGTATTTAGTATAACTTTGCCATGGATAAGAAAAGCTTTACTGGGGCACTTGGGTGGCTTAGTCCCTTAAGCATCTGACTCTTGATTTCAGGTGATGATCTAGCAGTTAATGGGATTGAGCCCCCAATTGAGTTCTGCATATGTGTGTGTGGGAGGGGCAGGGGAGGCAGAGAGGACAGGAAAGCAGCAAGCCCCATGTGGGCCTGAAACTCAGGAACTGCAAGATCATGCATGACCTGAGCCGAAGTCAGACACTCAACCACACAGGTGCCCCAAAATGAAGATATTCTTAAGGACTTTAATTCCTTCGTGTTTGCAGTGGATATCACTAATGTTCTATGATTATGTTCATTAAAAACTATCTGAGGAGGATGAATACCAAGAATATTTCAGCGGTGCCTGGGTGGCTCATTTGGTTGAGTGTCTGACTTCGGTTCAGGTCATGATCTCGCGATTTGTGGGTTCGAGCCTTGCGGCAGCTCTGTCCTAACAGCTCAGAGCCTGGAGCCTGCTTCTGATTCTCTGTCCCTCTCACTGCTCATGATCTGTCTCTCAAAAATAAATAAATGTTAAAAAAATAATACTTCATAAATGACCTAAATTACTCTTTATATTGGCTTCTATTTAATTCAGTTTTCATGTAATTTTGTTGTTTTTGTAATTGACGCACAAGATAGCAATAGCCATCAGGTATTAATAGTAATATGGAAAAGCCAATGGGAAGTTGCTATCAGTTATTTTATGTTGAATGTCTTTAGTGGTAGAGAAAGTCTGAGGAAGAGCCTTGTTCACTGTCTCTTTATTAAAAATGAGCATTATGTATCAATAAGTATGAAGACATTTGTATACAGTTACTATCCAGATATTAGTTGATTTCATGATTTGAATGTACATTTCATACAATACAAAATAATTGGTTTTCATTCAATATATATTGAGCATTCAGATGGCCAAGACACAGTTCTTAGTCCCTTTGACTCCAGAGCTTAATTTCTACTATGGCCTTGAAATAGAACTAATATATAATACTGTGAATTAGTGTCATATCATAGAAAAATTTTTAGTACCATTTATTGTAGCTTTAAGTGGTTTTCCCTCCAACTTATTTTTGATAGTAGGCATATGGTGAGGAATTGGATCAGATGTTATCTGAGAAAAATTAGTATTCTTTTTAAAAAAGTGTTTGTTTATTTTTAAGAGCACAAGTTGGGTGGGGAGGGGGCAAAGAGGGAGACAACAGAATCTGAAGCAGGCTCCATCCAGGCTCTGAGCTGTCAGCACAGAGCCTAGTGTTGGGCTTGAACCCACAAACTGAGATCATGACGTGCGCCGAAGTCGGACGCTTAACTGAGCCACCTAGGCACCCTGAGAAATTAAGTCTTTAGTGTACTTACTAATGCATATTCTTGGTTCTTTACACAAACTTTTTAAACTTTTGGATTATGTAAATATGAAAACTTAGAACTTAACCAATATATTGTTTGAGGTGTTTTATCTGTTTTTCTCATGTAATTAGCAATAATGTTGCCTACAAAAAGTTGGCTAATTCCGTTAACATTTTTTAAAAGTTTATTTTGAGAGAGCGTACACATGTGCAAGCATGGGGGAGGGGCAGAGAGAGAGGGAGAATGAGAGGATCCCAGGCTCCCCACTGACAGTGCCAGCCCCATACAGACTCATGACTTGGGAGATCATGACCTAAATCAAAATCAAGAGTCAGATGCTTAACCAGATGAGCCACCCAGGTGCTCCTAATGCTGTTAAATTTTAGGATTTGATGACACTGTTGTTGTTGTCTTTTGTTAGGAAACAAAGAACCTCAAAAACTTTTTAATTCACACTTACCTCAGTATTTCTCAGGGTCTTGGCTACAGAAAAGTTTCCATTATATATCTTCTATATGAGCCAATTCCAGTATTTTATTAAAGGAAATAGTTTTGCGGGAGTTTCATGGCTTAATAATGTAAACAAAATTTGATGCACCCAAAGTAGTACTGTACTGTGTCTCATAACCCTTGGATGCATTTTCTTCAAGTAACATAGTCAATTCAGTATTCTCTAATGCATGCTTGGTACTCTGTTGCTTGTTAGGAGAAAATGCAGTTTTTTCTAAGATCTAACCATTCTGGATAAAGATGTTAAATTCCTGTCCAAATTCTTTTCCCTTGCCACCAAATGGTATCAACATTTGGAACGGTATAGCATAGTAGATTGGCATTTTGCAAAAATTTTGGAGTCCCACTTACCGGTATACATGTGACCCCTGCCCCCTCAACTTTATTATTACTAAAATGGAGATTATTGGTTTGAGAGTTTAACAGTGTTTACTTTCTGTCCTGTTGTTTTGTCCACTTTCTCTTCTTTTCATGATTGAGATAAATGGTAACACCCAAAACTGAAAAGCTGAGCTTGATTTTGTTTGTTTTTTTAAAGGCTTTTCCTCTTCACCTACCCAGTCACTTCTAATTAAATGTAACCTGAAATACCATTCATTTTAAGAACAAAATGTGCCTGGGGAATAGTAGGAATGAAAAGGTTGAAAGCAGAGCCTTGATGCTTAACTTTTGGCTTGCTAATATTTTAGAGTGGATTATCTGCATTTGAATTTTTTTTTGTGTGGAGTAGTCAAGAAAGTAAATCCACTAAAGCAGAGGTCAGCAACCTATGGTCTACACTCCAGGTCTGGCACTCTACCTGTTTTTGTTTGGCCTACTTTCTAGGATTGGTATTTAGATTTGTAAGTGGCTAGAGAAAAATTGAAAGCATAATGTAACACAAAGGTATTTGAAGTTCAGATTTTACTGTTCGTAAATAAAGTCTTATTAAGACGTATTCATGCTTATTTATTTTGATATAATCTGTGGTGGTTTTTTTGTGCTACAAAGGCATATTTGAGGACAGAGACTATGTGACCTGTAAGCCTAAAATGTTTACTGTCTGTCTCTTTACTGAAAGAAATGATTGACCCTCTGCACTGGGGCATAATTCACCACAAAAGTATGAATGGATCCAAGAAACTTCTCACATTTATCTGGAGGTTCTTTAACTTATGACCTCATTTATTTGGATGACAAATGAAAATCTGGAAGTATGCAAAGAAGGGCTTCAGTAAAACTTCAGTGCTTTAGTCTTGAGAACATTTCTTCTATGTTCCTTTCATTTTTCTTAATAAAAATCTCCCTCTTTATAGTCACAGACTATACAGATACATTGTAGAAAGGTAACTAGATAAATAGATGGAAAAAGTGGTGTATTTTCATCACTTAAGGATGGGATGAATTTTGGGTGATTTCCTTTCCGTCTTATTTTTTTTAATTAAAAAATTTAAAAAAATATTCTAAGTGTTTATTTTTGAGGGAGAGACAGTGAGAAGGGGGAGGGGCAGAGAGAGAGAAGGAAACAGAATCTGAAGCAGACTTCAGGCTCTGAGCTGTCAGCACAGAGCCCAATATGTGACTCAAGCTCACCGAGTGCAAGATCATGACCTGAGCCAAAGTCGAGGCTTAACCAACTGAGCAACCCAGGCGCCCGCCCCCCGCCCCCAGGTTTTTAATGTTTATTTTGGAGAGACAGAAAGTGAGTGGGGGAGGGACAGAGAGAGAGAGAGAGAGGGAGACACAGAATCCAAAGTAGGCTCCAGGCTCTGAGTGTCTGCACAGAGCCCTATATGGGGCTCAAACTAGTGAACCGCAAGATCATGACCTGAGCCAAAGTTGGATGATTAGACAGGCACCCCTCCTTTCAGTCTTTCTTAACATTACTGTCTAAGCATTTTCTTAATTGCAAACTCATATTTTTAATAGTTATGTGTTACTTCATCTTATAGATGTATTATGTCACTTAACTATTTTAGGGCAGTTACACAGTTTATAATTTGAGAATTCAGTAATCTGCAAGCAGCACTACTGCAAGCATGTTTATACAGAAAGCCTTATATATATTTAGATTTATTCTTAGGATTGATTCCCAAAGTTGGGGAAACTGGTTCAAGAGATATGAATCTATGTCTATGATGTTAAACTGCTTTCCTAAGAAAGGACTGTAACTTTTTATTTATTTACTTATTATGCTTAAATTTTTTTTTAATTAAAAAAATTTTTTTTAATGTTTTATTTATTTCTGATACAGACAGAGACAGAGCATGAGAGGGTGAGGGACAGAGAGAGAAGGAGACACAGAACCTGAAGCAGGCTCCAGGCTCTGAGCTAGCTGTCAGCACAGAGCCTGACGTGGGGCTTGAACCCACGAATGTGAGATCTGACCTGAGCCGAAGTCGGAGGCTTAACCGACTGAGCCACCCAGGCGCCCCTATGCTTAAATTTTTAAAAAAATGTTATTCATTTTTGAGAGAGACAGAGATAGAGCGTGAGTGGGGGAGGGAGACACAGAATCTGAAGCAGGCTCCAGACTCTGAAGCTGTCTGCACAGAGCCTGATGCAGAGCTCACACCCACGGACTGGGAGCTCATGACCTGTGCGGAAGTGGAACACTTAACCAACTGAGCCACCTACGGGCCCTTCAAGTCAAGTGATATTTAAACTGACAGCAAGGCAGGAGGCTGAAATGTTAACAAAAGCAGCCACAAGAGACGTAAACATTAACTACTCCAAGATCCTCAGAAAGTAGTGTTTCTTTCTAGAGTAGTCTGTTACGGTGTTGGTAATGAATATTTGTTGAGTATATTTTATTAATAGTTTATAAAACACTTCTGGATACATTATTTCATTTGATCTTCACAACAGATTAAGTAAACTAAGGCTTAGAGGTTAGACAGCTCTCACAAGTCAGAATGTGAACTCTGTACCCAGTTACATACTATTACTACTGCACCACATTGTCTGATATAAAATGTGTCCATTGTGCTTTCTTCAGGAAAACAGAATAAGGAATTCAACTTTAAAGCCATTCCATCCTAAATGATAAGAATTTTAAGGTTTTGGCCCTAATGGAACAATTAATAAGGACAGTCTGTTCTTAGAGGATACAGATAAATAAGCAATTCCATGGAAGAGTGTTTTAATGACTGCAGTTGGTATGAACTTTGTATGTTGAGCCCAACTTCAGGGCTTTTAATGTTTAATGTATAAGTTGATTTAAAAGGCATATATTGTTAAGCTTGTAATGCATACATTGATTTAAATTTGAAGCATACTTAAAAACTTGGCTGCATAAATATTAGGAAGCCACTTTAGATATTTAAAAATATGATTCCTAGCAACATGTTGGCAATATTCTATAGGTTTCAGATGGTAGGCCGTTAGACTTGGGAAACTGTTAGTGCTTGGAAGAAGTTGAAACTGTAATGGAATGGGACTTCTAAAAGACACAAGTACTAAAATACAAGGTTTAAGAGAAAGATCACATGTGAATCTAAGAAAAATAATACAAAGCACGTAGGATTTAGGGCAATATGGGAAATCCTATGAAATATTTAAAGAATAACGTAATGGACTATATCTAAATTCTAGGGAATTATAAAGAAACATTTAGAAATCAAAGATGGTTTGAGCAGACTATAGTAGATATTGGAACGAATTATTAAAAAAATTTTTTTTTACATTTATGTATTTTTGAGAGAGTGAGACAGAGTGTGAGTGGAAGAGAGAGGAGACACAGAATCTGAAGCAGACTCCAGGCTCTGAGCAAGCATTCAGCACAAAGCCTGACATGGGGCTCAAACCCACGAACCGTGAGATCATGACCTGAGCTGAAGTTGGACACTTAACTGACTGAGCCACCCAGGCTCCCATAGAACAAATTGTTTTGTGTTAAGTTGAAGAACTTTGTATGAATTAGAAGTGTGGAACACGTTTGGACCAAGATTCCTTTATTTGTCTCGATAATTTATATACATGTGCAAAATGTGTATGTATGTAATATCCATATTATAAATGGATACAGAATTTTATGAGTATGTATATATGTTGTGTATAAAAGGATATTTTGATCTCAGTGAGTTTGCTTTAAAACAAACTGAGCCTTGGTGGCTCAGTTGGTTAAAACAAGCGTCATGGGTTTCTCAGTCGGGTTTTGGTGCAGGTCATGATTTTGTAGTTTGTGGGTTTGAGCTCCTGCATCGCCGCATCAGTGCAGAGCCTGCTTGGGATTCTCTCTTCCTTCTCCCTGTGCCCCTCCCCCAGTCACTCTCTTAAAATAAATGAACTTTATTATTATTATTTTTTTTTTTTTTTACAAGACCAGTGCTCTAACCCCTGAGCTATGGAGCCGCCCCTTTATTATTTTTTTAAAGTTTCCTTTTTATTATTATTTTAAATGTTTTATTTTTGATACAGAGAGAGAGTATGAGAGGGGGGAGGGGCAGAGAGAGAAGGAGACAGAACCAAAGCGGGCTCCAAGCTCTGAGCTAGCTGTCAGCACAGAGCCTGAAGAGGGGCTCGAACCCACAAACGTGAGATCTGACCTGAGCCCAAGTTGGAGGCCAACTGAGCCAGAGGCGCCCCTAAATGAACTTAAAAAAACAAACAACTCGGTGTCTTGAGGGTATGGCCAGAGTTATTATAGTAAGTGCAGGTAAATTGGCTCATCTACATATGTAATAAATCCTATAATGCTGAAATTTTTACTTTAAATGAGAATATGAATTTTAGAGAAATTAAGAGGAAAAAACAATACTTAGCACATACTTAACATTTCTGGTGCCCTTCATTCCTTAAGGATCTGAGTTTCCATCTGTTATTTCTTTTTAGCTTGAAAAAAAATTTAAGTATTTCTTGAGGTGGAAGTCTGTTTGAACAAAATTTTTTATCCCAAAACATCTTTTTTTAAGCCAAAGGATATTTCTATCAGGTAAAAACTTCTAGGTTGGCATTTTTTTCTCATTTCAGCACTTTACAGGATGTTCCTTTATATTCTGGTCCCCACTGTTTGAAGTGCAAAGTCAGTGGTCAGTCATACTATCTCCCCCTTATGTAACCTTTGTCTTCTAGCTGCTTTCAGGATTTTCTCTTTGATTTTTACTCCAGGCATGGGTTTTATTTTCTTTTTCCTATTTTGCCTTGGGTTCACCGAATATCTTGGATCTATTAATTTTACTTTCATCAAACTTGAAGGAATTTCTGACTACTGTTTCTTTAAATAATTTTCCCTGGGGTGCCTGGGTGGCTCAGTGGGTTAAGCTTCCCACTTCATGATCCCATGGTTCATGGGGTTCGAGCCCTGCGTCAGGCTTTGTGCAGACAACTAGCCTGGAGCCTCTTCACAGAGTCTGTGCCTCCCTCCCTCTCTGACCCTCCCCTGCTCATGCTGTCTCTCTCTCTCTCTCTCTCTCAAAAATAAATAAAAACATTAAAAAATTTTTTAAGAAAATAATTTTCCTACCTCATTTTCTTCTGTATTATTTTTTCCCTCTCTCCAGATTGGAAATTTCTGTTGATCTATGTTTAAATTCACTGACCTCTTACCTCCAATCTGTTATTAAATGCATCTGTGAAATTTTTAAAAGATATTTTTAATTGCAGAATTTCCACTTGTTTATTTTTATAGTTTTGCTTTCTTTGCTGTAATTTTGTATTTTTTTAAATTTATTAGCATATTCTTTTCTTTCATCTTTGAGCACAGTTAAAATAGTTGCTTTAAGATTTGCTAATTCTAACTGTTGGGTCAACTTGGAGTTGGTCTTTATTGATTTTTCTCTTTAGTCTAGGTCTCATTTTCCTGTTTCTACATGTCTAGTAAATTTGGATTGTGTCCCAGACTTTAGGATTGATATATTGAAAGTATTCTAGATTCTGTTATGTTCCTATGGAGAATATTTTTTGCTTTTGTTTTCATGGGGCTCAAACTCCAAATTCCTGTGACTTCTGTGATAGTCTGTAGCAGACATTCCTGCTTTGTTCTTTTAGCCTTACTTAGGCTGCTCAAAGTCTGTTCCACAGATATGTAGTTTAGGGATTGTCTAAAAAATCTGAGTAGGATTTATATACAGAATTTGCTTGTCTCCTTTCTGAGGCTTCCTTCCTTAGTTCCCAACATCTCTGGTTGCTCCAAACTGTCCTTTCGTCCTTCATTTTTTTTTAATGTTTTATTTATTTTTGATACAGACAGAGACAGAGCATGAGAGGGGGAGGGGCAGAGAGAGAAGGAGACACAGAACCGGAAGCAGGCTCCAGGCTCTGAGCCAGCTGTCAGCACAGAGCCTGATGCGGGGCTCGAACCCACGAACGTGAGATCTGACCTGAGCCGAAGTCGGAGGCTTAACCGACTGAGCCACCCAGGCGCCCCTCGTCCTTCATTTTTAAGACTAGATTCTCTGTAGGAATTTTGGTGCCCACCCCAGGCCTGTCCTCAGGAGAAAACGCCATTTAGAAAACTCACTCTGTGGCAGTCCTTTGTTTTAAGTGTAGACGATCTTCCAGTTTGTTTTTTTAGTTGTTTCCATTGCCTTCAAATTGTTCTCTATTTGCCAGAATTTGTTGTTATCTGCCAGAGGATTTAGGTGAATAGGAGCTACACCTCTAATTACCTGGAAGTGTGTGTGATTCATTTAAATTCTTGAGAACAGTGAGCATATTTTGTTCTTTTCTCAACAAAATCCCAACACACTGAAGATACCCAGCAAAAGCTTCCTGAGTTAATGAAAGGATGAATCAGATGTTCACTTTGTGAAAACTTAATGAATCCAGCTTTCCTAACAAATTAAGAGAGTAGCTTATTTACTCTCCATATTTTTGATATAGTATCTCTTCAGATTTGTTACCCGTTCTTAGATTGGGTTGTTTGTTCCTTGTTATATTGTAAGAGTTTTTTTTTTTTAATATATTGGATACAAGTTCTGTATTGAATCTGTGATTTCCAAATATTTTTTCTCCTAGTCTGTGGTCTTTCAGTATTATCAGTGTCTTTTGGTCAGTGTGTTTTATTGATGAAGTCAAATTTTTTAGATATCAGTTTTTCATTTATGGACTCTGCTTTTGATGTTGATCTTAAAAACTCATTACCAAACATTAGGTCACAAAGCTCTTCTGTTTTTCTAGAAGTCTGATAATATTAGATATTACATTTAGCTGTATGATCTATTAGTTTTTTAATTAAAGTGTAAGTTATGTGTTGAGGTTCATTTTTGCATATGGATATCTCATTTTTCAAGTATCATTTGATGAAAAGATTGAAGAGCTTTTTTAACAGCTTTAAAAAAAAAAGATTTTATTTTTAAGTAAGGTCTACACCCAGTGGGGGACTTGAACTTGCAACCCTTAGATCAAGAGTTGCATGCTTGGGGCACCTGGGTAGCTCCCTCAGTTGAGCATCCCGACTTCAGCTCAGGTCATGATCTTGTGATTCATGAGTTGAAACCTCACATTGGGCTTGCTGCTGTCCGCGGCAAAGACCACTTCAGACTGTCCACCTCTCTCTGCCCCTACCCCACTTTTGCTCTCTCAAAAGTAAGTAAAAATATTTTTAAAAAAAAAGTTCGATACTTCACCAACTGAACCAGCCAGGTGCCCTTTTAATAGCTAACTTTTGAATGCTTATGTGCCCTGTTTCCTAATTCACAGTAATCCATGTGGCAGGTACTGTCCCATGAAGAAATTGAAAAAAACAGTTTAGGTTACTTGTTCAGAATTTATAGAGCTACCACGCTGCCTGACAATAATTTGAATCCAATTCTATTTCCTTGTAAGCCACATTAAGGAGTTTGCACTTTAAGTCAAGGATTAAAATATAGGAGTTGGATGAACAGCACAATTCAGAAAGACTGATTACATTTGGAAATTAGATTATATGATGGGAAGACAGGAGAGACTGCAGTATTTTAGGTAAGAGATGGTGGTAGTCTGAACAACCAGACACCTGGAAAATGGTTAGATTTAAGTGAGGCGGGAGATTGATATTAGTGATTGGATATTGGTGTAAGAGAGGAAAGAAGCTGTATTTACGGAGTAAAGTTGGAATTTTGCCCAGGGAAGGGAAAGAGATAATTGGAAATGTTTAAGAGAGAAATTTGGTTTATAAATTCAAATGTTAGAGTGAGGGTCCTAAGCATATATATAGTTTTCAAAGCGATGAGAGTGGATGAGATTGCACAGGATAAGGGACTACCTTGGATAGTGTACTAAAGAAACTGGAGTTGAAGAGACCAATGGGGATCTGTCAAGCCTGAGAAAAAAACAACTACACACATTGGAAAGTAGAAGGAAAAATCCTAAGAGACAAAGGGGCAACAGAGAACATTATTACAGGAAGGGAGGGGTGCTTTGTAATGTTAAATACTGTGGAGTTTTAAAGAGAGAGAGAAAACCTATTGGGGAAATTAATAGGATTGTATTGCCAAGCCCAAAGCTGAAGGCTCTGAATTTGTAGTGGCGAATGGTGTTCTTCAGCAGTACTTAACATTAGAAGGCAAAGGGTCCTCTGACTCAAGAACACATTACATTGTCACATGAATGATAAACAATTTAAACTGTTAGAAATGAAAAGATTAAAGAAATATGTTTTAGTTGGAGAAGGGAAGAGTTACTCTTAAGGAAATTTCAATATTTAATCTCTCTCACAGCTGATTGAAGTTTCTTTGAGGTTGAATTGGATCACCGCTTATATATTTTAAGTGAAAGTTTTAAATCAGTGGTGTAAGATCTACAAATAATGAAATGCTGAGAAATTTTGAAAAATGTTAACTGAAGTAATGTAAAATAGTAATTTTGTAATTGGAACAACATAAAAACAGACTATATACTTTAGTATTTGAGCTTGCTTCCTTTATTCTTTACTTTCTGTTTTGCTCAGTCAATAGTTGTTTCTCTGGGCACACAGAATAACCCAAGAACCTTTGACCCCAGGGTTTTAATTTTAACATGGACTGCTGGTACGTGGTCTATTTAGGAAGATCTGTCTTCATAGAGAAATTGGTTTTTGCCTATCTCAGCTCATGCTAATGGCATTAGTAGCAGCAGTATAGTACAAAAATATTTGATGTAGTCTATTTAAATTTTTCTTTCTACTGATTTTTGTTTTTGTTCAACAGGTTTGATCTGTGGATGAAATGAATCATGATTTTCAAGCTCTTGCATTAGAATCTCGGGGAATGGGAGAGGTAAATACTTATGAATACTAAGAATGTATATACCTCACTTTATTTGGGCCCTTGAGACTTTTTTTAACCATAGATATTCTTGAAAATAGTGGTTATGTCTTCCACATGATGTGGGTTTTTTAAAATCTCAGATTATGCAGTTCTGTAGTTGTGATTTTCAGCTCTTTTTTTTTTTAAACTTCTAGCAGTAATTTTTAGTGAGATTGTATCTAATTGATTTGATTGACTTGGTTTAGATAATGTTTTATATTTTGGTAATGAACCATAATTACTTTGCTTAGAAAAGAGCCTCTCTGGATCCTTGTCCTGCTGTTTTATATATGTATGCTGTTTGCTTTAGCCACACTTAATTGTTCACTATTCTCTCTTCAAAAATTTCTACTTGTTCACTGTTTGCTTAATAAACTTCTAAGCCTTTACATGACTGTGCTGAGAAAGACTCTTATCTGTTGTCCCATTGCTAGCTACAGTAGAATTAATTACTTCCTCTTCTGACTTCTCATAGATCTTTATACATACTTTTACTGTATTACTTGTTACAGTTTGTTTTATATTAGTCATTTCTGTAGACTGTCAGCTTTGAATAACTGGCACACAGTTAGCACTCTGAATTTTTTAATAGATTTTATCAGTCCTGTTAATATATGATATTTGTTGGGGCATCCCATCTGACTACACCATCACATAAATTAAGGCTTCAAAAATGCTTGAGTTTTCCATATACCTAAAGAATATTTAGAAAACTATTTTAATTGATTATGAAAACCCTTGTGGTCACATCTTTATTTTGTCATGTTCTATAATACTAACATAGTGTGGACTTTGGTAACAGAACATAACAGTGAACAGACATGAGATGTGTAATTAACCGCTTGCTCCTGGAGATTATTTTACTTTGGTAGATTAGCGACCTTCATGAGACTCACTCCATCCAATGCTGTGCTCTTCAGATGCAGAAAAAGAGTCCAGTCACTCCTCTGGGCCACAAGAGGGCACCCTGCAGCTAGCTAACCCTTCCCTTCTCCAGAACAGCGTTTTCCAAAGAGTTTGTCATTTTCAGAGGACTGATTTAAGGGTGAGTTAAGGTGCTTAAGCATAAGTATTGTGAAAGTACACTTGTCAGTCGAGTGTATAACGTAAAATTTTGGTCCCTAAGAAAGATTTGAAAGAAGGAATAATTTTTTAGTTAAACAAGAAAAAAACCCTACAGCTTCACTGCAGTGCAGTGGCTGCTTAGGCATTATTTACACTGTGGGTGAATAAAAAGAAGCAGTTGAAAAAGGCTTCTGTTTTGTTCCCTGCTACTTGTTTTCTTTGGTCTTTAGAAAGCAGAATAATTCAGGTTTGAACAGTGTTTCAGCCTGGTCTGTGACAAACTTGAACTCAGTGATTTCTTTAAAGGCAAGTAAAGCCATACCATTAACTCCATTCTCTTCAGACCCCCAGCACTTTACTTCCTAGCTCTACATTGTATATATATTTACAGAGTGGCTCATTGCCCCCCTCCCTTTCTAAATAATACTTGATAAATGCAAAGACATCTTTGCAGTTAAAAAAGAAATGTCATGATCAGAAATAGTAGTTGCAAGAGTTTGGTTAGTTATTTGGGGGTGGATGACGTATATTTGAGGGTTTTGGAAAAAAGACAAGTGGAGTTGAATAATATGTTAATCTAAACTTAAATCTAGGCCTTAATGGAAATTTCAGATATGCAGAAAAAGAAGTGGCTAGGATTTAGACTGCCTGCTCTTTTGGGCAGATAGCAGTAGGTCATTGCTTCTATGACCTTCATTCAGTAGAAATGTATTTTTAAATAAGCTGTTATTCACTAATTAAGTTTTTTTTTTCCCCTAACAGTTTACCAACTAATTCTGTTACCTCTAAGAGATAGCTAAGAAACCTACTCCGGTTTCTGCCTCTGGGTTCTCTCTCCCACAAGCCTTTCTATCTTTCCTCATCTCACAGGCAGCAGGGAACCTTCTGGGATTTCCTTCTTTGCCTGTCTCTCTCTCACCAGTCTTCTCCTCCTTTCCTGACAGGTGAGGTTTTTTGTTTTTGTTTTATCCCAGAATTCATTCATTTTAATAAATTAAAAGTAGCCCTGAGTTTTTGGCTCTTGAGTTTTCTGAAATTGCTTGTTTATTTTTTAATGTGACATCCTTTTTTTAATGGATTGCCCTATTCTTGACTTTTTCTTCAAAAATCAAATTTTCTTTATTTTGTCTTAAGTTGTTGTAAATTTCTCATGTACAAAGCACTGCATTACATATAGGGCTATTTTCAAATGTACTGGGTTTTGTAGATCATGATGTCTTTACTGACCCTACCAGAAGGGCAGTCTTTTTCTACTTGGTCATCCAGAAATAGGAACAGATCTGTATTCATCCATTCATAAACTCATTCTTTCCATGTTTTTTCATAGCATGTTTTTGTCAAAGACTTACTGATTTGTATTGTTTCATATGGCTTAAAAAGAACAAAGCTAATTCATAGAAGGTTGGACTTAGCTTCATTAGTATAGTGTTTAAAACTACAGTGTAAAGGCACATATCTATTATTATATACACATACAGTATGTTCCTGTTTATTTTTTAAATAGGGGGAAAGAGACCCTTGCCTGAAATTCTTTAGGGAACCTAGAATTTAACTTTAAATTGCTGTGTTAATGTGTATTATTTGGGGAGTAGTCATAATTTTGTATGATAAATAATGCCCCCTCCTTTCTCTACTGACATAGTAATATTTAAAGAATATTATGTGCAGAGATCCCAGGTGGTGTGGTAAAGTGGAATGCTGGATAGGGAGAAGGAGACTTATGTTTTCTCCCTGATCTATCACTATCACTATGATTCCAAGTAAGACTTTC
This sequence comes from Suricata suricatta, assembly GCF_006229205.1. Classification (NCBI taxonomy): domain Eukaryota; kingdom Metazoa; phylum Chordata; class Mammalia; order Carnivora; family Herpestidae; genus Suricata; species Suricata suricatta. Next base: position 150,206,373 of record NC_043703.1, read on the forward strand.
TTTGAAGACACTATTAAGAATAACCTTTGTATGAGTTACATATATCTCTCGAATGTTCTAGGTCTGATCTGAGCTGTTAGGGATAACTGGAATAGAAGCCAGCTATTTGAAATAGTGTTTAAATAACAATCATAGTTTTGTCTATATAAATCTTTATCTTAATTCTTAAACTTTGTCCACTATAATGAATACCCACATTATATGGGGTGAATATCATGATAATAATAACTTCTTAAAATGTTTATTTTTGAGAAAGAACATGCCATGCATGTGCAAGCAGGGGAGGGGCAGAGAGAGAGAGAGAGAGAGAGAGAGAGAGAGAGAATATCCCAAGTAGGCTTAGTGCAGAACCCAATGCAGGGCTCGATCCCATGAACTGTGAGATCATGACCTGAGCTGGTATCAAGATTTGGGCAGTTAACTGAGCCACTAAGCTTTTTTATTATATCCAGTGGTGTTGTTTTCAGAAATATTGATGAATATTAGACTGTGATTGAAAAGAACCATCTTCCATGGTAGTTAAGTGTAAAGAGAAGGGGCTTTAGAATTATACAGATGATGGGTTCAAATCCTGTTGCCACCATTTACTAGCTATATGTATAACCTTGGTTCTCATTCCTTGTGCAGAACGTGATGGTATCAGGCATCTGTTCTTTGTTTCATGTTCCTCCTCTGATACTCCAATAAATTGAAAAAAGAAGGCAAATAGCTATAGACAAGAGTTTTGTACTGAGTAATAATGCCATCATCCTTTAAAATAATCAGCCAGTTAAATGTTACTGGCCAATTTGTTACTTAAAGGTTCCTATTTTTGGTGGCAAAGAGATCTATAATAATTATGTGTCTCTTACATGCTTGGTACTATTCTGAGCAGTTAACTTATGCTATTTCATTCTAGCCTCATAAAACTATAAGAATATCTTTATTATTATCCTTTACAAAACTGAAACTCAGAATGGTTAACTGGCCCAAGATCATACATAGTGGTGATCGAATAACATAAACTCATGAGTGTCTTGACTACTTACAGTACTGCTCCCTATTGCAAGTGATGACATCTAATGTGTCTGGTGATATTAAAGGATGCTCTGAATGGAGAAGATTTGGGGAAGTGATAGGATTTGAAAAAAACAAAGAAGTATTGATATCTTTTATTAATAGAAAAAGTTAAAGTCTGGAAAAACAACATTGCGGTTCAAGGGAATTGCCCTGTCTTTTGTTTTCTACACATTTAGTTATTAGCATCTATGCCTGTCTTTTATGAACGTCTGTTATAAAGAGAGACACCTTAACATCTTAATTTGCCCAGACACTCCAGATACGTTTGTTGTCATGGCATAATTATTAATAGCACCCACTTCCTCAGAAGTGTCCCAGTTTGGATATAAATGAACATCTTAATTTAAAACACCGTATTGTAGATATAAAGCCTTTATACCCTTTTAATTCTTAGAATTATGTTAATTTGATTGGTTTTGTGATTTTATGTAATAATTCGTATTAGTCTGAAATGTAAGTGTACCTCACAGTATAGATTCCTATATGGATTTATTACTTATTTGAGGCAGTATCCTAAAGTATTGACTGATATCTTTGAAGATGGAGAGGGCAAGCCATAAATGCTTCTTGAAAGAGAGAACTAATGGACAGGTAGGGGATGAATTTGTATGTTCATGCAGTCATTTCTGAGTTGGAAAGACAGAGGTGCAGGTTGAAAAGAAATACTGAGTTGCTTGACCTTGGATTAAAGTTTTTGTGAAATGGGAATTAATATGAAGTAGTACTGGATAGTGTATTTTATAGAATTTTGAGATCTCTTAGCCCTTGTTTTCTGTAATATGCCTCCCCATTTCTATTACCATAAAAGTGTCTCCAGGGGTAAATCTCTATTTTTACTGCTATTCCAGCCAGTGTACTGCCCACTTTTTTTTTTTTTTCCTAAATGGTCTTTTGAATTGTTGCCTTCCCCCGTATGTAGTTCATTTTAACTTTTCTTGGTCACAAGCTAGTAGTTTCTCTGAAAGTATTTGGAATCAGTGTCTAAAAGGTCACAGAAGTTGTTTCTAGAATTTTGGTGTAGGCCTTTGTTAGGACAAGTATTAATTTTAGTAGCTCCTGTGCATGATAACTTACTAAATGTTTGCAAAATGAAGACCTTCCTAGCACAGTGTTTGGCAAAAAGTAGGCACATTGGATAGAGTGCTTGGATTGGATAAGTGCTTAATATAGATTTTTTTCTAGTTAAAAAACGTTTATTTTTGAGAGAGAGAGAGAGAGAGAGAGAGAGAGAGAGAGAGAGAGAACGCCAGCAGGGGCGGGGGGCAGAGAGAAGCAGGCTCCAGTCTTCAAAGGGTCGGCACAGAGCCTGACTTGGGGCTCAAACCCAAGAGCTATAAGATCATGACCTGAGCTGAAATCGGATGCCGAACTGACTGAGCCACCCAGGCACTCCTCTAGTTGTGTTTTTAAAGCAGTAATTTATGAGCTTCTCTATTAAAGCACAACATGGGACTTTATCACAAAGATTTCCTCAAAGAGTTCTGTTATTTCTGTTACTTTTGAAGGTTAGTTTCAGCCTCTTCTGTGTCAGGGATGATTGCTTCTATTAAGTTTCTAAAACTTTATTCTCAGTTTATTTGTTACTATTATCTTGATATTGAGACTCTTTTAATGACGAATGGGATAAAAACATTTCTTTATTCTCTCAGGAACCATTTTTTAATGGTATTTTTAAGTATTAACTTGGGTTTTTACTATGCATGAATGTTCAATTTTTTAAATATATTAAGTACAGCGTTTTAATATTACCAGCTTTACATTCTGTTTAAATATTTACATGAACCAATTATAATAAGATTTAAAAAAAACGCTTATGAAGGAACAGAAGTTGCATTTTGCTGGGATTTTTGTTAGAGCAGACTATTTAAAATGTGCTGTAAATAAAAATCATTTGCAGCCCAGGATGATCCTAACATGGAAAAACTTTTCTTTTAAAAATAGTACAAGTTGGTTTCCCTTAAAATTAAATACATTGAATTTGGCAAAAAAAAAAAAATTTTTTTTTTTAGAAAATACCTGTAGATTGGGAACATGCCCAAATTGATCTTTTACCCCGACCTTCAGAGCTGCTTCTGGCTTTTTATTTTGGCTAATAGTACTACTATTTACCTTATTACCCAGATTTAAAAATTTTACCTTTTAATCCCCTTCCCACTTGTAATAATCATACTCCTATTGACTCTCCTAAATGTCTCTCAAACCATATTATTTTTTCACCTCTTTTCACTTTCAGTATCCTTTTAGAGTTTACCATCTTAGCCCTGTTGTAATTCTGCTAACGTGATTTCTTTGCCTATAGTCTAGCATATCCATTATTCTTAAGGTTTATAACTTGAGTTGTTTTCTGAAACATAATGTCACTCCTAACAACTTCTCTGATTCCCTTTACTCTGATGAAATGTGCAATTTCTTTAGCTTAGTTTTAAGACTCCTGAGAATCTGACCTAGAAAGTTTTACCAGCGTCAACTTTGACATTCCCACATCTGTTCATCCATCTCATACCTTGTTGTACACAGAGTGCAGTTTATCAGTTTGTGCCTTTGTTCATGTATCTTCCTCCCCTTTCACTCACACTTTCAAACCCCCCCCCCAGTTTTATTTCTCAGACTCAATTCAGGTTTTACTAAGTTCGTTGTATTACATTTAGTTTATATGTTTGTGAGCTCTCTGAAAATAAGGTTACCATGTGTTAAGGAGACAAACACAGGTAAAAGATGAGTCAGTGATAGAAGTATATACAGGTTTAATCATGAGTCCTGGAAGCCTGGGTACCTAATTATGGGCTGAGAGGGAGTAGAACTTAAAATGCCATGTGCATGTCTCAGAAAACCAGTCTGTACTTTTGAAACCTATCCCCAAGTCCATCTTCTCTGAGTGTCAGGGAAGGTAGAGAGGAGAGGCTTGGATGAGTAATAATGTATTATTAGGAATTAGCCAAAATATACATATTGAATAATCTGTGAATCATTGTATCACCACAATTTTTATGTGCTATGTGTGTCACATATATGTTAGAGTGTGGAGCTTTGAGATTATCTCAGAAGTATTTGAGGTTCCTTTCTGTGTGTTCCACCATCCATAGGTTCCTGATTTGGATTTGATAGCTGGCTAGCATTCCAGACTTAGGAAGAGTTGTGAAGTTCACTTCCATTGAATAAGTGAAGTAAAAGTGAAAATATATTTTCTGCCATGGAAGCTGTGGGATAAGAGGTGATCCAAGGGCAGTATTTGGAAGTAAAGGAAGAGTTTCCATTTTTTGCAGAGATGTTTTTTATCGTATTATCTATATAGAATAAGAAATGAAGTGAGTTTTGGAAAAAACTTATGTATAAAGAAAATCACATGATGGTAAAACCACTTGAAAAAACATAGAAAAGTCCAGAGTGGATTTTGATTAGTGTTCAGGTCTAGAATTATTAGAGCCAGTGCCCAAACATAAATGAGGAGTTATTTTATCATTAACAATACAAATTAGAAAATAGTTCACTCTGAATTTTCCTTAGCATTGAAAACTAACCTGTACATACCAGTGGTAAGTTTGCTTTCACCCGTGTAGAATTAGAATAAATTTGTAACCAGAATTATACTTAAATTAATCACTTTTCCCTTCCAAATAGCTTTTGCCTACCAAAAAGTTTTGGGAACCTGATGATTCAACAAAAGATGGACAAAAAGGCATATTTCTTGGGGATGATGAATGGAGAGAGACTGCATGGGGAACTTCTCGTAAGTTATTGGTGTATGTGTAAGAATTATGAGTTTACTAGATTTTTTAAAACATTGTTAACACCCAGACAATTTTTGGAGCAAATGTGTGATGTCTTCGTTGCAGATTTTATGTCATTATAATGCATATTTTTTTAAATTAATGCACATTTTTATTAACCCTTATCTAATGATCTCTTAATAATTAGAAGTGTTTGTCACAGTAAAGTATGTCACTAAGTTATTATTTGAAGTTAACTCTGGGGCGCCTGGTTGGCTTAGTCTGTGGAATGTGCAACTCTTGGTCTCAGGGTTGGGATTTTAAGCCCCTTGTTGGGTGTAGAGATTGCTTAAAGATAAAATCTTTAAAAAAAAATGAAGTTAACTCTGATTATAAAATTCTGAGTGTCCATTAAAAGAGGACACATTAACAGTAGAAATTTTCAATCTTAAATTGCATTGCAGAGCAGTGACTGATTTATCTAATTGCACTCAGTCTAGCTGTATTAGACATTTGCCATACCCAGATAGGAAATAAACTCCCTGAGTAAGGTAAATTCCCAGAAAGGAAGCAGACTTTGAATGTTTTTGATATCCACAAGTAATGGAGAGAGACTTAGAAACCAAGAAACTTTAAGGAAGAAGGAACTGGTATGTAAGGAGTACAACTTGCAGAAACAACCATGTTTATAGGTAAATTAAAGAGCATGGCCTTATTCCTAAAGTAGTATTGGTTATATTTTGAAATGTTTCTCATTAGTAAAATTTGAGCTATATACACATGTAACTGTCAACATGTATTACAAATAAGTTGTCTCTTTTTATAACAATTCATTGCAGCTTGTGAAAGCTATAAAAAATTACCAAGTTAAGATTTAAACAAATTTATGTATAATTATCAAATTAATCTTAAATTTTGAGTGTAAATTACCAGGTGTTTCTTTTTTCTACAAATAATTAAAATATAATAAAAGATTTAAAGTCTTTTGTATTTAAATTTGGTTATTAAACTAAAATAATTGCCAAAAACTTAGTACCAGAAAATTTTAGTGATTAATAAATACTCTTAGAGTAAAAATTGAGAAAGTTTGAAAACTTTGGTAGCTATTAATTTAGACTGAAATTTTTTTTAAATACTGGGAATTTTCTTTGAAGGCAGTCAGTATATAATATACCAGGTTTGGAGAATATAAAGGTAAATGAGATATCCTTTCCCTCAAAGAATTTTTTTCCTGGATTTGAATTAACCTATATTACATAGGACTCATAATTTAAAGTATTCTATTATTTTTTCCCCACAAAAGACCACATTCTTTGCTAAAATTACATGTGCTTGAAAAGTTGAATGATAGACCTATTTTGATTTCTGTTCTGAAGGTTGAGTGGTTAATTACTTTATTTACCAAAACCAAGTATTTTTTTTAAAGCATTCCAAAGCAAAACATCTTGAGCACAACATGTAATGAAAGATAATTTTCAAGATGGATGGTTGGGAAATATTTTTGGTATGTTATACTTGGAGGACAACTCATACCAGCTATGAAACATTTAAGCAATGTATTTATGTATTTCTTTTGGTGTCAGATTTGTATTTTTAATTTCTTGTTTCACTTTCTCTTGAAACTTATTAAGCTGTATGGATAAAAACTTGAAGATGAATATTAGTCTTTACCCCGAGACATGTGAAAATTGGAAATTAATGAAAAATTCAGAAATTATTTTGTTTATTGAACATTTATTGAGGGGCATCTGGGTGGTTCAGCCACTTAAGCATCCTACTTCTACTCAGATCATGATCTTATGGTTGGTGAGCTCAGAGCCTGGAGTCTGCTGGCATTCTGTATCTCCCCCTCTCTTTGCCCCTCTCATGCTCACATTCTGTCTCTCAAAAATAAACATTGAAAACAGTTTAGAAAAAAACATTTCTTGAATGCCAAGTATGTACAAATATGAATAAAGGAATTACAGGAAAAATGTCCTAAAGCAGTTGTCACTCTGTAAAGATTCTTTACATGACTGCAGGAGACTATCAGATAGCTGGTTTCTCTACCTGAAATTGTCTTTTCCACCGTCATGTTTACTTACTTTTTGCTCACTTTAACTCTTTACTCTTCATACCACTTCCTTTGGGGTTCACTCTAAGACTGAGAAGGATTGATGCCCCTTTTTTCTATTTCCATAGTATCCTTGATTATTTTTACTGCTGCTCTTTTACTTCATTATGATTACATTCTATTAAACCTATAATCTCCTTGAGGGCAGGGACTGTCCTGTTTGTTCTTAAGATTCCTCGTACTTAGCACAAGAGGCTGTAAATCAACATTTGAACTATGTGAATGAATGGGTGAATGACTGAATGAAAAAATATAATGAAAATGTTTTAATATGCAGTCATTAAAAAAAAACCCTACAGTTAATGAAGTGATGACTGAGTACCTCCAGTATAGTTCAGCCCTTTAAGGACTAGACCTAATATTGAATACTGTGTGTGATCACAAATGAACCAGAGGCAGCTTATTGGTTCTCTCAGAAAATTCTTTTGGCAGATCTAAAATGTTGCTTTAAATGTTTTATTATATTTGTATCCCATTTATTCTCTAATCTTAAATACTGATTTTTCTTTTTGTCATAAAAACTGTAGAAAAGGCACTTGTATAAGGTGAATATTATGAAAACTTGAACTGAAGGGATTTTAAAAAATCATCTTCAGGTGACAGTTCGTATACCAAGAAGAGAGAATTCTGTGATATTAGCTGATTTTTTTTTTTCTTTTCTTTTTTTTAGTTTTATTTATTTTGAGAGAAAGCGTGAACTTGAGAGGGTTAGAAGGGGAGAGAGAGAATCCCAAGCAGATTCTGGACTGCCAGGGCAGAGCCGGGTGCAGGGCTCAAACCCATGAAACCATGAGATCATGACCTGAACTGAAACTGAGAGTAGGATGCATTCTTCTAGGTTTTTCTTCTAAAGGTTTTTAATGAGATGCTTAAAGGCAGCTGGGCCTTCACGTTAATGTTTCTATCTCCATTGACCTTTATGGTTTGACTGTTCTTCACATCTGCTTTTACTTTTTTTTTTTTTTTAAACCAAATGGCTCTTTCTATGTGTATTCCCAAGAAATATGCCTAGGCCAGTGAGGCTCAATAGTATGAAAAGCCTTTTTTAAATTTTTTAAATGTTTGTTTATTTTTGAGAGAGAGCAAGAGAGTGTGATAGCGCAAACATGAGTGAGGAGGGGCAGGGAAAGAAGGAGACACAGAATCTGAAGCAGGCTCCAGGCTCCGAGCTGTCAGCACAGAGCTGGATGTTGGGCTCAAACATGCGAACTGTGAGATCATGACCTGAGCCACCCCAGGCACCCCTGAAGAGCTTTTTATAAAGATTATTTTTTAATGCTGATTTTTAAAAAATTCAATATATTAATGTAAATAAATTTTGGTTAGCTTAAAAGTACAATTGTGTAATTGTGTTCTTTCTCCCAAACAGACCATTCAATGTCCCAGCCTATTATGGTACAGAGAAGATCTGGACAGGGTTTTCATGGAAACAGTGAAGTAAATGCAATACTGTCTCCGCGATCAGAAAGTGGAGGCCTTGGTGTGAGCATGGTAGAATATGTCTTAAGTTCTTCTCCTGCTGATAAATTGGATTCTCGATTTAGGAAGGGAACTTTTGTAAGTATTTTGAATAAAGAAATATTTAATAATTACTCAATGGTTATTTGGTTATTTTTACGCCAGTTTGTTTTTCTGGTTTTTCTGAGAGCTAAAGGAAATTTTATAACTATTGGAGCTCTTGTTTTCTTCTTTTGGCTACTTCTTGAAATAGATGAAATAGAAGAACCACTGGGAATATAATCTTAGCCATGTTAAAAAATCAAGTCATATTAAGAAACGTAATTTGCAAGATTAAAATTGCGTACTTGTGGTAGTGCTTGATGTGAAAGTAACCAAACAAAATTACCTATTCATTCAGGAAAATACTAATCTTCTTGGTGGTGTTACTGCTTCTCCCGCACCGCTATAGTTAAGGTTGCCTTAGCCCTTCTGTTATAAATCACTGTTTTGTGCCCAGTTTTTTGGCCTTTGATAAATTAGTTGGTTACAAAACTAAAATAAGATTCAATGCTTTTATTGTTTACATGCACTGTAGCATAGTTTTGGGTCACCTTAGTGTCTTTTTTTTGTGTTTTATTATATATTCAGAATCAAACAGATTCTTTTTCCTCAGGGCACTAGAGATGCTGAAACAGATGGACCTGAGAAAGGAGATCAAAAAGGCAAGGCTTCTCCATTTGAGGAGGACCAAAACAGAGATCTTAAACAAGGAGATGATGATGATTCTAAAATAAATGGCAGAGGTTTGCCAAATGGAATGGATGCCGATTGCAAAGATTTTAAGTAAGACTTTAACTTTCTCAAGAAAAAAAGCATATCTCTTTAGGGATGATTACTATTAGCTGATGTGATTGAGTTAGACACTTTTCCAGTTTTGGTTTATTTTATTTCCCTTTGTACCTTGTGTTAATCCAGAAAAATCAGTTTTTTTCATAAGGACTATTGACTATGAACCATTTTTAAAAAAATAATTCAATGGAATAATCTCTAAAACAGTGCCTTCCATTAAAGGAGTAATGTTAGATGTTGCTGTTACCTTTCTGCTAATATGGTAGTCTGAATTTTAGCTTTTCCCTGCCTGCTAAAATTTACTGAGTTTTTAGGTTTAATCTGTGATTTTTCTTGGCAAACTCCTCTTGGGGTTGCTCTTGAGCATCTTTTTGTGGAGTTTCCTCTTTCTTCTATCCCTGTATTGTATCCCCCGCCCCCCTTTAACTCTTCATCTTGGAAATGAGGAAACATAATTAGCTTAGGAGCTATGACCTTTCTTCTTCGTTAATATGAATCTGTGCTAATACTTAATACTCCTGAAATTAGGAAGTAGGGAACATATTAGAGATCTCAAAAAGTTAGTTTCATGCTTAGTTGTAACTTTTGATTTGTCTCTTTGTGCCATTAAATATTTTCTTCTAGCCTTCGTCTCAGATGAGGCAGTGTACATTTACCTAGATACTAGGGAGTTGTTTCTTCATACTGAATTCTTGTACTTTATACTTCAGTAATCAGATGCTTTGGGTTATACCTGAAACTGAGCAGTTTTCTTTGAGGTCTGGTGTACCATGAGTCTCCATTAACTGAGTGGAATCATATATGTGGGTAGTATGTGTTTACATTTATTGCCTTTAGTTGTCTAAAGGAGAGTAACAATGTTTCTTAAAAACAGTGCCATTTGTATATATCCTAAGTGCAAAACAGCATCCAAAACCAGTAAACCTCTTTGACAAGAAGTAAATTTTAATGTTTTTCAATTTGTTTTAGAACCTTATCCTGATTTTGCTTTTCTGCAATTACCTATTCCAAGATTTAGTCAAGTGTGTGTATTTAAAACTGAGTTAATTATGAGCCCTTCAGAGCATGCATTTATAATTGAAGTGTTAATACACCATTAACTATAGCAAGAAAATAGCACCACTTGATAGCACAATTCCCGTTTCTAGTATATCCTTTACCTATTGCTATATTAGAGTTGTTTGTATGAAAGACTATGCTTCTCCATATTAATACGAACTTTTACATTTATTAAAATAATAATTTTATCCCATTAAGTTTGGGGTATGTATTTAAAATTGCTTACAGAATATTTTGGATACAGTATTGTATTTGATAGCATAAAAATGTGTCCATCTGATAGTGACCACATAGCCATAGCTATGCCAGTGCATAATTAATATGTGTATTAATTGATATATCATCGGTATATAACCACTGGAGTATAGAACCGAAAGGAAGGAAAGAACTAGACCAGGCTTTCTTATTTTTTTTTTCTAGCTGATTTTAAAGAAGACCCTTTCAGTTTTATTTTTTTCTTCCCATGTATTCTTAATGAAAAACAAACCTTTGGAATACTCATATGAAAAATTATGTATGGTTAAAGGGGAAAGGAGTTAGAAATTTCTTCTAAATGTTGCAAGGATAGTGGTTTAATTTTAAATATAACTCCACCTAAATATCTGGAAACAAATTCTTATAAGTAATTACTCATAAAGTACTCTGTACATGTTAGCAAATTTACCTCAGTGTGAAGCTCCTGAAGGTGGGGGCAGAGTTACATAGGTGTTAACAATTGGCAATGAAAGCCAAGTAAAATAGTGCCATTTATTTAATGTACCTAGGGTTGAATATACTATGAACTCATGCTTCCTCAGAACAAACTTGTTTCTTGTGAGGGAAAGGATCTTGCATAAAATATTTCTGTAGAAGAAAAGACATTGATAAATGAGAATAGATTATATCTAGAAATAAAGTAAAAATAAAGTTTAGACCATGAAGGATGTTGATAAAAAGAACAAGTGATGCTTAATATTCAATCTGAATAAATTTTTTGGGAAAATTAAAGAGGCTAGTTAGTAGAGGAAGTTGCTTTTTTGTATGTGGAAGTATACTTTGCATTGAGGTTTCACAGAGGTTTTTCACAATTCCTTTTTTGTCCTTATTTGGAAAAATAAGTACAATAAGATTGTGCCTTTGGTCTCCTCATTTAAGGAATCAAGGCCTGGAAAGATGAAATGATTTCCTCAAGATCGTATTTAAAGACAGAGTCTGGAGTTGCCCTTTGTCTTGGTTCACGTCCTTTTTCTGTTGTGTCCCACATTTATTTAACACTCTGACGTCATGAAGACCATACTTTTTGGCCAGCCTCCCCCCCCCCCCGAAAGATTTTATGGCAAAATTCTGTGCTCTTGGGCAAGACAGGAATATGGTGGGTGGGTTCTGGTTTTGAGACTTCCTGTGTTTGTCATTTGATAGTCTACTATTCATACTTACTAATTTTGTCTGTTATTTGAGACAAAAGTTTTAGGTAGTCTCAGCCTAAATTGTGATATTGGCCAGTTTTCTTATCTGTAAAATTGAATTGTATCTTTATGCAGTTCACCGTGGAGCAAATTATCATTAGTAATATGAAACAGATGAAACTGTCAGTCCTTAAGAAGACTTAGGGGGAATAATTAATGACTTGGAGTGTCTGATTTGCCCTCTGTATTTTACCACTATTTGTTTTTACATGATTTTCCTTCTTTTCCATTCCAGATTTTACATCCTACTTTTACTCAAAATGCTTTTCTGTTTTCTTTATGTAGTCGTACTCCTGGAAGTCGTCAAGCCTCTCCAACTGAAGTAGTTGAACGCCTGGGCCCCAATACTAATCCCCCAGAAGGACTGGGGCCTCTTCCTAATCCTACAGCTAATAAACCGCTTGTCGAAGAATTTTCAAATCCTGAAACTCAGAATCTGGATGCCATGGAACAAGTTGGTCTGGATTCCTTACAGTTTGACTATCCTGGTAATCAGGTACCCATGGACTCTTCAGGAGCTACTGTAGGCCTTTTTGACTACAATCCCCAGCAGCAGGTAAAGCATTGCCCTTTGTTTAAATTTTTTTTTTTAAATTTTTATTTACTTTTGAGAGAGAGAGAGGAGAGAGAGTGAGTGAGCGAGTGGGAAGGGGCAGAGAGAGGAAGACAGTCTGAAGCAGGCACCAGGCTCTGAGCTTTCCGTCCAGAACCTAACGCGGGGCTCAAACTCAGAACAGCAAGATCCTGACCTGAGCCAAAGTTGGACGCTCAACTGACTGAGCCACCCAGGCGCCCCAAGCATGCCCCTTCTTCAATGAAGCTCCTCTGAATGATGTCCTGGTGTGTCCTGTGGTGCTATGAGGCATGAACATGAATAATAGGAGCGCTCTTAAATACTTAATGTTTTATGAGTAAAATGTTTTGGTAGTTGAAAATATGTGTTTAAAATAATCTATTCACAGCTTTCTAAATTGCAATGAAATGCTTTGAGACTAACTAATCTTTGTTTTCAATATTTTCCCCAACAGCTCTTTCAGAGGACTAATGCACTAACAGTTCAGCAGTTAACTGCAGCTCAGCAGCAGCAGTATGCATTAGCTGCAGCTCAGCAGCCACATATAGGTGAGTCTTCGTAAGTTATCGTTTTGATTAGACTGTTAGAAACTCTGTGTTACAGTATTTACTAGAATGTTGCATTTTTCTATTATTGAGATCAATGAGTAATAGATTACATGGCGGAAAGAACTGTCTGATTTTTGTATTATTAAATAAAAATCTATAATGTGATGAAAGCTGTCAGCACATAAGGATTTCACTCAGTGTAAAGTTAAAATAGTCAAACACTTGGAAATTCAAATGTAGTTATTTGTGTCTATTATCAAGTCAAAATGCTTATTTTAAAAATGGTTTGGGAATCAGAATTCTAAGAAAATTCCTGAAAATATTTTTGTCATTAAGTTATTTGGTCTTTGACCTTTAGCTTTTAACATGGATTATTATAAATTATACCCTTGTTATTGCTAGAGCTAAAGCATTGGTACATGTTGTCCATGTTGGGATATTTGTTTATTTTTAACTTTTTATTTTGAAATAATTATAGATTCACATGGAGTTGCAAGGAGTACAGAGAGGTTTCCCCCGCCCATCTTTCCCTAAATGGCTACATCTTACATAATCATAGTATAGTACCAACATTCAGGAATATGACATTGGTAAATGTATATGTATATATTACATCATTGTATCATGTGTAGATTTATATAACTTTTTATGGCTGGTTATAGCTAATCTTGATTTATTTTCTGGTTGGAAAAGTTGTGAATATTTCAACACCTTAATTTATGGAAGGGGGAGGTATACATTAAGTTGATTCTCTTCCCTTAGCATTGGTATTGTTCTTTGTCAATCCAAGAAGATTTCCTAGGTCCCAAATTTTATTTTTGGTTTTTGTCCAAGATGACCACACATTTCTAGATGACTTCTAATAGCAGCATGCATTCTTTGCCACCAGCTTTCTTTATTCCTATACTCAATCCTTCCTTCTCATTGTTGGAAACATAGCGATTCTTGTGTACTAATGGACTAGTATAACACTATTTTTCTTGAGCCTTTATGACATGTTTTAATATGTGACAGGCTACTAGCATACCTGTTATTGCTCTTCCCTTTTGAAATTTTCTCTTACTTGCTTTTATATATGAACTTTAGACTATTTACTTCCAGAAGATTGGGTTAAATTTTTAAATTAACTTTGGGGAAATTGATATCTTTATGACATTAAGTATTCTAACCAGGACATGGCGTATTTTTATTTTTGTTGAAGTCTGCTTATGTGTTGCTTATGAGTGCTTTAAAGTTTTTATCATGTAAGTTTGCATATTTCTTAATAAGTTTATTCTCAGGTATTTTATCTTTTGCTATTATTGTAAAAGGTTTCCTATCTTTTATTATATCTTTTAATTTGTATCTGTGAAAGTTCTTGATTTGTAAAGACTACATTTTATGAGTATTTTCTAAAAATTGAATCATTCTTGTGTTCATGGAATAAAAATGTACATATAATTATTCTCTTAATGATCTCTTTGAATTTGCCAATGTTTTGTTTAGGGTGTTTGCATCAAAAGTGTGTATATGAAATTAGTCTTCAAGTTTGTATGGGTTTTTTTTTTTTATTTTTTCAGATTTTTCATAAAAAGAATTTAGAAATATCCCCCCTTTAATACCCTGGAGTATTTCAAGTAACATTGGACCTATGGCTTTTAAAATTTGGCAGAACTTCTTTGTGAAGAAGCCATCTAGAAGACTGTGCAATTCAGTTTGAAAATCTGAATAAAATGGAAATATTTCTAAGCATAATTTACCAAAATTGACCCCATCTTTTTTTTAAACAAAGTTTATTTTGACAGGGAGAAGGCGCATGAGCAGGGGAGGGGTAGAGACAGAAAGGGGTGGGCAGGAGAGAATCCCACGCAGGCTCCGCACTGTCAGCACAGAACCTGACACAGGGCTTGAACTTGGAACCAAGATAAGGAATGACCTGAGCTGAAACCAAGAGCCAGATGCTTAACCAGCTGAGCCACCCAGGTGCACAGATTCCACCTTTAATCTTTGTTACATAGTCACTTGTATTTATTGTTGACCATCACTCTTTTTATCCAAGTTTGCCTGGTAATTTCTTGGCTGACTGATAGCCTACTTAGTAGAACAGCACTTTGCAATAGAAATATATGTGCCACACAGAGTTTTACATACTTTTTTTAGCTGTGTTTTTAAAAAGTAAAAACAATGGTAAAAGTAATTTTGATAATACTGTATTTAACCCATTATGTCCAAAATAACATTTTAAATGTGATCAATATAAAACTTACTAATGACAAATTTTACATTCTTCTGATGAAATCTTTCAAATTAGATGTGCGTTTTTCCATTTTAAATTGATCTCACTAGACTAGTCACATTTCAAGTGCTCAGTAGCTGTGTGAGGTGAGTAACCATTGCTTTTGTGTGGGTATTTTGTTTTGTATTTTTGAGAGAGAGCACGTACAAACACGTGTGAGCTAGGGAGAAAGAGAATCCCCAGCAGGCTCCACGCCCAGTGCAGAGCCCAATGTGGGGCTCAATCCTACAACCATGAGATCATGATCTGAGCTGAAATCAAAATTGGGATGTTTAACCAATTGAGCTACCCAGGTGCCTCTACAAACTTTTATAAAAGGACCAGATGGTATATATTTTAAGGTTTGCAAGACATAGGAGTTCAGTCACAACTAATCAACCCTGCTGTAGCAGCACAAAATCAGTGTTAGATGATATATGAAGGAGTATGGCTATATTCCTATAAAATTTTACTGTGGACACGAATTTGAATTTCATATAATTTTCATGTGTTACAAATTGGACTGGTCCAGAAAGAGATAATAGATAGTATATTTTCATGTTTTAACGGAGGCATCTCCATAGAGAAAGAGAAAAGAACACAGGATTGTTTAGATGCTTGGGAAATTTCTGTGGTATAGGAAATTGAGAGACAGTCCATAGGAGTAAGTTGGAAATAAACCCCATAGCCTGCAATGGGCTGCAAGAAATTCAGACACACAAGAGCCTACACGTTACAGGAATTGGAGTTTGAGTTATGCTAACCATGTGTAGTAAAGCATGCAAGGCACAAGTATAAATAAGGCTTGGTTTGAGGCCTTCATAATGTAGTTGACAGTCATGATACCACCTGATGGACAGGTGCATGTAAGAGAGTCTCTCATATAAGATAGTGTCTCAAACGAAATACTCAGTGCAAACAAGAAACTTCAGCCACAAAGCAGTCAGTCATGTAATAAGTGGTAGAATTTACACCCAAGGTATAGAAATAAGAGAATTTTAATGTTTGGGAAAGAACTTTCTAAGTTGATTCAGAATCTTAGAAGATAAAAGGGCTTATGCCATCAAAGATTTGGGCTCTTGAAACAACAAAATGATGTGAAAATAGACCACTTCAGAATCTTGTAAATAAAAAGTTCCTGGTGGGCTTCATTATTGGCTAGCTTTTACCTAGGCTGAAATGAACTGTACTGAAACTTCCGAAATCTGCCAGAACACTAAACTCCTAGTAATCAAGACTTGGAAGAGAGGAGAGAAATGAGAAGCTAAGGAGTGAAGTAGGTAATAGTGTGCAAGGCAGAGAAGACTATAAACTTTTCCTAAAGCCTTTTTGGGAAAACTCAGTGTAACAAAGATATCACTTCACCTAAATTAATTTGTGGATTTAATGTTATAGGTTGAAATTCAAATAGGATGTTTGTTTTTGATGTCTGTCTTAGAAATATAAAACCAGAAAATTAATGGAAAACTAAAGTGGAAGAGGGACTTTTAACTCTATATCAAAGGTTGCTATTATTTTCAATGATTAAATCAGTGTGGTGCTGGCCTTAGTGTATATAAGTAGGTAGTAGAGAAGAACACTTTGCAGTAGACATGTGCCTAAGGTGCAGTGGTGGGGTGGGTTTCAATTTTAATTGGAATTTCAAATTAACGATAAAAGAATGTATTTGGAAAATAGCTCTTTGAAAAAAAGCTCCAGGATAAGTGGGTCCTATTTGTAATGAGTTAAAAATTTAAATGAGGAAAAGTTATGAAAGACATTTTGCCTCTTTGATAGACAAAGGACCAAAGATGAAAACAAAATAATTTAATGCTTTATTTTACCTCTCAGATTGATAGCTCTTTAAACAGTTTGGTAGGTGCGCCTGGGCGGCTCAGTAGGTTAAGCATCTGACTCCTGATTTCAGCTGAGGTCATGATCTCATGGTTCATGAGTTCAAGCCCTGTGTTGGCCTCTGTGCTGACAGTGCACGGCCTGCTTGGGATTCTCTCACGTACTCCTCCTTCCCCCCCACCCCTCTCCCACTTGTGCTCTCCCCATCTCTCTCAAAACAAACTTTAAAAAAGAAAAGATATTTAAATAGTTAGGTAATGTCTAATTTTGGCAGGAGTGTGAATGGCATTTTTATATATTCCTGGTGGGAATATAAATTGGTACAACTTTCTTGGAGAGTAATATGGAAATATTGACCAAGAATTGATAAGTATTTTCCCATTTAAGTGAATTAAAAAAAATTTTTTTAAGGTTATTTACTTTAAAAGGAGAGCGTGAGTAGGGGAGGGGCAGAGAGAATAGACTGGTTAAATCATGTTCCTTCTGTATATTAGAAAGAATGACCTGATAGGTTATAGAAAGTGAAAAGATCACATTAAAGTGCCATTATAACTTATAAAATGTGTGACTGTATGTGTGTGTTCATTTAAAAATTGAAAATAATGTGTATACCTATGTGTATGTATAAACATAAATACAAACATTTGTATATGTACCTGTAAACATAAATCTATTTATGTATTTATGTAAACACAGTGTATTGTTTGGTGTCTAGTATGCTGTAAATCTTTCTAAATCATGAACTTAAAAACATGAAAAACATTTTTTCAACAGGTTTCATTATGTATCTAATACATTAAGTTAAACTAATTCCTTTCTTTCACATATCTGAAAATTAACTTCATATCTGCTTTATATTTCATATCTGTTTTATAATATGGGGAAAACTTAAAATTTTCCTAAAATTGAAAAATTTTGTAGGATTTAAACCAAATGCAGTAAAGATTGCAGGACTTTGACTTTCCATTTTCTAAACTACACTAGTATTTGAGATCTTAGTAGCAATCTATTTAAGTCCTAAAATATGGAATACAAAAAAATTATATCCTGGCTTTGAGATTTTGTTAGGGGTATGAGTAGGACATGAATACCACAACATCCACCATTTTCATTAGTGATAAAGATAATTTATGATAGAGCTAACAGGGAAATCTTGAAACCTTGCCTTAGGGCTTAGTTATGAATGCAACTATGAGCAAATGATTCTTTAAATACAGCAAGGATTTTACTGAATCCTTTTTGTTTTTTCAATGGTTATTTATTTTGAGAGAGAGAGTGAGCAGGGGGGGGGAAGAAAGCTAGGGAGAAGAGAGAGAATGCCAAGCAGACTCCACACTGTCAGCACAGAGCCCAAAGAAGAAATCCATCCTAAGAACTGTGAGATATGGCCTGAACCGAAGTCAAGAGTCGGATGTTTAAATGACTGGGCCACCCAGGTGCTCCTGAATCCTCTTTTATTCTTCTTTATTAAAAGCAGAGTTTGGGGGGCTCCTGTGTATCTTAGTCGGTAGAGTGTCTGACAATTTTGGCTCAGGTCATGGTCCCAGGATCATGGGATCAAGCCCCACTTTGGGCTCCGTGCTGAGCGTGGGCCTGCTTAAGATCCTTTCTATTTCTGTCTTCTGCTTGTATGTGGGTGTGTGTGCATTCTTTCTCTCTTTCTCTCTCAAATAAAAAAAAATTTTTTTAACCCAGATTTTTGGAGAGGGGGGGAAGGGAGTGAAGGTCATGGAGGAGGGCACTGTGGGGAAGAACACTGGGTGTTATATGGAAACCTTTTTGGCAATAAACTATATTAAAAAAAAAAACAACCCAGATTTTTCAGATGGTTGTTTTATGCCCAGGCAGAAATCAGTGTTGTGGGGTATGGCCACTAGTTTCAGAAATTAAATAGATAAATAAAAAGAAAAATTAAGTAGGAAATAGGTTACAGTAGAACTTTATAAGGATAAATTCTTATGATATTTTGGTTTTTTTTGGCATGTATATGTATATATGATCACTAGGTTGTTTTGAAATATATTTCGTATTATGGGTCACATTTAAAAACTGCTATAAAAAAGTTAGAATGAAGATTCTGAACCTTGATTTTTAAGGGCTAGAGCTTAAGTGCTCCTTTTGAGTACTTTTTTTTTTGAAGTTATTTATGTCCACATGCTTTTATACTCCTATTTCGCCCTCCCCCTTCTTAATCATCTTTTATTTATTTTTAAGTTTTTTTGAGTAATCTCTATACCCACGTGGGGCTCGAATTCTCCACCCTGAAATCAAGAATCATGTGCTCCTCCAGTGTAGCCAGCCATGCACCTCATTAATCATCTTGTAAATCGGACCTTTTTGAGCTCTTTTAACTTTAAATACCTTCTTTCCCATTATTTCCTCACCTTACTCGTATTTCACTTATTTTCTGGAAGAGACAACTCTCACAAGTACATACTTTACAGTCACGTGTGTGCACAGTGCTTTCTTGATACCAGTGGTTTTCTTCTCTAATAAGTACTACAAGTGAATATTTAAAGTTCTCTTCCCTCCCCTGTACTAAATTCACACTGGTATTCAGTAAATGCAAAGTGGCCTTAAAGACACATTTCTGCTTAAAGATTTTCATCATTATTCTTTTGCTTTCTGGGTAAAGTCCCAGCTGATTAACCTGACCCAGAAAGGCCTTCAGAGGTCTTCATTCTGATTAAAACTCCAATTTTGTCTTGTCCTGCCTTACAACCCCACGTTATCCTACCCACCCCTTCTGAGGCTCATTAGGTGCCCCTTCTCTCTATGCCTATAGCACTTACTCTATTGTAATCAATATGTTTTTCTCATTAGATGGATTGATTTGTGAGGGCAGATCATGTCTTCCTCACTATTGAATTCCTAGCTCATAGTTTAGCTTAATAAAGATTAAATGGAAAAAAAAAATACTAGGGCATATGGGTGGCTTAGTCAGTTAGGCATCCGACTTTGACTCAGGCCATGATCTTGTGGTTCATGCCCGGCATCGGGCTCTGTGCTAAGGGCTGGGAGACTGGAGCCTGCTTCGGATTCTGTGTCTTCCTCTCTAACCCTCCACTGCTTATGCTCTTTCTCTTTCTCTCAAAAGTAAATAGTAAGGGGTGCCTGGGTGGTCGGTTAAGCATCTGGCTTCGGCTCAGGTCATGTCTCATGGTTCGTGGGTTCGAGCCCTGTGTCGGGCTCTGTGCTGACAGCTAGCTCAGAGAGCCTGGAGCCTGCTTCACATTCTGTATCTCCCTCTCTCTCTGACCCTCCCCTGCTCACACTGTCTTTCACAAAAAAATAAAAAACATGAAAAAAATTTTTTTAAAGTAAATAGTAAGCATTAAATAAAAGGAAAAACTGTTGAACAATAGTAGTTCTAGCTCAACATTTATTATGTGCCCGTTGTGCTAGTTTTATGCAGTCCTTTCATATTTGGTATCACATTTAACTCACAAAAATCCTCTTAAGTGGTCATAAACCTATTTAATAAATGAAGAATCCTAGTATCAGGTTGTGTAATATGTCCAAGGTCACTCAGGTAATCAGAATTTGAACCATTATAGGCACTCTCCTTCCCCACTCCAAATTCGGTGTATTTTACCTATTGAAGAAGACTATACTTTACAACTTCATTCATTATTTTTCCCCTTTTTAAAATACAGCTGGTGTATTCTCAGCAGGCCTTGCTCCAGCTGCATTTGTGCCAAATCCGTATATTATTAGTGCTGCTCCTCCAGGGACTGATCCATATACTGCAGCAGGATTGGCTGCAGCAGCAACATTAGCAGGTAACTTATGTTCATCCTCGTTGTTTATTATGGATTTAGTTTTCATTTTCTTACAACCTTTATTTTTGTCTATTTCCTGGGCAATTTGAAGTTCCTAAGAAAATCTGAAACCATTACGTAGAATGAATTGAAGTTTCCAGAGAATAAGTGTACTATTTGTCCAATTTTAATGTTGTAGGAAAAAACCTAAACTTGGTAACTCTTTCCTTATGTACATAGTTGATTTCCATTTCAATTTTGTAGTTTTAAAAACCTTACAGTGTCAACCACAGATCTTCATTTTTTTGACCAATTCCTTTACCCACTGAGCCAATGCAAAGTAAAGTTACTTTTCATGCAGTAAAATGGGGTTGGTACTCTAGATACCCAGGTCAGGGAGAGTATGAGGTAAAGAGCTTCAGCAATCTTGAGAGAAGGAGTATCTAAAAAGTAAAGGTTATTGAGCAGTGTTAAAATATGCAAGTAGACTGAGGGGCAAAAAGGTGGGTGGCATGGAGTTTGAAAGAACTTACTGTCAAAACCAGAAACTGCCACTCAAAATCTAAAACAAAAACCAATACGACACAGGGTTACATGTCAGTAGTATTGCAGTAATGCTTGGGGAAAATGTTTTTAAACCCAAAGCTGTATCTCTGATTATTTATGTAGTAAGGAGAGTTGTGTACTGGTCAGACACAATCCAGTTTAGCCAAGCAAACAATTTGGTGGTCTTTTGTAGGGTTTTTGACGAAAAAGTTTTAGGTTGAGCTGATTACAGAGACAAATGAATTAGTTTTAGGCATGGGCTATATTGGTTACAGAGGCAGGAACAGGGTCCTGTCAGCCATAATGTGTGTTCTCTGGAGTGAGTCTGCTAGTTGACCGACTTTCATAACTCTAAATTATCACGATTTTTAAACTTTGTTCACTGATATGAATCGTCCCTGATGAATTAGACAATTTTAAACTTCACCTCTGGTAGTAGGTATCATGACTATAAAAGTCTTTTCCTGGGAGTTAGGGGACTTTTTTTTTTATACTCAAGACTGTTTTAAAAGCTGAAAAGAAAACCACATTAATTTCAAACTCTAGTTTGATAGCTTAGTTAGCAGACCAAAACTAATTTGTCACATTCAGTAGTTTTTAGTATTAGTATAGATTTGCATGTGATTTCATGAGGGGATGAGCTTTCTCAGTGCCATTTAATTGGATGTTAGTATGTAAAATTCTGGTGTATCATAGAATCTATGGACTTGAAAGAAACTTTAAGAAACTTACTTTTCAGATTAAGCATTCTAGGCATTCTGGACTCTGGCTTTTTAAGACCAGTGCTGTCCAATAGAAATATAATATGGGCCAGATAATGTAATTTAAAATTTTTAATAGCTACATCATAAAATTAAAATACAGATGATATTAATTTCAATGTTTGATTTAGCCCAACACAACCAAAATATTGTTATTTTAATACAATTAATATTTTAAAATTATTAATGATATTTTAAATTTTTTCCCCCACAAAGTCTTCAAAATCCTGTGTATATCATACTTAATACCACATCTCAGTTTGGGCTATCCAACTTTTTAGTTCTTCAGTACTCACAAGTGGCTTCTGGCTACTGTTTTGGACAAAGAGATTCTAGATAGATATCTGGCTCTTGTTTTGATAGTGTATTCTTCACAGATCCTGTTAACAGTTCTCATTGTAGATTTGTGCTTAAACTATTTTCAGAAATATTTTACCTTTAAATTTTTTAATGCGTTTCACTTTAGTGATTCAGTCAATTGTACTGGGCTTTATTTTCCTCCAAAACAATGTGAAACCAAGAGTTTGACTTTTTAAAATATTAAATAGATGTACTAAAATTGTTATCAGTGGACTTTTTGGCCACCTTTTTATAGCATTCAGTAATCATGACATCTTAACTCATCAGCTTAATGGTGGAACTTACTGTGCATCATGCTGTTTACTCGTATAGAAGCAAATGTTACTTTGAATAGCATATACGAGAGCAAGAACAGTTCATTTTATTTTTCCTAGTTTGCTTTCATATGTCTGTATCCCTCTCTGCTTTTATATTACCTCGTTCTTGTCTTGACTCACTGGTTCCGTTTTCATAGCCACATAAACACTGATGTTTCATTTGTTTTCATGTGATTTTCATTTGTGAGAATTGTGACTAATTCTGTTTCAAATGTGAAGAATATTTTTAATAAAAACTTTAAAAATTATTTTTGAATTCAAGGTTTACAATTCAAATAAAGTTTAGCAAGTTTGGTACAAGAATGTTCCATAGTTTTATGTTATAGGTTGCAAATAGGTAAAAGTGTTTTGTTTTATTTTTGTAATTTTTTTCAATATTCAGAAAATAGCCTTTTAAGAGAATTTGAATTGAACATCATAAATGGTTATGGTTTTATGAAGCCTAATGTTCCTGAATATAATATCTGTCTGTTTGCCTGTATCAAATCCATAAACTGGCATTCAGTAACTGTTGCGTAGATGGTTAAGCATCCTGTCAAATCATTGGTCCTCTTGACTTCAGCTTTTCCATCTCCATTAAAGCCACTGTTGTCACTCCTAAATACTTTTTCTTCAAATAATCATAACCTAAATGAGACTCCCCTACTTGAATCAGGAAAAAAAGAAAGGATATTTATATAGCAGCTATAAGTGGGCTGAGGATTATAAGGACATTTGCTTTATGTCATATACACTGTTCCTCTTTATGATCTAATGGTAACTGATTTATCTATAAAATGTAAGTAACTTTTTTTGTTGGGGGGGCGGGGTCGGGTGTGGGGTTTAGGTCCAGCAGTGGTTCCACCTCAGTATTATGGTGTTCCGTGGGGGGTGTATCCAGCCAATTTATTTCAGCAACAAGCTGCCGCTGCGGCAAACAACACAGCAAATCAGCAGGCAGCATCACAAGCCCAGCCTGGACAGCAACAGGTAGAGGCCTGCCTTCATTAAATAATACCTGAAGAGTATTTGAAATTAATGAATTCCTTGTTTTCAAAATCTGTGTCTTTTCTTTTCATCTTCCTCAGTATGTAATACACTACCTAGTATATAATTGCTATACAAGTATTGATTCCATGTTTCTTTTTTCTAATTGATATACTCTGAATTTAAAGATTTAGGTATATTCCATTTTTACATTTTTGTTACTGAAACTTGTCTTGAAATCTCTAGCAGATTTTAATTTTCTTTTCATCACGTTTCAAGTGTGCTCATGTTCCTATTAAAGTAATTGTCATTTCATTTACTTCTGGGAACTTAAATTACTAATTTAAATATTATACATTTCAGACCAGAAAAAGATTAAGGGGCACTTTATATTTTTAAGCAAGCTGGAAAAAGTTGAAAAGATGAAATATTTTCACTAATGATTAGATTTAATTTCTTAAAATGGAAAATATTTATTATAATGGTTTTGGTTAGTTTTGGGTTTTTTAAATTTCAGCTGCTTTCTTGGAACTATTTTTGATAAATGTAAAAACACTATTGATGATTTCAGAAATCTGATTTTCAAATTCTTCATACTTATCCCAAAGAAACAGCTTAATGAAAAGTGTAGTGTTACTTGGCAGTTAAATTTTATTCTAAATTTCCATTATATTTTTTTAATACTGTATTGGTGTTCTGTTGAAGCTGTCCTTTGACTCAGTTTTTGCAGATTAGACCAAGATACCATTTAATAAATTAGTTTTCAATCTATAAGTCTTCTTTGGGCAAACATGAAAATACACTATTCGAACAACACACCGTTGTGTGAGGCTTCCACAGGGGGTTCTACAGTGACTCCCTGTCCTGAATTGTTCATCTCTCTTTGTGAAATTTGTATGATCTAAAATTTTGCCATTCCCCCCAAATAAATTTCTCTTATTTCAATACAAATTTACTAAGTTAAAGAGCACAAATACTAGAAATAATTTTTCATAAAGACCTTCTAGAATCTCCGAATGTTACTTAACAGATTGTTATAGTTCTCAAAAGCCAGTGGTTGTGTTTTTGACTTTAAGTATTTTGTATTTTTTCATGCTGAATCAACATTTCATTGCATATAAATACATGGCAAGAATATCCAAAGGCAATTTACCATATGTACAGAGTTGTCCAGAATAAATTTATTTATCTGTTGTTTTATAATTTTATTTTTAAGGAAATCATTTGTCCTTTGTAGGTTCTTCGAGCTGGAGCAGGTCAGCGCCCTCTTACTCCCAGTCAGGGCCAACAAGGGCAGCAGGCCGAATCACTTGCAGCAGCAAATCCAACTTTGGCTTTTGGTCAGGGTCTTGCCACCGGCATGCCAGGTATAGTCAGTTAATTGTAGAAATTTGCATAGGTTTGAAATGTTAAATGTATTCACTCACATTTGAAGAGTGAAAAAAAGTCAAGAAATGTCTTTAAAGTCTTGCCTACCTACAATAAGTTATTTAGATGCCAGTAGTTGAAATCTATACTTTTTGTGATACAGGGATGGGAAACATGTACTAGAATTCTTAATACATCCATTTTTTCTTAACTCTTTGTTTGGCATAAACCATAGCATTTTCTCAACATAGTCCAGAATTCTTGAAGCATGCTTCAAGAAATAAAAGCACTTGGTTAGAGTTGGCATGTTAAGACAAAACCTCTATGTACTATTGCTGCTGAATAAGGTCATTTAGTTAATATGGAGAAGTTTGCAGCTAAAAATTTCCACTGTTCTATAGTATTTAGCTCATTTCTAGTAGTATAAACCATTGGTATTTATAACCTGACAGCAAGTGTCTTCTAAAATATGAAAGCCTAACGCAAAGAAAATTATAAAACTTCCTTACCACTATCACATTACAACTTTAAGAAAGGGCCAGCATTTTTTTGTGAAGTAGCTTTTCATGAAACTAGATACAAAATTACGACTTTAATAATAATGGAAGGAGGATACTTTTCTTAATCCAATAAAAGCAGCACTTACATTTTTAAAGTGAAATTTAAAGCTTTTGAATATGCTAATTTCCTATTCTGTTCTCTCCTGAAGACTCACTTTCTCAAGTATGCTATTTTTTCACTTTTAGTATATGAATAATTATTCCTAGAACCATATGCTTATAAATGAAATGTGAGTTTCAGTTTCCATTTAATTGTAATGTAGTTAAATTTCCTATTCAGATCATTTAGGAAACGCATTTAATTTATCAGAAAATATATGTGATTGAGGGTTTCTTTTATGTGTTAATGTGTGGCTGAAGGCTTCTGTATGTTATTTAAAAATTTCTATATCGATTGCATTCATTCTATTTTGAGATTCTAACGTCTGATTTCATCGTCTTGTCTAGCCGACTGACGAAAGAGAAGATGTTAATACTACAGTCCCTGAAGTACAAACGATAATAGAACGGGAGTGTTCTCATTATTTTCTTTTTAACTCCAGCTATGTACTTGCTTCAGAGAAGCTGCTTTTCCTGAAGTTGTAGACATGTGGAAGGACATGGAGAGCTAAAAGGACCTGAGCTGATGAAAGTTTATGAAAGATAATGCTAAGACAGCTCTGCGTTCCTCTATCTACCCCACACATCCTTTAAGCCCCTGCCTCCATGATTCCTTAGCAGTAACTCAAACATTAACTCCGTAACAATTGCAAAGTAAGACGTCCTCTTTCCATCCTTCTTCTTTTTCTCAATTCTTGGTGTATTTCACCATTTTGACTATGTCCAACTCTCCAATTTCTCTCTGTCATTATACTACCTTCTGTGATGTTTTATTTTCCTGGCTCTTCTACCTTCTTGATTACTTTTATCAGTTTCCCTTACCTCTGTGTATATCCTTAAACATGGAAGACAGTGTATCTTAGTGACTAGATACTTTGGAATCAGATATGCCATAATTCTGTACAACCTAATTGCAGGATGTTGGCCAATTTTTCTCTTTGAACTTCAGTTTCAATATTGGAACAGTAGGTACTTTACTTTTTGGGGGTGGTGTACATCTTATTTCATCATTTCTGCTATCATTCCTATTCCAGTAAACTAATGAGTTTACACCTACATCTTGGATTCTTTTATTTGAACACCTAATATATTTCTGCTTTTGTATCAGACAGTACCATGTGTATGTTCCAGATACTCTTCAAAATTCAGTGTCCAAAAAAAACCACCAATGAACTCCTCTCTCCTAGATTTACTTTGTTTTACTATTGGTTCCATTGTCCTCTGTAATTAGAAACTTTTGGCTTCAGCCTCAGACTCCTCCTCAACTCTTTTTCTTCTGTGCTTCACATTCAATTTCTTTTTCATTTGTTCTATTTTTTCAGCCTCTTTCTGGGCTTTCCACTAATTCTGTCTACCTCCAATCTCTTATATTCATTTCATCTCTTTTGGTTTATTTCTTTATCTTGAGAGAGATGGAATCCTAAACAGACTCTGCACGCCTAGCCCAGAGCCCGACATGGGGCTGAATCTCAGAAATCATGAGATCATGACCTGAGCCGAAGTCAAAGAGTCAAACGCTTAACCAACTGAGCCACCCAGGCGCCCCTCATTTCATCTTATTATTCTCTTTTCAGTTAACCTTTCAAAAATACAGGTTAGTTTTATACCATTCTGGTTCTTAATATTTTCAAAAAAAAATTGAGAGAGTGTGAGAGGGGGGAGGGCCGGAGAAAGGGAGACACAGGATCCAAAACAGTCTCCAAGCTATCCAGTGCCAGGACTCAGACTGAGGAAGAGTGAGATCATGACTTGAGCCAAGTCAGACACCCAACTCACTGTGCCACCCAGGTGCCCCTTAATATTTTAAATGCTCTTGTCCCAAACTACCTGATAGATAGCATCTCTCCATAGTCCTTTGCTATACTACTGGCCGAAAATACTTGTACTTTTTATGCTTCTAGCGTTAGCTATTGGTTTTTAGCTTAATACCATTTTAGACATTTGAAGGAAAATTGGGATCGAGGTTTTTTTTGGTTTTTTTTTGTTTTTTTGGGGGGGGATCGAGTTTAACATTTTTCTTTTTTTAACTCTGATTTCCAAACATTTTGTAATTCTTTCTCATCCTTCAATATCCATTGCATGAAACCTTCCTGATCTTTCTTTCCCAGTGTGTTTTCATCAGTAACTACTACTCTTGCACCTTTCTTTAGTACTTCTGTCTGTCTTGCATTTCATTTACCTATTTGTGATTTATTTTCTCAATTCTGCCCGTTTTACCATGTTAAAGGGAGAAAATATCTTAACATAGAACAGCATTTTCTAGTTCCCCTTGAGGTTTGTAGATCTTGTCTTAAAACAAAGTGACATCTTAGAATTAAGGAGGGGTGCCTGGGTGGCTCATTGGTTAGGTGTTCAACTTTGACTCAGATGATGATCTTGTGGTTTGGGAGTTTAAGCCCTGCATTGGGCTCTCTGCTGTCAGCAGAGCCTGCTTTGGATCTTATGTCCCGTTCCTTTACTTTATCCCTTTCCTGCTTGCATGCTCACTCACTTACTCTCTCAAAAATAAACATTATTAACATTTAAGGATATAGTATATTACCCCCTCTACTAGATTGTATGGTTCTTGAGTGTGGGGACCATGTCTTTTTTTTTTTTTTTAAGCCCCTGTGTCTCATCAGACTGTCTGAATAAAGAAAGATAACAGTAGAAATTAGAAGTTTAGAACTAAATGATTATGAAAATTCTACAAATTTAAGCTTTTCAACTACACCTAAAACAACACAGGAGAAGAATATAATAGGCTGAAATGCATACATTGGAAAATAAGTTTCTACCTAGGAACTATAAAAGGAAGAGAATAAACCCAAGGAATTTGTAAAAGGAAACCAAATAATAAAGATGCGAGCTGATGTGAATGAAATAGATGGCAAACGTACAATTAGAAGATTTATATTATCCCTAAAGTTATTTCTTTTATAAGACTAATAAAATTTGTAATCCTCTGGCTCATCCAAAAGTTTAAAACAAGGCAGAAATAACCAATAGAGAAAAATTAAATTCTCATTGGTGTTTATTAGTAATAATTTCACATTACCAAATTAGGAAAATAGATAAAATGTATAAATAACTAGAAAAATGTAACCAAAACAGACTTGAGGGCATGTAAAAAAATCAAGGTTCTGTTAATGTTAAAGAAATAAGCAATAACAATTTTTCCCATAAGGGAATTTAGGGATTTTAGGCCAACAGAAAACTTCAGTGTTGGAAACCAGGTATTCAAGGTTGGAATAATTCCAACTTTTAAGATCATTGAAAATAGAAAAAGAGGGTGTGCCTCCCAGGTCATTTTATGATATTAGTAGAATCTAAATACTAAAATCTGTCATATTTAATGCTATCCTTATCAAATACCACCAATATTTTTCACAGAGCTAGGACAAACAATCCTAAAATTTGTATGGAATTAGAAAAGACCCTGAATAGCCAAAGCAATCTTGAAAAAGAAAAAGCAAAGCTGGAGGCATCAGAATTCCAGACTTTAAGTTATATTACAAAGCTGTAGTCATCAAGACAGTATTGTTCTGGCAAAAGCAGACACACAGATTTGTGGAACACAACGGAAAACCCTGTAATAGACCCACAATTTTATGGTCAATTAATCTTCAACAAAGCAGGAAAGAATATTTAGTGGAAAAAAGACAGTCTCTTCAACAAATGGTGTTGGGAAACATGTAGATGAATGATCCTGGACCACTTTCGTATACCATACACAAAAAGAAATTTAAAATTGATGAGAAACCTAAATGTGAGATAGGACTCCATCAAAATCCTAGAGAACACAGCAGCAACCTCTTGGATATGAGCTGTATCAACTTGTACTAGACACGTCTCCAAAGGCTTGGGAAACAAAAGTGAAAATGAACTACTGGGATCTCATCAAGATAAAAGCTTTTGCACAGCATAGGAAAACAGTCAACAAAACGAAAAGACAACAAGAAGAAGACATTTGCAAGTGACATAGCTGATAAAGGATTAGTGTCCAAAATCTATGAAGAATTTATTAATCCTGACACCCAAAAAGCAAATAAATAATCCAGGAAGAAATGGGGAGAAGACATGAATAGGTATTTTTCCAAAGAAGACATCCAGATGGCTAACAGATAACGTGAAAACGTCCTCAGCATCACTCATCATCAGGGAAATACAAATCAAAGCCACAGTGAGGTATCACCTCACACCTGTCACAATGGCTAAAATTAACACAGGAAACAACAGATGTCAGCTTGGCTACAGAGAAAGGGGACCCCATTTGCATTGTTGGTGGCAGTGCAAACTGGTGCAGCTACTTGAGAACAGCATGGAGGTTTCCCAACAAATTAAAAATACCACCCTGGGGTGCCAGTTGGTCGAGCATCTAACTTTTTTTTTTTTATTAAGTTTTAAAAAAATGTTTGTTTTTGAGAAAAAAAGGGAGACACAGAATCCAAAGAAGGCTCCAAGCTCTGAAAGGTCAGCACAGAATCTGACACGGGGCTTGAACTCACGAGCTATGAGATCATCACCTGAGCTGAAGTAGGACACTTAACCGACTGAGCCACCCAGGCGCCCCAGCATCTGTGTCTTGATTTCAGCTCAGATCATGACCTCAAAGTCGTGGGATTGAGCCCACCATGGGGTTCTTCCTGAGCATGGAGTCTGCTTAAGATTTTCCCTTTCTCCCTCTGCTCCTCTCCCCATCTCATGTATGTTCTTTCTCTCCCTCCCTCCTGCTCCCCCCCCCCAAATAATAATTAAAAAAAAAAAAAAACTACCTTGCAATCCAGCAGTTAGCTCTTTTCCCAATCCAGCTGTACTAGTTATTTACTCAAAGGATACAAAAATACAAATTGAGAGGGTACATGCACCGAGTGTTACGCTAAACAATATAAGTTTGAAAGACAGATACCATATGATTTCACCCATAATGTGGAATTTAAGAAACAGAATAGTTGAACATAGATGAAAGAAATAAAAAGAGAAGGGAGCAAACCATAAAAGAGACTCAAAGCAAACCGAGGTTTGTGGGAGGGGCGGTGTGTGGGAGGGTGGGCTAAGTGAGGGGTGGGTATCAAGGACGGACTTGTGATGAGCACTGGGTGTTCTATGTAAGTGAAGAATCACTGAATTTTACTCCTGAAACCAATATTACGCTATATGCTAACTATCTAGAGTATTTTTTAAAAACTTGAAACACCAAGAATAAGAAAGTAAAATAAACTTAAATGCTAAAAATCATATCTGGGGTGCCTGAGTGGCTTAGTTGGTTTTGTCCAGCTTTGGCTTAGGTTGTGATCTCACAGTTCATGAGTTTGAGCCCCATACTGAGCTGTCTGCTGTCAGCACAAGACCTACTTCAGAT
The DNA here is from genome assembly GCF_006229205.1 of Suricata suricatta. Classification (NCBI taxonomy): domain Eukaryota; kingdom Metazoa; phylum Chordata; class Mammalia; order Carnivora; family Herpestidae; genus Suricata; species Suricata suricatta. Next base: position 150,237,333 of record NC_043703.1, read on the forward strand.
CCTCTGGTCCCTCTCTGACCCTCCCCCGGGGTTCTCTTTCTCTCAAAAGTAAATATTAAAAAAAATAAACTTGTCAAAGATTATACAGAAAAGGACAATTACAAGTTGATTACTAAATTTTAAATTAAATATTAACACAGCCAGGTGTAGCAGCATGTAAGCAGGATAACACAATATGATGAACAAGTTGGTTTTATCCCAAGAATTCAAGAAGTTTAGAAAGTCACATAGTGTAATTGCCACATTCAAAGATTGAAAGAAAGCAATCACAAGAACTATTCAAAAGATGCAAGAAAAGCATAATGAATTTATATACTGAACCTAATAACAAACCACTTCGGCAAATTAGGATTAGAAGAGAATCTCCTTAGTATGCTAAGGCGGGAATTGACACCCCTCTACCCCCAAATGGATAACAAACTTCCGCTTTAGGTGGAATTTTAGAAGTCTTTTTTTTTTTTTTTTTTTTTTTTTTAAAGACTGAGAACAAGACAAGGATTCCTTTCAGCATGTTAGAGATCCTAGCCAGTACTATAACATGAGAGAGAAACGAGAAAATCCTGTAAAGAAAGAACTAAAACTGTCATTATGAAAAGACACATTTATGTATTAGATGAATCTTTAGGGAAAGTATTTGAATTAACATTAAGGCTTTTGGATATGAAAATCAATTTAAAAATACTTTCTGGGGGCACCTGGGCAGCTCAGTTGTTTAAGTGTCCGACTTTGGCTCAGGTCATGATCTCCCAGTTAGTGAGTTTGAGCCCTTTAGCAGGCTCTGGGCTGACTACTCAGAGCCTGGAGCCTCCTATGGCTTCTGTCTGTCTGTCCCTGCCCTTCCCCTGCTCACTCTCTCCTTCAAAAATGAACATTAACAAAAATTAAAGACTCTTCTGTTAACAGCATACTGTTTGAAAATGAAAAAATTTAAAGATATTTATGGTAGTAGCAAGTACTTAATCTAAGTAAAAGTATACATGATTTCTGTGAGAAGCCGCTGCTTATACATTAAAGGAGACTAAAGAGATACATTCGGACAGCTCAGCATTTAAAATTTTTGAAGTGTTTAATGTTTTTAATGTTTTTATTTTTGAGAGAGGCAGTGTGCAAGTGGGGGAGGGGCAGAGAGAGAGGGAGACACAGACTCTAAAGCTGGCTCTGGGTGCTGAGCTGTCAGCACAGAACCCAACCTGGGGATCGAACATAGGAACTGCAACATCATGACCTGAGCTGAAAGTCAGGCACCCAACCAGTTGAACCACCCAGGCTTTCCTGAACAGCTCAGCATTTTAAATAATGTCACTTCTCCCTATAGTTTCAGTACATATCCAATTAAAATTCCTAACAGATTCTTTTTTATGGTATTTTGAACAGCTGAGAAAAAAATTTAGTGAAAATGCAAAGGGTCCATCAAGATTAAGGCACAATACTCTTAAAAGAACAAAATTAATGAGTAAAAAGACTTGCTCTGTTCTGACTTGCTCTGGTAGTAAAACTAATTCTAAACCTACAGTTAAATTATTGCTGGGAGATGGGGCGCCTGGGTGGCTCAGTTGGGTGGGCGTCCAACTTCAGCTCAGGTCATGATTTCACAATTGTGAGTTCGAGCCTCACATTGGACCCTGTGCTGACAGTTCAGAGCCTGTAGTTTGCTTTGGATTCTGTGTCTTTCTCTCTGCCCCTCCTCATGCTCTTTGTCTCTGTCTCTCTCAAAAATAGCTAAACATTAAAAAAAATTTTTAATAAATGCCTGGAGAGAGAAACCAGTGGGACCGAATAAAGACCCCCCAAAATGAAATCCCCAAGAAAGGACACCTAGTCGCAAAGAAACAGAACAAAACAGTAGGAAGGAATGACTTGTTTTACAAATAAGATGAAATAAAATTGGTTGTTTTGGAAACAAAATGAAATTGAAGCCCTGCTCTGTCTTGTGTTCAATAACTCCTTCAATTGGATTTTAGACATAAATGTGGAAAGTGGACTTTTAAGGCTATTAGACGATAACATAGGGAAATTTTGTTATAAAAATAAAGGAAATAATAAATTTGACAGTTACCTCAAAATTCACCATAAAGAGAATAGACTGTCAGGCTAGGGATGGAAAAAGATAATTGCAATGTATTAAAACTAAATAACTTTGGATACGACATATATATTTATAAGCCAGTTAAAAAAGGCAGCCCAGTAGGAAAATGAGTAAAAGACTTGAAAAAGGGTCTTACAACAATAGCATATGAATAGATGCTCAGCTTCTTTAGTATAGGAAAAGGAAACTAAAAACCACAACAAAATATTTCTGCATATCTTCCAGATCTGTCAGATTTTAAAGTCTGAGAATATAAAGTGTTAAAGTTGTAGGGAAGTAGGGACTCATACTGAGGTAGAAAGAGTGTGCATTTACCCATTAAGTGTGTTAGCTACTTAGATACATACAAGTCTTGGAGTAGAGAAACAACTACACATTGCACACCAGGATACCCGTACTAAAATGTTTATAAGCAATACTGATGGCAGTGTCCCTAAATGGGGGGAGCAGTGTAAATGTAGAACACATCAATGCATTTTGGTATCCATCCAATGAACTGCTATACTAATGGAAATAATGGAAATAGATATCTGTATACAAATGTATATCTATATACAAATATATCTACTTGAAAAATTTTAAATCCTCCAATCCAAATGAGTATTAAGGAGGGAGACATTTGTGGGTAGTAGAGTAGTGTATATGTAGTGTATAGGCACCCCTATATCATGATTTTTAAATGGTTGCTTACAAATGAAAAGCTAAGGGAATGCTGCTAATGAAGCTGTTGGTTTAGAATTTTATTAAAATTGCATAATAATCTATTCTTTTGGTGTTCTACCTCACAGCCCTTAGTTTTTCCACCTTCCTTTCATAACTAATAAATATTTTTCAAAGGTCAGTGCTTGATAGCCTATAGTTTATATATCAAAGAAGATACCTTGTCATTTTGTAGTTTGTAAATGGAAGGCATCTCTTAAAATTTCTAGAAAACAACACATTTATTTACACACGATTACAGTTTCATACATTTAGTAAGTACAACAATCTTCAAAAGTGTTAGGTTTTCATATCATTGTTTAAGGATTTTATATTAATAGTATATAATTATGTTTTCTGGTTGATAAAAATAAATGCAAGGGAAAATAAATATGCGTGTTTTCTATATTAAATGTTCTCAATAGTAAACATTTATTTTAATATTATTTAGGCTATCAAGTACTAGCTCCAACTGCCTATTACGATCAGACTGGTGCCTTAGTGGTTGGCCCTGGAGCAAGAACTGGCCTTGGAGCTCCAGTTCGTTTAATGGCTCCAACACCTGTTTTAATCAGTTCAGCAGCAGCGCAAGCTGGTAAGTGCATCTGATGTTTTCAGGGATATTTTTCTGGTGTTGTTTGAGATATTTTAGAAATCGTCTTTTGGGTGGTTTTAATTTATTTATTAATTTATTTTCCAGCAGCAGCAGCAGCAGCAGCAGCTGGAGGAACTGCAAATAGTCTTACAGGCAGCACAAACGGTCTCTTTCGGCCACTTGGCACTCAGCCACCGCAGCAGCAGCAGCAGCCACCGCCGCCAAGCACGAACCTGCAGTCCAGTTCATTTTATGGGAGCACTTCTTTGACCAGCAGCTCCCAGAGCAGTTCTTTATTTTCTCACGGACCTGGCCAGCCCGGAAGTACATCGCTCGGCTTTGGAAGCAGCAGCTCTCTGGGTGCTGCTATAGGCTCAGCTCTCAGTGGATTTGGTTCATCAGGTAAGCTGCCTTCTTAGGACGAGTGTACTCTGCTAAGTGGACATGAGGGATGTGTATGTTTTTAATATGACGATAAATAGTAGCTTGTGTAGAAAGGACAGGAATAAAATACCGGTTTATTTAATTTTGTAGGAAAAACACTACCACCTGCAAATCTTTAAACATTTATGAATGTTTAGCTCATTTCAAACAGCCCATCTTTTATTCTGATATAATACACTTTCCCCGGCTTTAAGAACTGTAATTTTTGTCCTGGTAAGATTTGTTTGGAGCAATGTATTTTAAGCTAATTACTAGTTCTCCCTTATTATGTACAAAATATTGTTTGAGGAAGGAAATATCTTGCTACCTTAAATTTCCAGTGTTTTAAAATAATAATTGTCTTTTTGGTGCCTAACAGACGGTTTATTCTTATTATATGCTAGTGGTTCATTATGGTTTTATTTGGTATAATATATGAAATTAAAGTGCACCGAAATGTTCTGTTCAGAAGCCCCTAAGAAACAATCAATAAGCTTACCTTTTAGACTAAATAAATTAGCCTTAATCATTAAAACTTCATTTAAAAAATTTGTTCCCGTATCCTCGTTATATATATAATAAGTTTTTAATTTGAAATAGCTTCACAAAAAAAATAATTTTACACAGACAAACTGATTTTGTAATAGAGGAACAACCAGATAATATCAGAAGAGGCTCACATTGACTTCCTGTTGACATATCTGAAGTTTCCAGAGTATTCAGGAAACAGTCGGGAAAAAAAAGGCTTACCCTAGTTCTGTTGGTACAATTAATGGCAACCTTTTCTTCAAGAGGGGCAGGACAGTTTATTCAGGTTTTCTATTTTTGTAAAGTCCTAGAATCTTTAATACCTGCTTCTCGCCTGTTTTCCTACCACATTAAATTATTTTCCGGTGTGGAAAATGGCAAAACTAACATGGGCCAGTTCTTAAAAAGAGTGTTTGCTGGTTTTCCAAGGAAGTAACTTCTGAACTTTCAACATTCATATTTGTAAGAGGAATGATCTAAAGTCGCTATAAACTTAGATGCAGAATTCTTTTTTGTTTCAATGAAATACAATAGGGAAATATTATACTTGCCTAACACCAAACTACCTAAAGATGGGCACAAGAACTTCTGAGGGAAAAAACTAATGAACTTGGAGAGTCTTCAATCTTTTAATTTTCCTACTTGAATTTTTCATTTTTTTGGAGTTCGGTATTTTTATCTCTCCCCAGGCACTCCCATCGGACTCATTTTTTGCTCCTTGACAAGCATTTTCTCCATATACCCAACATGCTGAAGAAAACTGAAAGAACATAAAACTTAAAAGATAAACTTTATAGGAATGACTAGTTTCTAAACTAGAGATTATAGACTCTAAATACTCCAGGAAAAATAGAAAAAGAGCTTTGATAAACCTCATTTTCCCTTTTGTAATAATATATGCCACTGATGGTCTGGGATGGATTTCTAGGCTCCCTTACCCATTTCTTTCAAATTCCCATTTGTCTCATAGTTGTTAAGGTTATTCACCCCAGCATTCAGGAACTGGTTGGCATGAGCATTTTGTTCCCTACAGATGATTCCTACAGATGCCTCCTTCCCCAAAACTCATCTTCTTCATGCCTCTGAACATGGCTTACTCAGTTCTGACTACTGATCTGAATACCTCTGTTTTACCTTGCTTCAGAGGTCATTGGCAATTGTCACCGTGGATGCCAGTAAATAGTCTGACCATCTTCTCCTTCCTCTTGGACATTTTGTGAAAGTTCAGTCAAGTGCTGCACCAGGGTACCCTTAAAACAAGCCTACCCATTGCCATTTCACATTATGGCAATTCTATACCTGTATGAAATCTAAAACACATACAGAATCCTATAAACAGTTCTTCTCTTACCTATATGATGTAGTTATTAACACTTACAAGTGTTATGCCCCACCTTATAACACAGCTGGGAAGCTTAGTCATTGTAATATGATGATTTAAATCAACCTTTCTATGACCCATTACTTGGAAAGTGTTGTTACAATTGAAAGTTGGTAATTTAACATTTTAATACAGTTGATAAATGATTAGTGACTCCATTGTTGGTCTAGCCTTTTAGATCTTTTAGGTATCCTCTGTTTCTTATTTCATAGTCCCACTGTTGCAGATAATTTAGGCATATAGTAAAAGTTAAGGAGCCAGCTTGTTTAGAATTAACGTTATTTCTGAATTATTTTTAAATGTTTGGCTTGGCTTTTCCTTTTTGGAGGAAAATAATACTTCATGTGTCAAAACTCTGGTTTCTTTGGTTATTTGCCAGGGGAATGACGTGCTAGTGCTCTCATTAGAGAGCTGTTGTCTTTTTCCTTGTCAGTCAAATTGTTTTCTGAAATAAATAGGGATTTTAAGTGTAGTCCTGTTCTTAGAACAATCACTTTGACAGTGTCCTTTTAAATTAACATAGTTAATGTAGCATATGTTGACAATTTTGCTAAAAGCAATTCTAGAAGAGGTGGTTATTACATTAGTGTTTATGTTTGGTTTTTGTTATTAAAATACATATAGTTACATAGTATTTTCTTATTGAATGGTATCTTAAAGTGTGCAGTTTTCAATAAAACATATTAGTGTTTCAGAAACCACACTGCTTGGTATTAAAGGTTGACTAGTGTTTTTTATATTTTGCCTCATACAGTAGTGTGAGCCTGGTGTTTTTCCTTTATAAGAGTCTTGAATTTGGCAAAACCAATGTAATTGTTTGCTATCTGTATGATAAGCTTAACTTGGTCTACCCATTATGTGCTCTGCTTAATTTCTCTCTTAATTTTTCATTATGCTCTAATGACCTATTTGTAATTGACTTGTGATTAGAAAACCGAGACCTAATAGAAATTTTAAAATTCTTTTTAAAGATGTTACCATATTGGTCCGAATATACAGCTTGTTCTTTAAAAACTTGACAGGTTAAGAAATCTAATATGAAATTCCCTTAGGTATAAAAGATATGCAGTTAAAATACAAACAACAAAAGGCTAGTGTTTAGAAATAAGAAAGAAGCACTTGAAAATATGGGCTATAAGCAAGACTTAAGATTTGCGAGTTTTGGACAGCCCTTTTAAACACTTGGTAAAAGACTTTGATTATCCAGATATGTTGATTAACAGATCTTGGGTTACTTTTTCGAGCATGCATAGCTACATGGTAATGTGGTTCTACCATTTTTTAAATTATTTGTAGAGTGCTTAAGGAAAAAAAGGACTAGAAGGTTGAATTAGGAATTAAGTAAAAAGAATTTTGTATGTAGTTCAGGAAGATATGTGATATAAGATAATTGTATATTTAAGTGGTGGGGGAAAGGCTGATTAATCTTCACTTGAGTAAAGGGTTCATAAGACCAGTAGTAGAATCTCAGGAATAGGAGATCCTGAGGGGTAAGTGAAAGCATACCTTTGGTGTGATAACAGTAATGAAAGCCATCAACTTTCTAAAAGGAAGTTTACTTTTTCATATATATTTTATAGCTTAGTTGCTGAAGGATAGGAAGAATGTGTAATTTGAAAAGTGCTGAGAAGTTAGTTGCCATCTCTATTTCACAACTGACTGATATTCGGGCCAATATGGACTTAAAGGACTATGGTTTGAACACAAGCTAGAAGCCAAATTCAATGTGAATGGTGAGGGAAATGTATGAATAATCTTTGTATCAGTGTAATACTTCCTTGGCATTGAGTTGAAGTGTAAGAACCTGATTCCAAAGATTAGGGCACTACCAAAATTTAACTTTATTGGAATTTAATCTCTGGCATCTTCTAAAGCAGATACCTTACAATTGTAGGGTTTATAAATCATACCAGGGTATTAAAGCACAGTAATCATATGTGTCAATGGTAAATATGTGTGAAACAATAAACATATGAGTGCTCTGTTAAGTATTTGGTTACTTTATTGGGGTGCATTTATACCCTTTTATGATTAATAACGTAGTTTATATAGTTATCACAGTAATTATCTTCTCCATAATGTTTCTAAAAATAATTATTGTGATCACTTCTGTTATTTCCCAGCAAGAGTTGGGGATAGGTTTTATTCAGTTAACACTGTATGTAATTAGGGTTTTTTTTATTTCTTCTTCAGTTGGCAGTTCTGCAAGTAGTAGTGCCACAAGGAGAGAGTCTCTATCTACTAGCTCTGACTTGTACAAAAGATCTAGTAGCAGCCTAGCACCCATAGGGCAACCATTTTACAATAGTCTGGGATTTTCCTCCTCTCCAAGTCCAATAGGCATGCCTCTGCCAAGCCAAACTCCAGGACATTCACTTACGCCACCGCCATCACTTTCATCACATGGATCCTCATCCAGTTTGCATTTAGGTAAAAAAAAAAAAACAAAACCCTTTTTATTTGTATGTATACATGTAAGTGTGTTTGTGTGTGTGTTTATAATATATGTAAAATATTTAATGTTGGATAAAACATGCCAAATTGCTTTTGCTTTTAGATATTAGCCTTTTGAAAAAGTTCTACTTTCGTGAAAATTCAAAGTGAGGGTCTAATGTACAGTAAGGTAAAGACCCCTATTGTATATCTTATGTTCATTTTATGAAATACAGTGGTGTGTTTTTTGTCTGTGCTTTTGATTTGTGTGTGTTTTAGATCATCTGAGAAGTCAACTGTTTAAACATGATAGTAAAAGAAATTTCACTGTCGAAAGTTTTTGCACATCTAAAGGAAAACATTAGCCACTTAGCTCTCGACTTCAAATAGCTTAGTACAGTGGTTTTTTCTTTGGCCTTTGAATGCCTGGCCATTTTACCAAAGGGTGTATCAGGGTATTTGAATTTAGTATGTTTGTGAGATAGAGAATCTTATCGGTTTGGTCCATATACTTTTGAATATGTCATTAGTTTAAAAAAAATGTTTTAAGTTTGATATATCCTTGAATTTAGAGAATTTAGAACTTTTATTTGTATCTTTATATTAAAATTGCCCCCACCCCAAGATTATTGAGTTGGTGGTTACCGTTTGTCTTTTCCAGGAAGTATTTATTCATGTAGGTAACAGCACATATTTGAAGAGATTTTGAGTATCAGACTGTGTATGAATCGTTGTCTCTTCAAGGAAAGTAGTTCACTGAAAATAGATTTTGTTTTTTTTATAATTTTTAGTTATCTTAATTAATTAAAACTGAGAGATTTTTTTTTATTTCTTTGTGCTTAGATTTAAATCAGCTTGTGATTTAAAAAGAAATGTTGCTGTTATTAGCAAATAGAAGTTAGTGATTATATTTGACCCCCCCGTCATAAATATATATCAGTTTTTTCTTAAAGCTCATTAATACATAAATGTCCATGTAACAGAAGGATCTTTTGTGGTGATCATCGTTTCAATACATGTCAGTGTGACGTGGCCTAGGTTTTAAAATACTGGTCCTATGCCCCAAATTCTGAGTCTTTGCTCTTTTGTGGATATTAAATATATACAGCTGATTAATTTATTTGGGAGGTGTCCTAAGATCTGCTTTACACTGTGTAAATTTGCCAGTTTTTAGCCTGACACCTTCCTATATTTATCATCTTTTCTTGGTCATAGGGCTGCTCAGTTCCTGATTTCTGTTATTTCTGCTAAGACCCACTCACTTCCCCCCACGCCCATGTAAGATATGCCTTTGAAACTTTGAAATGAACACAAATGTTTGGAACATAAAAAACTAAGAATAGGACTTTTGTAATAGTTTTGTGTTTTATTTGTTAAGGTTATATTTGTCATGTCCTGTCATTTTTTTTATAGGTAAGTTTCAAATCAGATTCCTGTTAACCGTTACTGCTTATGTTGTGCTTTAGAGCTTGTAAAAATGGCATTGGCTATTCTACATAGCTTGCTTAAAAATTAGAACATATTTTTTCGGGGCACATACGTGGCTCACTTGGTTGAGTGTCCAACTTTGACACAGGTCATGACCTTGTGGTTCGTGAGTACAAGCCCCACACTGGGTTCACTGCTGTCAGCCTGCTTCAGACACTCTGTCCCCCTCTCTTTGCCCCTTCTCTGCTTGTGCTGTTCCAAAAAATAAAAATATATAAAAAGTAAAATACAAATTTTAGAACTGTCTCTATAATTAAACAGTAATCAAGATATTTTTCTTTAGATTATAAAGAACCCAGCTGTGTAGATGCTTAGGGAAAAAATTCTCATCAATTATGAGAAATACTCATCACTCAGACCAGCATTTCTATGTTATAGCCCAGTAGTTTTGTGCCGAGTTAAACACCATAGGTTTAGATTGAGTTGGAAATCTGATATTTTAACACACCTCTGATTGGAATTATCTGTAGATGATATTCTTTTGTGATCTCCCAATTTCCTTTAGTTTTAGTCGTAGTACGGCAGTGTTGTTAACAGAGTATGTAGACTGCCAGGATGAAATAATTTAATAGATTTCATAAATTTGCTCTTTATACAGTGTTCATGGAAGTAATCTATCCTTTGCTTTCATCTGATTGAATCACAATGCAAGATTTAACATGCGTTCTGGTCTAAGAGAGTATTTAAATTGTATATCCTTTAGGTGAATTTCTTCATGAATCAAGTTATCAAGGCACTGATTTAGGAAATGCATATGGAAATGAATTCGTATATCCATTTCTAGAAATAATCTTCGCTCACATATTTATAATATCATGAGATGGGAGTCAGTTCTTACTTTCACTAGAATTGGTTGGAAATAAATTCATTGTAGATTGTTTTCTTGTGAGATTTTAAGACAGGTAGCCATTATAATTATTGATAGGCCCTCCTGATATCTCCCTTTTTACAGCATTGAATGACACTTAAAAAAAAAAAATAAAATCTTTCCCTTTGCTAGTTATTTGATTCACAAAAAAGTCCTAATAGCAATATTGTCTGCTGCTGTCTTTCAAAAAAAGATGTTTCATTTTTAAAAATTGTTGTCATTTGATCAACATTAAGTATTTTTGGCTTATAACTAATAAGTATTTCAGTTGATAGGTTTTGATTGTTCACTTTTTATGAACTAAAATATTTTTCATTTGCAACCTTGTTATGTTTTTAATATATTGAAAGCCAGAAACATGAAAATATTTTATCTCTCATTTCCTAGTGTGAAATTTCTAAGAGATAAAGATTTTTTAAAAGTGTAACTACAATATCATATCTTTTAAAATTAATAATTTCTCATTCTATTTTCCCTAATTGACTTAACTATCTTTTTACAGGTCCAAATGAGGGTCCCACACACTGTATTTGTTTAATATGCCCTTTAGTATGGAACTATTTCCCTCTTCATCATATTTTTCTTTCCATTTGTTGAAGAAACTTTGCCCTGTTGAATTGCCCACATTCCTAACTTTGCTGATTACCCCCCACCCCCCATAGAAGTATTTATTATGTTCCTCTGCCTTGTATTTCTTGTACAGTGGAATTAAATCTAGAGGCATGGTCTGATTGTTCGTTGTTTGCTAGCTTCGGCAAGATACGGCTCTGTATTCTTAGTGTTGCACCATATCACACACACGTGTCTGGCTCTATCGTGAGCTTGTCAGCCTGATCCACCTGCTGGCTCAGCAGCCTTGGATAGTTTGCCTATTTTTATCAGAGGTTACAAAAAATGGCGATTCTCTAATTCTGTCATACCTCCCCCGTTTATTACCTGGAAGTTTTCTATAAAAAAATTTTCTGGGGTACCTGGGTGGCTCAGTCAGTAAAGCGTCTGACTGCGGCTCAGGTCATGATATTGTGATTTGTGAGTTCAAGCCCCACATTGGGCTGTGCTGACAGCTCAGAGCCTGGAGCTTGCTTCAGATTCTATGTCTCCCTCTCTCTGCCCTTCCCCTGCTCCCTCTCTCTCTCTCGCTCTCACTCTCGCAAAAATAAACATTTGAAAAATATTTAAAAAAAATAATGTTCCCATTTTTCCTCATGACTTGTGAGGTTACACTGAAAGATATAGTTCATATAGGAGTCAGGATAGTGCTTGGATCCATTAACTTTGAGAATGAGTTGACACCCTAGCAACTAACTATCTTGTGTTCTTTTAGTCATCACTGTTACCTGTAATTGATAGGGTTTAGTATCTCAGTCTACTGTGGTCTGAGAGACATCAATTTTTTATACATTTTTTTTTTTATCCTAAAATTTTACCTTGGCTATTTGGAGCCCTTCAGATTGGCTCCCGTTTGACTAAAACTTATTGTTATTTTTTTAAGGACAATTTTAAAAAGCAGCACTTAAAATACTGTGAGTCAGAGGAATAAGTAGGAAAGAACAAGGAAAAAGAAGAAGCTTAAAATTAATGGTTTTTATTTTGAAATGCAAAGAGTAGTGTCATATTCTGGGCTTTAGGTTAAGTGTTCAACATTAAGTGAATTATTTTCTCATATTACATTGATCTAAAACATGTTAGTGATTCCTGATTTATGTTCATCTTTATGCTCATTGTAATTAGATGGATCCTGGAGCTTCCTGGATACAAAGCAACATTCTGTATTTTTATTGAACTTAGGAGGTGACAAAATAATGGCTTATTCCTTGTGCCTCTTCGTATTTGAGCTGGCTGATGTTTTTCATAAGGGAATGAAAAAGTGTATTTCAAACTTTGAACTATGTGAAATCTAGTTTGAAAGGTGACTATCATTTCTGAAAATCCATTAATGTCATGTATTCAGTAATCAGATTCAGTGCTTGTTATGGATTAGAAAATTCTACAACATATTTTCTAATCACAGAAGATTTTTATGTTAAAATAGGCAGAGTAAAATTAACTGTTAGGATAATTTTTCCTATTAAGTAGAAGTTAACATCTATTAAAACTGCAAACTTTGGCAGATTTTGTCAGCTCCTTCTCTTAGACTGAAATATTTAAATAAAAATTAAAACAAGTATGACCAAATCGGTTTAAAGGCTGTGTGCAGTTTTTCTGAGTTTGTATGTGGCCCTTTAAACAGAAAACAATGTAAGTTATTTTGAAGCTTTTATTGAAAGTACTATTATCCTTTAAGTAATAAGTTGCTTGTAACTGAATAGCGTTTGAATAGTTTCCTAAGGCACCTTCATATTCATTATTTCATTTCATCCTAATTGTTAAGGTAGACTGGCTGAGCAATATGCCCGTTAAAGATAAATATAGGTCTTACCAGCCCAAGAGACTTGCCCAAACCAGTAAATGATGGAATTGAGGCTAGAACACCATTCTCACCACTGATGCTATCCTTGCTTTTTCTGTTACGCTATTCCATAATAAACTGAACAGTTTCACAAAGTATATAAACAACAGCATTCTAATCAGTCTCTGAAACTGTACCTCACAATGGTGTAGGTTATATATTTTTTAAGTTGTATAGAAGATTTTTAAACTTCTAGGTCCTTTCTTTCTCATTTTAGTTATTCTTGAGAATGTCTAAATATAATCTACTTCATGAAATGAGAATATGTGTTAATCGTAAGGCGGGCATCTCAGGAGCTCCTGCTCTCAACAGAACATTTCAGGTGCAAACAGTGATGTGAATTAGAGTATTGCTTCAAACCCTTTGTTGGGTCTAAAAGTCATTTTTATTCGGTGATGGGTATGAAGTATGCTATGAAGAAATTTCCAAAATTATTACTTGTATGGAAGAGTTCATTTTGTTTCATTTCTGTATACAGATTTATCACAGAAATTAATTTTTGCACTTATAATATTTTATTCATTTTCCTTTAATAACATTATCTTTGACTTTGTGGTTCTAATGACTGAGAATATTTTCAACAGTTAAGTCAATTAAAATAATCTCAGGTTTAGAACTAGTAAATACGTTATCTGAGTCCGTGGTTCAGCATCAGAATAATTTGGGAGTGCTTGTTTAAAGTACCAGGTTTGGAAATCTCTGGCAACAGTTTTTATATACCACAATGATTGTAGGAATTCTACTGACATTAAATATGTAGAAGCCTATTTTCTCATGACAAAATAAAGGTTGGGGGCGGATTTTATCCCACTCAAATTTCCAGTAGTGCTCACAGGGAGAAAGACACCTTGAAAAGAAAAAAATTATAATTTACATCTGACCTTATTCCAGTTCATACTTCCTTTTTAACTCAGTTCCTGGATCCCTGGTGGGGTGGGGGTGGGGGGGGTCATATGAACCTTTGACTTTGTCGTCTGTCATCTCCCTAATGCCTTTTCCCCCTTCCTATGTTCTTTCCTTCCATTTATCTCAACTCTGCTTGCTATTGCATACTTTAAAGTTTGGGGGAGGGGGACAAAAGTTTATAGATGAGAGACAGAAAATAGAAAAAATCAGATTTCTTTTTGTATATATTTTCAAGCTTTTTTCCCCTTTGATATTTTCCAAAATGGAACCTTTCCTTTCTTTAATTTTGCTGATTGTATATCATTGTTCATTGTCCTTTTAAAGCTTTCCTTTTTGTCTGCTCTACCTTCACATTTGCATTTCACCTTCCCACTCAATTCTTTACCTTATTTTCTTTTTACTGAGGTAGCAAATAAATCTTCATGCACCTTAATAATTATTTTAATCTGCCAAAGTGTCACCTAGAAGTTATATCATTGCATTGTTTATACACTAAGCAATGTCCATTAAGTAAATGTAGGATCAAAAATACAGCTCTTAAAATATATGTAGATGTGCTTCTAGAGATATTGGTAGCTTTATCCAAATAATCTTTGAAAATGAAAGCAACATGGGATGACATTGAAAATTGACTTACATTGAGAATATTTTCATGTGTGATTGTTTCATCATAATGTGCCCAGGAGCAGGTCTAATGGAAGAAGGTCAAGATTTTTACAAACTGTAAAATACTGGCAGAAGTTAAGACAAATAAGTGGATGGGCATACCATGTGTGGGGGTGGAAAGACTCAGTATTATAACGACATCACATTTCTTCTATTTGATGAATAGATTTAGCAGTTTCAAGAGTTTTTCAGGATTTTTAAACAAATTGACCAGCTGATTTACATGTAAATGGGAAGACAGTTGAAGATAATCCAGACAATTTTACAGATCCAAATTAACATCAAAATTTATTATAAACTTGTAGCAACTAAAAATCTGGTATTGGCACAGGGATAAATAAGCCAGTGGAATAGAATAGAGGATCCAGAAATAGACTTACTCCTTTAGGTTTACCTGATTTATGACCAGTGTGCCACTCTGGTATAGTTGAGGAAGGGTGGTCTTTTCAGTAAATAGGACTGGAGCAATTAAATATCCACATAGAGAAAAATGAACTTGGACTTCTCTTTGACACTATACACACATGCACACATACACATATTATTATCAAAGAAATTAAGTAACTGGCTTATAGTCATGAAGTTAGTAAAGAAGAAAAATTTTGAGCCCACGATTTTTCTGGCTTAGTCCAAGATACTGTACTGCTTCTCAAGGAATGCTTTTGTTTCTGTCTAATATCTCTCTGAATAGATAAAGGGTCTTTTCCTGTTCCCTAACTTTGGAATTTTTGTGAACTTTATTTATAAAATTGTGTTAAAATATAACTTAGCCTATTGTGATTGATTGGAAAACTGATTTGGAATGTCACTGTATTGGCTGCTTTAGATACTTGCTGACAATTGACTTTTAATCCAAATTAAAATTTTACTTTGGTAATCTCTTCAAATATTTTATTGCTAATTTTTAAGTTAAAACAGATACATTCTTTATGTGATATTTTAAATAGAATAATAATAAGCTTAAGTTATGTGGAAATTAATTCTTATTTTATGTTTATTTTATGTGAGTAGTTTCATTGACCTAAATTTTAGAATTTTTGTGTCTGAGCAGAATTTTTCCCTATTAATTTATCCAGCCAATAATGAATACCTACATGCCCAACTCTTGACTAGATATACAATGTTAAGTCATAAAACACTGTCCCTACTCACCATCACGGAGATGGTAGCTGTGTTGAATATAGACATGTCTACCAGTGGTTACAATGAATCATTGTAATGCTGTTGCCTTATTGCACTTTGATTCTGTTTTATAAAAACATAATGATTCTCTCCATTGGAATTGCCATTTTTTCTTCATGTGGGTTTTTTTTTTTTTGTTTTTTTTTTTTTTTTTGGTATCAAATTTACCACACATTGGATTTATATTAGAAAAGCAAGAAAGCCCAGACCTTTCTACACAACTATAAGCATGTTCAAATCTCAACAGACGTTTGGGTAATTGAATTTGAGGGGTTTTGTTTCTTTGTGTTTTATTGGTGAATCTCTTCTAGGACACTTGGTACTTTCTTGTTTAAAAAATCATTTTACATTCTACTTGGATTTCTACATTAAAACATTATTTACTGGTTCCAGTCAGTGTGTTTTCTGATCAGAGTGTTACATACGATCACATTATTTAGAGTACTGCACTTTGAAATGGTTTATGAGTCAGTTGTAGAGTTCTTATTTATGTGTGTACACATTTGGTTTGGTTGGATTTTGGACGTTGGGTTAGGTTTAGGTTTGTCTGGGTTAAATCTGTCTTTCACAGTACCTTTGCAGTTCAGCCCTCTTCTCACCCCTGTAACAGCCCCATCAAGAGAGAAAATTAGTGTGCCTATAATGTTTGTCTAGGATCAAAGTTTTGCTCCCTGATATTCAAGTTTATGAAGCAACCTTAACATTTGCATAAACTCACTGAGTAACCCTGATTTAAGAGAAAAAAAAATCCAAGTCCTACAGTTTTCCTTTTTCCCTGTCAGGGCAGCTGGCCATGAAGTCGCAACAGGAATATTTTAAAAGAAATGCAGATGTAGTCCAGTGGTTAATTAGCTGTCACCAAAAGTATTAACCAGAGAGAGCGGAAATGAGGTGAGGTCTGTGAGGGTGGCTTGAGATGTGCCGGAAGATATTTATACCCACCTGTCTGTATCAGGAAGTGAATGAAATTCACCCCACTACTATGATTCTGGGGGCATAGGTTGTTTTTAAGGAATCCTCCTGTTTAGCAGTTACAAAAGTAGTTTTCACTGAAAGATTAAGGTTCAGGCAGTTTTTGAAACCAAACTAGCCTTTTTTGTTAGTATCATGGGAATCACCAAGATGAGTTAGTAATAGAAATGATGTAGTACTAGTGTGAAACTCAGTCTGGCTATTTATTTTCTAAAGGTTTATTTATTTTTGAGAGAGAGAGTACAGGTGAGGGAGGGGCAAAGAGAGGGGGACAGAGGATTCAGCGAAGGCTCTGCACTGACTGCATCAAGCCTGATACAGGGCTTGAACTCAACAACTGTAAGATCATGACTGGAGCCAAAGTCGGATGCTCAACTGACTGAGCCACCCAGATGCCCCTCAGTCTGTTTAAATGCTCTTTGATGAACAAGGGAAGATTATTAAATATCTTTTGTTGTGATAGGCTCCCTCTTACCTTTATATTTTTTAGGAAGTTTAATCCTAACTAGAGGCTACAAGGTTAAGGTTATTTCATTGCTTTTAGAAAAAAAACTGCCAGCAATAGAAATGGAAAACAACAGATTTTTATTTTGGATTATAGTTTATATCTAATGGTTGCTTTACATATTGTCATAAGATATACAACTTTAAGGTAACACACCTGATATATTCATGCTTTTTTCCTTTTTTATTAGCCTATTAAAATGATGTGGAAGTCTACACTTAGGTTGATTTTGAGAGAAAGAGAGTATGAATGGGGGAGGGAAGAGAGAGAGAGGGAGACAATGAATTCAAAGCATGCTCTGGGCTCTGAGCTGTCAGCACAGAACCCAATGCAGAGCTCGAATTCACCAACCATGAGATCATGATCTGAGCCATCCAGGCGCCCTGGGAGAATACACTTTTACTTAGAATCTCATGGGTTTTTAAACTCCTTGAAACCTCCTTCTTTTTCTGGTAAAATTTTGTGTCTTTATATGGCAAATATATAGCTAATAACCATTAGAGAAATTTTATGTGATTTATTATCCATGTAACTTACGTCAAGTGTGTTCCAGATTTAAGAATGTCATATAACAGGGGCATCTGGGTGACTCAGTATGTTAAGCATTCAACTTTGGCTCAGGTCATGATCTCATAGTTCGTGGGTTCAAGCCTCATGTCGGACTTGGTGCTGACCGCTCAGAGCCTTGAGCCTGCTTCTGAACCCATCTCTCTCTCTCTCTCTCTCTCTCTGCCCCTCCCCCACTTGCATTTTGTCTCTCTCTCTTTCTCTCTCAAAAATAAACACTAAAAAATTTTTTTTAGGTTATAAAAAAGAATGTTAGGTCATATTAAATGTTCTTCATGAGGCATAGTGGGTTATATTTAAATGCTTTAAGTGAATTATTCAGATATACTTGCTCTTTAAAAACTCAGTCTGCTCATCATTTATTCATCCTTGAATAAAGTAGTTAGCTTCTCTACGCCTATTGTGTCGCACATGAAATTGAGATAATATCCTTGTTTCCTGTCCCGTTGTTAAGAGGAGAGCATATATATTAGTTTTCTAGTGAAGCTGTAACAAACTACTACAACTAGGTGGTTTAAAACACAAATTTATTGTCTCATACTTTGAGGCTAAAAATAAAATCAAGGTGTTGTCAGGGCCATGTCCTATTAGAGGCAGTCCTTCCTTCTTGCCTTTTCCTAGCTTCTGGTGGTTGCTGGCAATCCTTGGCATTCCTTGCCTTATAGATGCATTCCTCCCATCACCACCTACATAATTACATGGCATTCTCCCTGTGTGTCTCTGCCCTAATTTTCCTTCTCTTACAAGGACACTAATCTTTGGGTAGAAGCCTAACCTGATCCACTATGACCTCATTTGAACTTGGTTACATTTGCAAAGATCCTGTTTGCAAATAAAATCAAATTCACAGGTTCCAGGAGTTAAGAATTGAATAAACTTTTTTGGGAGACTCAGTTCAACCCAGTATAGGCTGCCTTCTGGTTCCCCCGAATCCCTCTTTGGCCCTCATGAAGGATACATTCATTCCAAACCAGCATCCCCAAGAATCGTAATCCAACCTATCATCAGTGCAGTGTCTAAAATCTCATCCAAATGACTCAAGTCCAGATCTCATCTTCTCTGTCAGGTGAGATGCCTAATATGGTCCATCCTGGGACAAAATTCTCTACCTATAGATCTTGTTACAAAACAAGTCCTCTGCTTCTAAAATACAGTAATGGGACAGGCATAGGATAGACATACCCACTGCAAAAGGGAGAAATGGGAAGGAATGAAGGAGTTACAGTACCATGCAAGTCTGAAAGCCAGCAGGGCAAATTTCACTTGTTTCAAGGCCTGAGAATAATCCTTGTTTGCTAGGTGCCCCGACCTTTGGATCTACTGCTGTCCCACCTCTCTAGCCTTTGCATCTCTGACTCTGCTCTGAGTCCTTTTTACTCCATCCCATCTCTAACTCTTTCAGGCCAGGCTGACAGTGTGTCTGTAGATGTGAAATTCTCAAAAAAAAATTGTTGGTCTTCCCTATTAATGTCAAGGGACTGTCCAGCTACACCTATTGACTCTGCATCCTCAGCATTGTGTCTGGAGAAGCTAAGACTTTTCCAGATTATCAAGTGCTGATTTTCTTTTGCTTAGCAGTTCCTTGTTTAGGGGCGCCTGTGTGGGTCAGTTGGTTGAGCATCCAGCTCTTGATTTCAGCTCATTATCTCAGGGTTCGAGACATTGAGCCCCATGTCCGGCTCTGTGCTGACAGCGTGGACTCTGCTTGGGATTCTTTCTCTCCCTTTGTCCTTCCCCCACTTGTGCACACATGCTGTCTCTCAAAATAAAGAAAAAAGTAAACAGTTCCTTCAAATTATCTTCCTGTTACTTCACCATAAGGAATGAGGAGAAACCAGACCACACCTTCAGCACGTTGCTTGAAAGTCTAAGCTAAATCTCAATAGCAGTTTTGCTTTTTCAGCTAAATCTCCATAGCATTCTCCGCTAAATCTCAGCTAAATCTCTGTAGCAGTTTTGCTTTCTGCCCTACATAACACATTTCAGTTGAGTTTTCTCATTTCTAATAACATGTTTCTCATTTTCTTCTGAGACCTCACTTGGAACATTTTTATAGCATTCATATTTCTACCAATATTGTTCATGACAACATTCGTATTCTCTAAGACAGTCGCCACTCTTGATAAGTTCCTCATGTCTGTCTGAGCCCTCACCAGAATTGCTTTTAATAAACACGTTTCTGCCAGCTCCTTCTTCAAGGCAATTTAGGCTTTTTGTGAACAACTCCAGATTTTCCAGACTCTACCCGTTGCCCAACTGCAATGTCACCTTTTTATTTTTAAGGATTTTTTTTATAGTAATGTGTCACTATAAGTATCAAAATCTGTGTTAGTTTCCCACGGTTGCTGTGGTAGATTACTCCAGCTGAGTCACTTAAAATGACAACCTTTTGGGGAGTCACAATTCAACACGGTATAGTATTTTATGCAGAGTTCATTGTCTTGGTGGCTAATAAAGAATGCTCGATAAGTGGTTCCTGCCCTTTTTTTTAAAGGATCCTCACGGACCCTCTGGGTCTAGCATATAGTATCATTTATGAATATTAAGTCATTAAATGGACTTTCTCAAGGAAGTGAAAAGTACTGATTATTTTGAACACATAAACCCTGTTTACAGTGATGTTCCAGAACTCAGGACAAAGGTCTGATCAATTTTATCCTTTGAGGATTTAGACTGTCCTCATTTTAGACTTTTTTCTATAGACTTTTTCTACCACTGTGAATCACTTTGCCTACTCCAACTAACTGGCCATCTTCTGTTATCATCTTACCATTTCCTGAGTTTTTCAGAACGTTGATTTTTGAAACCAACACTTCCTAATAGTCTGTGTAGTTGGAGCCTTTTCAGGACTCCAGAACTGCTAGGATTACCGTTTCTATTTGAAATTAGTAGTTGACAACCTGCTGTAAAATGAAACCTTGAATTATCTTGAAATCTAATTCATTAGCCTTTAGACTCTTCTATCAGAATAGATTTCAGATTTGTTTTTTTAATAAACATTATCCACTAAGGGTAATTCAGTAGGTCTTGAGTAAGCCTCAGAGGGGATCTGTATTTTCCAAAGAATACACAGGTTTGATAGGTTTAGGAGCTACCATTCCAAATTTTCTGCCTGTAGAAAAGAATGAAAGGATTAATCAGGTTTATTTATTTTGTGCTTGTTCAGTTGTTACATTGTTTTTCTTACCCTGGGTTTTTCCCAGTAATTTTCTCTTTTTTTATTTTTGATTAATAATAGGAAGGATTATACCATAACAGATTTCTCAAGGAAATTAATGAAAACTAAAAAAATCCCATTATATCTTCTAGGATAATTATATGGTGTTTGCCTTCACTCAGTTGTCAAGAATGAACTTGAAAAATCCTTACATAAATAGCATGTAAGGGGCAGCACACGGTTTCCTGCCTGGCCAGCTGCCTATTGCACTTGACCAGTCATCTGGGAGATTATAGCACAGAGCACCATGGCCAGTGCATTCTTAGCCAAATAGTGATTAACAAGTGGCGAATGCTAAGGGGGATGTCAGCTGTTTTTCACTAAT
Source organism: Suricata suricatta (assembly GCF_006229205.1). NCBI lineage: Eukaryota > Metazoa > Chordata > Mammalia > Carnivora > Herpestidae > Suricata > Suricata suricatta. Next base: position 150,258,623 of record NC_043703.1, read on the forward strand.
TTTGGAATAATCTGAGACATAATAGAGAAGTTGTAACACTGATAAAAAAAAATTTTTTTTTTACAGCAGATCCTTTACCTAGATTTTCAAAAGGTTATTTTACCACATTTGCTTTCTTATTCATTTCCTCTCTTCCTCTCTCTCCTTCTCTGCATATTTGCTTCCCTCATCTCCAGTTTTTTTTTCTTGATACTTTTGAAAGGAAGTTGCATACATACTGTTGCTTACCCATGAATATGCCCATGTATGTTTTCTGAAAATAAGGACATTCTTTTATGTAACTACAGTTATCAAAGTCAGGAAATTAACAATGATATAAATAAATATCACAATAAGAAAAGTAAGCCAACTTCTTCAAACTTTGCCAGAGGGGGACAGGAGAGGGTGAGGATTGGGAAAGAGATTGATTTGGGGACTCACACATGACGTTCATTTGTCATGGCCCTTTATTTTTCTTTAATCTTGCACTATTTCTGTCTTTTATTATGACTTACATATTTTTGAAGACTATAGCCCAATTTTGTAAGAGGTCCCTTAATTCAAAGTAGGTTTTGGATGGCATGCTTTCGATATTTAGATAATCATATTTAAAACGTTCAGTGTATGTTACAATTGCGTTTTAAATGCTTATTTAATTCATAGAGAAAGGAAGGTATCCTGCCCTGAGTGAATTTTTTTACAGTTTTGTAAATGAAAATGCTAAGTAGACTTCCAGAACTGAAATTTTGAGGTTTCTATAAACTAATGCAGTTACGCATTATGAGACATTTTAAGTCGGCAACAAGTGCATCAGGAGTTTGTGGTGTTAGGGAACCGATAGAATATAATCAAAGAATATCTAGACATGGGAGAGATTCCTGTTAGATATTAGAAGGTATGAAATAAAATTGGCATGGTAATTTCTGGGGGTAAGTATATATTTTGAATTTGGTGTGGAAAATCTTCAGTGTATTAAGGTTAAAGAAGTGTAGGTTTGGGCCTTACGTTTGAGGTAAGGTAAGCAGTGATGCAGAGATCATCATGAACAGTAGAAGCGAACAATTAAATTAGGGTTCTCCTAGGAAATTTGTGTAATAGGTTCAGAACAAGGACTGATAATTAGGCTAAAGAATCGAGAGGATGTACTGTAGCAGGACACTTTCACAATTTTTTGTAAGAACGGACTGGAATGAGATAGAGAGCATCCCTAATTGTTAGAGATTCAAATGGGCTAGGGAACAGTGGATAGGACTGTATAAATAGAAACAATAGGGGCTAGAGGTTTAAGAGTATTGAGGAAATCAATACTGTATTAAAACACTGAATTATTTCACATTTTTGATTCTTCATACAGGAACACTAAGATAGTGGCATGAATATGAGAATTTGAAATTAATGGTTTTAGTATATAAGATGGTTTGTTAAATGACCTACCTTAGATAGTAAAGGCAGTTAATGTTATATAAAAAGTGAATCTTAGTGTGACCCGCTGTCTGTCAGACATTTTTTCAGGTACCAGGTATCTAGCTTGTAGGTGAACCTTATTTTGTGGCACTACACTGGAAAGGGGACTGGAGAGTCCTATGACTTATATGTATAATGCTCTGGATGGTAGGAATTTCACAAAGAAAATCTAGAGCAGTGGGGACTGAGGGCAAAAGAGGAATGTTCTAACTCAGTTCACTCTCAGGATTACAACTGTCTTACTTTTCCTTGTCCCTATAACTCTTTTTGCCTTTAAATGCCTCTGTATAACTGTGCAAGTTTGCACTGACAGTGTGTCCTTGGCATCATCTTTGCCCTGTGATCTGGATTGTATACATAGCCCTACTCTACATAGAGATGCTATACAATAGCATAAAGCTGATGGAAGATTTTGTTTATCTGAACTACTAAATCTGCATGTTATTGTTTTGTATACATTTTTGTTTTTTAAAAGGACACTGTCAAGTACTTTTAAATTGTTACTGTAATAACAATTTCCTACTTGTATTTTTTTGTTTCTATCGACTGCCCTTTAATTTTCTTATTTGGTATGGGATATAAGTTAAGGAAGTTTTTTATGTGTCTCAGATGATCAAGATTAAAGCTCTAGGGAAAAAACACGTTTATTTTTAGTTCTTATCAATAGAATAATAGTATTTTATGGAGAGTATGCCTTTATAATTTTTTAAATATTTTAAAATCAGATGTAATTTGGATTTATTTTCTTTAAGAAATGGTTTTTGGGGCTCTTGGCTGGCTCAGTCAGCAGAGTATACAACTCTTGATCTCAGGGTCATGAGTTTGAGCCCCATGTTGTACACAGAGTTCATTTTCTAAAAACTTGTTTTTTTCTTTACATAGAGGTATATCTGTGATCAAATGATGCATTTTTAAAAATATAGTCCAAAAATGTACAGATTTAGCTCTCAGTGTTCCAGTAACACTGCAAGTAAATTTCAGTCCAACTGTATTTCAGTGACTTCAAATCTTGAGTTTGCTTAGTTATTTGCAACCTTGTTAATAAACTGGAAATTTTGTTGGTGGTTTTAGTTTTCTGGTATTAATATTAGTATATATGACATTACTTGCTGTAATTATGTTTCAAACTAAGCTTCCAAGAACAAATACAAGTTTTATGTATGACATTAGATATTATAATTCAAACTGCCAAAAATAAATACAGGTTGGTTTTTCTCATGTTTTCTAGTCTCTCTTTCTTCCTCCTCACACACATTAAGTAAATGTGTGAAATTTTCCCTCCAGTATTAATTTCCTGTTATAACATATAGGGATTAGTGGTTAGTGGTGTGGTTATTTCTTTTTTGGTTGAATTTTTAGTGTAAGTAACTCTTATTTGAGGAATGGCCTTGTCAAAAAGATGTGCTGACCACAGCTGCTTTGTTGTAGGAGGCCTGACAAATGGTAGTGGTCGATATATCTCTGCAGCGCCTGGAGCAGAAGCAAAATACCGGAGTGCGTCAAGCACTTCCAGTCTGTTCAGCTCCAGCAGCCAGCTCTTTCCTCCTTCCCGGCTCCGGTACAATAGGTCTGATATTATGCCTTCTGGCCGAAGCAGATTATTGGAAGACTTCAGAAACAACCGCTTCCCAAACCTTCAACTTAGAGACTTGATTGGACACATAATTGAGTTTTCTCAAGACCAGCATGGTTCTAGGTAGGTGATTATGATTTATATTTTTGCTTTGAAAATTAATGCCCTTATATGGAAACCAATTTGGCAATAAACTATTATAAATTTAAAACAAAATTACTGCCTTATAGGAGCCTAAAATTTTCTTGACTAGGATCATTTAAGGAAGTTTTTACAAAATAAATGCCCAATATGAACTTCTTCGCTATTCGGATATATGATATAAACACAGGTTTTTAAATTATTTCTGGTTTCCCAGTTTTCTATAATGAGAATACTTTTATAACAAAAATATAGCATTGCCCTTTTTTTTCCTATTATTTTTATTACATTGACTCTGAATACACTCAACTTTCATTTTCCTTTGAAAAGAATGCTCTGAATTACATTAGTGGATATAAATGTCCCTGATGTAGTCCTTATCTAAAAAAGAAAAAATTGAAAACGCAAGTTAAATGCTTTTATGTTCCTTCATAGATTTGTATTTGATGTGATGTGTCTTACGTTGAAGCATTTCACTTTTGTTCTAGAAAAATTTGGTGCCTTTGTACATTAAACATAGTACATGTTCTCTGTAGTACTTGAGGTACATGTGAATAGTGTTCTCAAGGTAGATCACAAAAAGGAAAATAGAATTGTAATACATTTATTAAGTTTAATTATTTTTTCCTTTTATGGTTTTATTTTATCTCCCTAAAATTGAAAATTCCTTAAGAGTAGCAGAAGTCTTCTATCACACACACTGCCTAGGAATTCATTTGTGTTTGATGATTCATTTCTCAGGAGTTCTTTCATTATGTTCTAAGCTTAGATATTCAGTAATATTATGAAAACTGTATGACTAACCAATAAAATCTAGTTTTCTTCTCATTGATTATAATGCAACCAGAACAAACTTAAGAAGATTAAACATATTTATATCTAAACTTCTGCCTAATTCGTGGTTATTTTAAATTAAGGCATTATAAAGAAATGCTTCATGGCTTTTGACTCTTTTGCTTTAAATTTGCTGTTTTATAGTATTAGATGTGTTAATACTATTCCTGGAGGTAATTTTATGTGTACATACGTAGGGGTGTGTACTACGTCACATACAGACTTTGTAGGAGCTTGTTCTCAGTGTGCTGTCGTGACATATAAACTGTTTCCTACATAGATTCATACAACAAAAACTAGAGAGAGCTACTCCAGCTGAGCGACAGATGGTATTTAGTGAAATTCTACAAGCAGCCTATCAGTTAATGACAGATGTTTTTGGAAACTATGTCATACAGAAATTTTTTGAGGTAAGCACGTATACACGCTTGTATATCCAGCTATGTGCTGAATGCTTAGAAAAGGTGAGAACGTTGGGTAACAGTTGTTTTCATATAAAAATAAGCACTTGGGAAAAAATATTTATAAAGAATTCCTAAATCTCAGCAACAGAAAGACAACCCTATTAAAAAAAGGACAGGAGAGGGGCACCTGGGTTGCTCGGTCAGTTGGTCTCCGGTCATGATCTCAGAGTTTCTGAGTTTGAGCCCTATGTTGGGCTCCATGCTGTTAGCTCACATCCCTCTTTGAATCCTCTGTCCCCCTTTCTGTGCCCCTCCAGAGAAAGCTTGCACTCTTTCAAAAATAAATAAACATTAAAATAACATAACAGGAGGAGCACCTGGCTGGTTCAGTTGGTGGAGCATGTGACTTTTTATCTCAGGGTTGTGGGTTTGAGCCCCGTGTTGGGTATAGAGATTATGTAGAAATACACACATAAATATATAAAGAAAATTGGACAGAAGACCTGAGTAGACATTTCTCCTCAGAAGATATACAAGTGGACAATAAGCACATGAAACGAAGCTCAACATCCTTAGTCTTTAGGGAAATGTGGATCAAAACCACAGTGAGGTTCTACGTGACATCTAGGATGGCTATAAAGGGGTGGTGATAGGAATAACATGGTGGAGATTTGGAGAAATTGGAACCTCATACATTGTTGGTAGTAATGTGAAATGGTGGAGCTGTTGTGAAAAGTTTGGTACGTCCTTCAAACTTTTTTTTTTTTTTTTTTTTGAGAGAGAGAGAGAGAGAGAAAGCACTTGTGACCAGGGAAAGGGAGAGAGGGAAAGGGACTCTCAAGCAGGCTTCACATGAAGCCCAGTACAGGGGGACACAAAGCTGTCTCATGACCTTGAGATCATGACCTGAGCCAAAAGTCAAGAGCTGGACACTTAAACACCTGAGCCACCTAGGCCCCTTGGCAGATCCTTAAAAAATTAATCATGAAGTTACCTTACAACCCAGCACTTCCACTCCTATACACCCAAAAAAATTGAAAACAAGGACTCAAACACTAGGGTTTGTTTTAGCATTATTCACAATAGCTAAATGGTGGAAACAACCATGTGTCCCAACAGGTGAATGGATAAAGCTGGTATACACATACAATAAGAATGTATTCAGCCATAAGGAATAAAGTTCTGTTAGTACATCATGGGTGAAGCTAAGTAAAATAAGCCAGATATAAAAGGACAAACAGCCTTATGTGACATAGTGTTTTTCTTATGTGACATAGTCAGAACAGCCAAATTGATAGGTATAAAGTAGATTAGGGTTTACCAGGCGCTGAGGGCAGGGCAGGGTACGGTGGGGGGTCTCTGCTTAATGTATGCAGTGTTTCTCTTTGAGGCATCAGGAATGATTTGGAAACAGTTTGTAGTGATAATTGCACACATTGTAAATATAATCAATGCCATTTAATTGTGCACTTAAAATGGTTAAAGTGACATGCTGTGTATTTTTTCACAAAAATATTTTTAAATATATGGGCCTACTTTAAATTAGATTAATATTAATCTGATTAATATTTGAAAATACAAAGAATTGAGAGTAAGCCTTAGATGAAGAAATTAGTGATAATAGCATAGTCTTTATTGAGATTTGCTAGATTTCATGTATTTTGTAATTTAGCTAATTTTCAGTTTAAAACTAAGTATCTGTGTTGTAGTTTGACTTGATTCCTCCACAGTTAACATCAGAATATAGTTGGTCTGAATATAATTTGGTCTGAGTGTATGGCTCAGAAGTTCATTACTTTAAAGATGAGGGTATTTTATTTGTTTAAAATGAAGAGTAACAATGTTTACTTTAAAAGAATAACAGATGGTTAATGTATAGTAACAAGGATATTTTAGATAGTGTGACTTAACCCCCCCATAAAAGTAATGCAGTTATTTCAAGCAGTTCTAGATCTATCTTAACTAGCTTTTACCTAAATCCTCTTCTCTACATGACTACAAAATGCGGTATTTTCAAATTAGAACGAATAGGCTGCAAACAGTGGGTTATTCAGGTTTAACAAAATTAATATAATGTTTATTTTTATTAATACTTATTTCTTTTTTTATCAGTTTGGGAGTTTGGATCAAAAATTAGCTCTCGCCACCCGTATTCGTGGGCATGTTCTGCCTTTAGCCTTGCAGATGTATGGCTGTCGTGTTATCCAGAAAGCTTTAGAGTCAATTTCCTCTGACCAGCAGGTAATTGTAAGTTAAGACAAAATTTTTGTACTTTATTCAGTTTTTAAATCATTATTTTATCTCATAATCTTACAATATTTCCACCTTAAGAATAAAATACTTTTACAAGTCTGTCTCAAACAGTACCTTATTAGTTACGTATTATACTGTAGATCTTTGATCTGTCCTCTTCATTCTCTTCAACATGTCTTCATCTTTAAATGAAGATAATTTGAGTGCCTACTGTGTGGTAAGCAGAACACTACTCTTGCTTATTTGATTTCCTATAGTGTCAGGAATATCTTTTACTTTTTCCAAAGTGTATTTGTTTTAATTTTTTTTTTAATGTTTATTAATTTTTGAGAGAGAAAAAGAGAGCGAGCGAGCGAGCGAGCTAGCTGGGGAAGGGTCAGAGAGAGGGAGACACAGAGTCAGAAGCAGGCTCCAGGCTCTGAGTTGTCAGCACAGAGCCAGACACGGGGCTCAAACCCACAAGTCATGAGATATGACCTGAGCTGAAGTCGGATGCTTAACTCACCAAGCCACCCAGGCGCCCCTCAAAGTGTATTTGTAACCACAAGAATAAAATTTTCTTTTTTCAATAGAGTGCTCTTTTTTTCTTTTTTTAAATTCCAGGTAGCTAACCTAAAAATACGTTATGCTTCACAATTAGCATGTCATCTTGCACTGGGGCCATGCTAATTGTACATTCAACATTTTTTTTTTTTTTTAATGTTTAAGAGAGAGAGCATGAGTTGAGGAGGAGCAGAGAAAGAGGAGACACAGAATCTGAAGCAGTCTCCAGGCTCTGATCTGTCCGCGTAGAGCCTCATGTGGGGGGCTCAAACTCAGGAAGTGTGAGATTGTGACCTGAGTCGAAGTTGGATGCTTAACAAACTGAGCCAGCCAGGTGCTCCTGTACAATTCCACTTTTAGTGTATATGCTGCCAAAGTGAGAACACGTATAAAATTTTTGTTTTATTTTTTCCAGAAAGCATTAATAAGGTATTTTAATGAGGAAAAAAAGTCTTTAGCGTGCCTGGGTGGCTCATTGGTTTAAGCGTCGGACTTCGGCTCTGTCAAGATCTCACAGCTTGCAGGTTCCAGCCCTGCATCAGGCTCTGTGCTGACAGCTCAGAGCCTGGAGCCTGCTTCAGATTCTGTGTCTCCCTCTCTCTCTGCCCCTCCCCTCATCCATGTTTTGTTTCTCTCTGTCTCATAAGTTTCAAAAAAAATCTTAGTCTTATGTTTCTATTCTAAGACACTGAAAACTAGTTTTTCCCTGCACATCTCTTTTAACTACAACTTTATAACATGTAACAAAGTCTGGTTTAAAGATTGAAAAAAAAAAGAACACTTAAATCTTTTTAAAAAAAGATTAACCAAGTATTCAATATATACTTTCCTTATATCAAATAAGCTAATGTTTCAGTACAGTGTAACTATACAAACTATACAACACACATATGTTCACAAAGGAAACACTATAGGCTCAGAACAGATTGGGAAAAACATGCTATTCACATTGCTTACAGTAACTCTAACAATGATGTAACGTTGAACCAGCACTTAGTTGACAAAATCACACACACGCACACAAAATATTATATACATACATATATGTATATGTATGAAGTCACCGAAAACGATGGTTCCTATAAAATATTAATTAGCCATGTACTAGTATATTTTTCAGACATATAAATCCTAAACCATTTTCATTACTGTTGAAAGTCAAACATGCTAGTATGTAACTTAGCTCTGGCTACTCTCACCGTGTACGGCTGTATTTCACTTGAGATGACAAGTGGACACGAAGCTGGAGAACTGGGGACCGGCACAGTTCGAGCTGTGGTGGTTGCACGAGAAAGCTGAAGACCGAGACCCCCATCTGCCTAACACATTTCTGCCCCCGCACTGCCCCCCCCCCCCCGAGGTCTCACAAGATGCAGCGCCCAAAAGGAATCCTACAGCTGCCGAGTAAGAGTTGCCCCCACACGTCTTTGACGCTAGCCTATAGGAAAATACTAAGCACGAACCAGCTCAGCAGTCACCTTTCCGGAAAACTGTGGTGCACAGTTTTCTCCTAGGCTGGTAAAAGTACTCCAGTTTTTAAATGAGGCCAGATTTATATGTTAGCTCTAGAAAATACTGAGCTACTGTAGCAGTAAATATGAAATTACAGAAGCAAAACCACACTTTGATTTAAAAATTCATTTCTGTGACATCAAAACAATTTTTTCCTTCTCTGTTTCCTGTAATCAGACATCAATTTCTTCTAAAGGATAAAAATTTTAAAGCCTGTTTCATTCTATATGCCAATTAAAACTTCCATACATAAAATTCTTAAAACTTTTCATTCAATAGGAAATGTGTTCTAAGAATTCTGTTAAGATTTCATATTTCTTTAAAGAGAAAAGAGAACACCTATAAATTAAATGAGAATATATCAAATCTTGGATGCAAAAAGTCTGTTTTAACTTAACAAAGGATTAATGTAATTCCAGTCATACTCCTGGGAAGTTTTTGGTAACTGATCAAAATAATTTTTTATATTATTTGAAATAGACAAGAATATAAGAGATTGTTAAAATAAATTGTGAAGCATCACTAATTAGTATGGTTCGCACATGAAATTAAGTAGAATTTAAGAATGCAATTTATAACCCTAAATAGGTAACTATTTTCAATATAACTTATGTATTACAGTGAAACATAGTAAGAATAAAGGACACAATTAGTTCTTAAAAAGGTATCCATAATTAGTAAATATGGAAAGATATCAGCTTTGACTCTTCTCTCCACCCACATACATTATTGTATAATAAATTCCCGAATGGATGGCTATGTTTGTGTGTATACATTAATCCCACCATTTAAAATTTATGAGAAAATAGCATTACTTCTTTAGAGAAAATCCTGAGTTTTAGAATAATTAAAGATATGTCACAATGGAAGAAGATTGACAAGTTTTGATTATTATAGATGCTTACAGAAATACTTGATCATAAGTCTCAAACTGGTATAGATACTTTAAAGATATTTTTGAGGCTCTTGGGTGGCTGAGTTGGTTGAGCTCTGACTTCAGCTGAGGTCATGATCTCGCGGTGCCCCACAACAGCGCTCTGTGCTGACACTTCAGAGCCTGATTCAGATTTTGTCTCTCCCGCTCTCTTTGTCCCTCCCTCACTTATTCTCGCTCTCTCGCTCGCTCTCTCAACAATGAATAAAATTACAAAATTCTTTAAAACTAAAATGAAAACATTTTAAAGAATGAGGTCTTGTCAATTGCAATAACATGGACACACCTAGAAAGCATTACACTAAGTTAAATCAATCAGAGAAAGGACTGTACCTATGATTTCAGTTATATGTGAAATCTGATACACAAAACAACAACCTTTTTATTTTTGAGGAATAAGAATCAAGTTTTTATTCATTTCTTGAATTTGCAAACAACAAACTCTTAAATACAAAGAACCAGCTCTTGGTTGCTGGAGGGGTGTGGATGGTGGGATGGGGAGGCAGTAGGTGAAAGAGATTAAGGATTAAAGTACAGTATAGGGAATATAGTCAATAATGTAATGACGCTGTCTGGTGAGTGTACCTGTCGTGGTGCACATTGTGTAATATGTATGATTGTTTAATCACTGCTGCACACCTGAAACTAATATAACATTGTCAGTTATATAAAATAATAAAGATTTTAAATGTCTTTAATACTGGAAAATATAAAGCACTGTGATTAAGCCTTAGAGGAACTTGTTAATGAATAATAGTATTGTTTCTATTCTTTAGAACATTTTATTATGTTATTTAGTTTATAGCTAAATGTGTTGTATTTTGGCTTAACAGAATTCCTCTACAATTATGCTAGTAGGTAGCTGAGAGTTCTTTTGGGTGAGAGAGATTTAAAATGTGAATGCCTTACTTGTAAGCAAGGAAATAAAATGAAAGGGGTCATTTTTCCTGGGTAATGAACAAAAATCTAAAATTTCCCAAGGATTTGTCCCTGAGGAGGTATCAAATGATAAAAGTTATATTAAATGAGTTCTTTAATATAAGCTCATTAAGAAACAATAAAAATGTCCAGTTTCTTCCTATCTAGCTTTGATATAATATGTGAAAGTCACATATCCCTTAAGTGCTCATTTCCTTACCCTTTTCCTTGCACTTAATAGACTCATGTAGTTATTAAAAATAATTTTTAAGGAAAGGGGGTGCTAAGCAGAGACAAAGTATAGAATTCTGAATTAAGTATATATAGTCAACTGAAAAAGATGCAGGGAAGGTGTATAACGTAAAGAGAGTAGTTTATATATGGCAGGTTCAGGATCCCTAGATTTTTTTTTTTAATCAAGTGTCATTTTTGTTGCAATCCTACGAAATGTTTTGGTAATTCTTGTCTTCAATGACTTCTCTTCGGAGTGGGGTGGGGAGGGAGGGGTTTTAAAGTCTGATATCTAAAAAATTAACCAGCAAAATTTTGAGTATACTTTTGTACTCTTTTTCTGATCTTGTTAATGTTTCTTGATGAGGTGATTTTTTTAAATGTCCTCTTCTCTTTGCAGAGTGAAATGGTAAAGGAGCTAGATGGTCATGTACTTAAATGTGTGAAAGATCAGAATGGAAACCATGTTGTACAAAAATGTATTGAATGTGTTCAGCCACAGTCACTACAGTTCATCATTGATGCTTTCAAAGGACAAGTAAGATTTATTTTTGTCTTCTGATTCGCTGGGCATTCTTTTAGCATAGGAGTGTTAACTCTTTTTTTCCTAAATCGAAAGATTATCATATCCAGTACTGTCATACAAAAATAGGACACAAAACTGAATATGCAGTGATTTCTGCCTCTTTCATAGAGTGCATCACTAGATAGCTTCATTTTTTTTGAAGCTGAAAAATGTGGAAATATGAGTTCAATTGTATTACTTTTTTAAATTTTAATGTTTGTTTTTGAGAGAGAGAGTGAGCGAGCAAACAAGGGAGGGGCAGAGAGGGAGGGAGACACAGAAATCAAAGCAGGCTTCAGGCTTCAAGCTGTCATCATGGAACCCGAGGTAGGGCTCAGCTCATGAACTGAGATCATGACCTGAGCCAGAGTCGGACACTTAAACCAACTGAGCCACCCAGGTGCCCCATCAGTTGTATTATGTTGGGATCAGAACTATTAGAATTAGAAACCCAGAAGTGTTTTCCACATTTTTGGGGAGAAGTAAAGAAGGGAAGAAGACAGTATAGTAAAACACAGAAAATACTATTAATTAGTGACTAATACATATTAATAGCTGTCATCAACATTGGGCATTACCTTCACTCTGCAGTCTTTTCTTTGCCCTCCGTCATGTGTTTAAGTTCCTTTTTATCAAAATATCTGTTAGCTCCTAAATTGAGCACCTCGTTCTCCCGTCCTTACCAATAGGATGGTACTCATATTAAAGGTGACTCCCCACCCTTCTATTTTAAATTAATTTAGCATGTCATCAAAATCCTGTCTGCCTCATAGAACTTTACAGAAATGTCAGATAAAGTAAATGTATTTCTTCCAATTGTTTTAAGGTGTTTGTGCTTTCAACTCATCCTTATGGCTGCAGAGTGATCCAGCGCATCCTGGAGCATTGCACTGCAGAGCAGACTTTACCTATCTTAGAGGAGCTCCACCAACATACTGAGCAGTTGGTGCAGGTATAAACTCTAATAGCTTTAAGTGTTTCTGTATTTCTGACGGCGGTTCAGGATATAGGGAAATATAATTTATTCCTAAATTAACACACTGTAAAAACACACAGTAAGACAAAAGCTTGGGGTATTCTCCTGACTATATATTACTGGATCTTTAGAAAAACAATTAACCTCGTTTTAAAGAATAATGATTATTCTTAAGGGATGACTTACGGAAACTAATTTTTAAATATCTGTACTTAGGATCAGTATGGCAATTACGTTATTCAGCATGTACTGGAACATGGTCGATCTGAAGACAAAAGTAAAATTGTTTCTGAAATCAGAGGAAAAGTCTTAGCCTTGAGTCAACACAAATTTGCCAGGTATTGCAATATTTTTCTAATTCCAAGGGTCAGTTCTTTTAACTCTTTAGCTTTTATTAGTAAACAAATGCATGTAGAATATAGAATTTGAATATAATCTTTCTTTTAGTAGAGGGAAAAAGCACATACAGACTGTTCCTTTTATTCTTGAAGACTCTACATGACAAATTGGTCTGTCCATGTATATGCCATTTTTGAAGTATGTATTCAGAAAATGATTGGTCTTCCCAAACCTATAAATGCAGATTAATTCAGTGCTTGTTAATGAAAGCCTTAGACCTTACTAATGACCTTGTTTCCTCTTTTTTGAATTGTAATTTTAGTTTTAAGAGGCATGTAACTAAACTTGGAGATATCCAGTATGTGTTCCTCTCTAATACTGATTCCTTTGTTTTTCTTTAAGTAAAGGGTAAGGGAATTATAAAAGAACACCATCTTCACTCTTAATGTCTTCTGATGTGTTGAGCAAGTTCTTTTAAAATCAAGGAAATTTTGCTATCAACAGTAACAAAATAATTTTTTGTATATATGCTTTAATTTTTAGCAACGTAGTAGAAAAGTGTGTTAGTCATGCCTCCCGCGCCGAAAGAGCTTTGCTGATTGATGAAGTTTGCTGCCAGAACGATGGTGCTCACAGTGCCTTATACACCATGATGAAGGACCAGTACGCCAATTACGTGGTTCAGAAGATGATTGACATGGCTGAGCCCGCCCAGAGAAAGATAATCATGCATAAGGTAACACAGCTTAGCACTTTAAAATAGATGATTCAGTTTGCGTGACTTTCAGGCTATAATTTTAACTTACTAGATTTTAATTTCCTCATGTGATGTAACTAGAGAAAAAAGTCTGAGTAGATAACCTTTGACAAATGTAGGTATGGTGTGCCCGTTTATTAATTTCTTAAACTAATCTCAGTAAAATCACATTTATTTCTTATCTATTTAACCTGCCTTTAGCATTGCTCATACCTGTCTTATTGATATCAATTTGATTTGCCACAATGAATAGGTTGAACATTGATTTTAAAATCTAATTAGGTTTTCTCATGCATAACCTAATGCATTTTTCTAAAGATAATTTGATTGGGGCTTTTTTTTTTTTAAGCAGTTTTCTCTCTCATTCTTCTCCCTAGAATCTAGCAATTTTTTTTTTAATGTTTTATTTATTTTTGATACAGAGAGAGACAGAGCATGAGAGGGGGAGGGGTAGAGAGAGGAGACACAGAACCGGAAGCAGGCTCCAGGCTCTGAGCTAGCTGTCGGCACAGAGCCTGACGCGGGGCCCGAACCCACAAACGTGAGATCTGATCTGAGCCGAAGTCGGAGGCTTAACCGACTGAGCCACCCAGGCGCCCCAGAATCTAGCAATTCTTTAAAAATTTATCAATTTTCTTAGGAAATCTTATTGTTAAAATGAACACTGGAAGAGGGGTTCTGTTTGGTTCAGTCAGTTGAGCATCTAACTCTTGATTTCAGCTCAGGTCATGATGTCACGGTTTGTGGGATCAAGCCTTGCATTGGGCTTTGTGCTGACAGCATGGAGCCTGCTTGAGATTCTCTCTCCCCGCTCCCCCCAGTTGTGCATGTGCTTGCTCACTCCAAAAAAAAAAAAAAAAAAAAAAGCAAGCTTTAAAACCAATGGAGGAAATACTAAATACTCCATGTTTTTTGAAACTTACTTATGAAACAGGGGACACATACATAACTTCTTTGGACCTCTTTTCATAGAGAAATAGATCATAAAAAATTTTTTAAATTTTTTTAAATTTATTTTTGAGAGACAGAAAGAGACAGTGCGAGCAGGGGAGGGTCAGAGAGAGAGAGGGAGGTATCAAATTTGAAACAGGCTCCAGGCTCTGAGCTACCTGTCAGCACAGAACCTGACGCAGGGCTCGAACCCACAAACCGTGACATCATGACCTGTGCAAAGTCAGATGCTCAACTGATTGAGCCACCCAGGTGCCCCTCATTTGCATTTTAAAAACTATTAGTGAGATTTTGAACAATTTAAAATCACACATCTGATTGCTCATTCATGTCTTTTGCTCTATTTCCTGTTGAATTTCTGTCTCAGATTTGAGCGAGAAAATTCTGCCTTCAACTTTTTAAGAACTTAATAATTCACTAGGGATGCTTCCCTGCTACCTTTGGTGCCCTGTCAACTGTTTGCGTATCTAACAGTTTAGAAGTACTGGTTTGTTTATTCATTCGACTGTTTTGAGAGTGGAATTGGAGAGATTGAGCAGAATGAACTGCTTTCAGGAAAGCTTTCTTTAAAGGATTTGAATATTAAAGTTTCAATTATTCTACTAAGTCACCTAGATTTAGGAGTGCTTTTTTAAGAAACCAGAAACCAAAATAACTTAGATTTACTAATAAGCAGATTATTTGTTTTTCAGATTCGACCTCACATTACCACTTTGCGCAAATACACATATGGGAAGCATATACTGGCCAAGTTGGAAAAATATTATTTGAAAAATAGCCCAGATCTAGGGCCTATTGGAGGACCACCGAATGGAATGCTGTAAAGGAAAAAGAGAAAGAAGATGATGTAACCATGTGAATAGAACGTTTCTTTTGTGAATTATCAAAACACAACTCAACTATGAATCTTCAAATTTTTTTTAAAGCAAAACTATTTATTGACTTTATTCATCCATTTGTAAATTTTTTAAGGTTCTTGTGTATATTTGGGGGGTGGGGGTGGTGAATTATAAATTATATTCAGCCCTGAGTGGAGACCTATCAGATTGGATTGCTGGCAAAGCACAGAATGCCTGTATATGATGTAACTATCAAAAAAAGCTGTCACATATTTTGTAAATTTTTACCTTGTAAAGTCACAAAAAATAGTTTTTAAAGGAAAAGTACAGTATTCTTTTAATAAACTGGCTTGCAGTCTGATAGGTCTACGGACCCCATAGCACAACAGGTTTATAGAGATGTATATAGAATTATAGTCCTTATTTTTTTTTTGTCCTTTGTGTGAAGTCTTTTATAACCAGTTAACAATCAACTGCATAAAAGTTAATATTTTAAAGAGAAAGTTAAGTTGTATTTTGGTAATTCACAAACTATCATGCAAATAAAATCTTGGCAAGCAAGACAAGAATTTAATGATTTGAGATGAAAGAACTTCCATTATTTACAGTGGATATGATTTTAAATACAAATACTGCCCTAAAACGTCTCTGGCAGTGTCCAGAAGTATTGTATATACATGTAATTGTTGTTAAGAGGTAGGAGAAAAAAATCATGGTGACACTTCCATTCAGTTAAGTGCACTAAATGAAAAGTTAAGTCCCATTTTAACTTTTCAGTTTGGTTTGCAATCTGAGAAAGAGTGGAAATTTGTATATTGTTTTGCTTATATAGATTTACAAGGACATGTTGAGGAAGTGTTGAGCTTTATTTTGCTTTTTCATAGTAGACTTTGCAAAAGTAGGAACCAGATAGAGGTGAAAAGGGGCCACTGAAAAGTGAATTTGTTAGCTCAACATTTAAGCATGACTACATATTCAGATAGCTTTTTTTGCTTCCTATAAATATACGCATTGTGTGTGTAGTAGTAGATGTAAGTTTACACTTTAAAAGCAAATCTTGTTTCACTGTTTATTATAAAAGCCTTGCTAAGTTGGTAGTGATGCTCCCCTTGGTTGTACAGGTGTACATTTGTAAACCATGCTGTAAATGGAATTTGTTTTATCTCTTTGGGAAACATTTGCATTTTAGTGTACATTTATGTCCCTGCCCTCTTTGACCTGGCATATAGTGTTGTATAATGTAAATTTATTTCTCCAAATCGAGTGTTGTATAATGTAAATTTATTTCTCCAAATCGAGAGTGATTTTTTAAAAATTTTTTATCTTTATATGGTTTCAGAAGTATGAACCAGCTTTCTTTTTATTATTGTGGGAAACATTTTCTTTTATAACATAGTTGTTGACTCTGTTAATAATGGACATACTAGGATTTGGATCACTTTCAAGAAGTCAGGGTATTGTGCATAATAGAAAGTATTGGACTGAGATATTTGGTGACCATGGAGGCCAATGCTTTTTCCATCTTATTAAATGTGATGTGACTTTTTTCTTTGTACAGAAGAGTACTGTATTTTTGAATAGCCTATTCCCAAGGAAGAGCAAATCTGTATGATAACATTTTTTTCTCTGGACATAGGACATAACAGTAACATGATGTACATTTACAAGCGGCCTTATGTACATTTCCCAACAATCTTTTTAAGGCAAAATTGTGACCATATGTGTATAATTAAAATCGTTTTTAATCCTTTGCCTATGAAAATATTTTGGAAAAAAAACTTGCTTTGTATATTCAGTTTCTGAAAGATAAAGAAAGTGCTTTGTATTTTGTTGAAGTCAGTATTTTGTATAAAACCATTTATGTTGACCCACTTCTGTTTAGTGCTGAAAACTAATGAACCATGCTATCTCTTTCAATTGAACATGTAAGGGATTTTTTATTAGAAGTCTGCAGAAGAAAAGCATTCTTCTGAGCACAATATTGAATATAAAGGTTTTATCACTTAGGTGTTCATATCATGAACCTAAAAGTAGTGGCATAAAGTTTGGGGTGCCAGGAATACTTTTTCATGTTCGACTTTGAGTTATTTTTTTTTTCTAACCCAGCATTCCATGCTGAGTTCATTAGATCCACCCACTTGTCACTGTCCCCTCTCATAGCCCTACTGGTTCATCAGCATGTCCCAGTCCGCGGTGGCAGTCCCCCCCCCCCCCTTGAAGCTGCTTTCTTCCTTTCCTACCT